>NC_068277.1:59925599-60275599 GCF_025860055.1 Xyrauchen texanus | reverse complement strand
TCAATCACCCGTGACATGATTATGAGCTTGCGCATTAAATCACTGAATAAATGACACTGTCATTCATTTCCATTGTAGATATTTAAAAGTACAGTGTTATTATGAAAGATAAATTGCATAAATAAAGAAATAAATATCTAAAGGAGAGTATTTTTAACCTTATTCTCACAACTCATGGTCATCATGGGATCTTTTAAAGAAAAAATAAGGCATTGACTTCATATTTTTACACTTGTGATCACCTTCTAATGACTTGAAAGACTGCAGAAGACATGACAAAGGTTCCGGTAAGGGAACATAAAGAGGAACGTTGCTCCCTGATTTTTACGGTGCATTCTGGTAGTTTTATGGAGCTAACATTTCAGTGCAATGGAATGTTTTGCCATTGAGACTGCACTGGCCACTGAACTAGGGAGCTGATTAAGACACATTTTACATCAGCAGATGCAGCATGTATTACGAGCTTGATGCAGTATGTCTTACATTTCTTACATGTCTTATGTTTCTTCTGGCACATCTGTAGCATGTACAGCGAGAGTGTATTGTCCATTGATTTCTGGACACAGTCAATAAAATCATCATATGTGCCATTAGTGTTACTGTTACAATGTTGGTGCCGTGAATGTTTGCCTCGGTGTGGAGATCTTCAATTGTTTTGCTGTTTTTGTTTGTTTGTCCTGTCCTAGTTTTCAATCAGTTTTACTAGGGATGGCTGAACATTCGGCAGCACATACCAGACAATCTTTACCCCGTTTTTGACTATTCTGATATTTTGCTGGACATTTTAGTTGGAAGAGCAGGGGTTTTGTTCAAGTCCACTAAGAGACGTTCTGTCAAGCTCTGACAGCACGGCTTTCGAACAGCGCTGCGGAGTATTAATCTACTGAATCTCCACTCTCTTGCTAACAAAACAGACAAACCACTTTTCCTCACCTGTACAAACAAGGACTTTTCAAACTCTGCTGCCTTGTGATTCACAGAAACCTGGCTGAATGAAGCCATTCCAGGCAGTGCATTACATTTGCCGGGCTTCCAGCTGTGCAGATCGTTCAGAGTTATCAGGGAAAACGAGAGGTGGTGAACATGCTTTTAAATCAATGAAAGTTGGTGTACAGATGAAACAATGTTAAAGAAGATGTGCTGTTTGTTTCTCTGAGGATATATACATTACTACTAGGACTTATTTAATGTTCAACAACGGCAAACCATGATTTACAGCAAAATTCAGGCAGCTTTGTCAGGCCAAAGAGAATGCTTTCAGAAGAGGGGATAAAATGGTTTACAATCAGGTCAAAAACACACTGACAAAGGAGATTAGAGTGGCTAAGAGAAGATACTCTGTGAAGCTGAAAAACAAGTTTTCAGCTAACAACACTGCATCAGTGTGGAGAGGCCTGAAATACATTACTAACTACAAGACCACCCACCCCCCAACTCTGTAGGGAATCAATAACTGCCTGATGACCTGAATGTGTTTTACTGTAGATTTGAAAAGCCCAGTCTCACACCCCACATTCATTCTGACTTTCTCTTAACACAAACGTCAACACCTCCTGAAACCCCCCTCTTCCCCCCTCATGCTACTCAACATGAACTTAGGAACTGTGAAGCGGATGTGTGCCGGGTCTTCCGGAAACAGAAGACAAAGAAAGCATCAGGCCCAGACAGCGTTTCGCCCGCCTGTTCAAAAGCCTGTACTGACCGGCTAGCACAGATCTTCAACAGATCAATAGAGCAGAGTGTTCCCTGCTACTTCAAATGTTCCACCATCATCCCCATCCCAAAGAAACCCAAGATAAAGGACTTAATGACTACAGACCCATCAATCTGATGTCTGTGGTCATGAAGTCATTTGATAGACTGGTGTTGGCCCACCTGAAGGACATCACTGGGCCCTTTCTGGACCCCCTTCTTTTTGCTTATCGAGCAAACAGGTCTGTGGATGATGCAGTTAACATGGGATTGCATCATATCCTGCAATATATGGATAGACCAGGGACATATGCAAGGATTCTTTTTGTGGACTTCTGTTCGGCTTTCAACACCATTATGACAGCTTTTCTCCAGAAAAAATTAAACCAACTCTCTGTTCCCACTTCAATTTGTCAGTGGATCACCAGCTTTCTGATGGACAGGCAGCAGCTTGTGAGACTGGGGAAATTCACTTTCAGCTCCTGTACGATCAGCACTGGTGCCCCCCAGGGATGTGTGCTCTCCCCACTACTCTTCTCCCTGTACACCAATGACTGCACCGCCAAGGACCCCTCTGTCAAGCTCCTGAAGTTTGCCGAAAACACTACTGTCATCGGCCTCATCCAAGATGCCGATGAGTCTGCATACCGAAGGGAATTTGAACAGCTGGCTGTCTGGTGCAGCCAAAACAACCTGAAGCTGAACACTCTCAAAACAGTAAGGATGATTGTAGACTTCAGGAGAAACACCCCATCATTCTGAACAGCACTGTGGCAGCAGTGGAGTCATTCAGGTTCTTGGGCTCAACCATCTCACAGAACCTGAAATGGGACACCCACAGTAACTTATATGGACACCAAAAAGTGGGTTATTGTGAGACTTCAGCATTCTTGTTTACATGCACTGTTTAAGCGGCATATACTTTACTCCTTTATACATGCAGCTTGGTCAGTAAGCAGCTTTCTCCAGAGCAATGTAACTTCCCTGCAATGCTTGTGTAAATAACAAACGTGGTATCCGAAGAAGACTTTACTATTTAGATCTCTGTTGCTTCACATTATTTCTAGATATTCCACAGTTGTTTCTGTGTTTGTTTCCTTACCTTTCTATCACGGCCTGCAGTGGAATTGTGCTGCAATAGTGGTTTCCATTTACATAAAACTCCAGGATTCCTTCAGTGTACCAGCGCATATACACGAATGTGAGGGGCCTTCGATATTCAACTGTGGTGTTTATAAATGTGTATAGTTTATATATATACTTAAACATTGACTGGTTTTCTAAAGACTGTCACTTGAAAAGAAAACTGTTAACTACTGCAAATGCATGTGGACTTAGTCAACTGATAAATAAGCCCACAAGAACATGTTTCAAGAGCGATGGCTCTAGAACATCTACTTGTATAGATCATATTTTTACAAACCGTCCTGAACTGTGTAAAAAGGTACTGTCTATTCCCACTGGTAGCAGTGATCATAATTTGATCATTTCTGCGTTAACAACCAAGCTGAGTGGATCTGGAACTGCAGTCTTATTTAAAAGATCTTATAAATTGTTTAAAAATGACAAGTTTATTGAAGATGTTCAAGCTATATGCTGGTCTGATGTGCTGGCTGCTAGTAATCCAGAAATTGCTCTCTTTAAATTTAACAATCTATTCTTGTCACTGATTGAGAAACATGCGCCTTTAAAGAAGATTACCGTCAGGAACAACGTCACACCTTGGTTGGATGATGAACTGAAAAATTCTATGAAAATAAGAGATCAAATGAAAAGAACAGCAGTTACTACAGGAAATAAATGTGATTGGGACCTATATCGTAAAATGAGAAATTCTGTTACTAAATTTAATAAAAAGAAGAAGAAAATCTATTTTGATAATCATGTTAAAAATATAGGTAATGATAATAGGAAGTTATGGAATGTTTTAAATCAATTGACTGGAAAGAAAAATAAAATAAATCCATCTTTTTTGGAAACAGGGGATAGATTTATAATTAAGCCAATAGATATTGCAAATTATCTTAATGATTATTTTATAAGAAAATTAGACAAACTAAGAGAAAATATGCCTAATCTAAGTAATGACATATCTTACCTATTAATAAGAAATGAATTAATGAAAAATAAAAATTTAAGGTTTAAATTAGAAAGTGTAAATATAGATCAAGTAAAGAATCTTTTAAAATCTTGCAAAAACAAACCACCAGGTGTCGACGGTCTTGACAGCAGGCTTCTGAAACTAGCTGCTGACTTTATTGCCCCGGTTCTAACCCATATCATTAACCTCAGTTTTATCTGCTGTACCTGCCCACAGGCATGGAAGCAGGCTAAAATAGTTCCTCTGCCCAAAGATAAAAAACTGCATTTCTCTGGTCCCAACAGTCGCCCGATAAGTATATTACCTGTATTATCTAAAATAATGGAATCTATAGTGTACGATCAAATTAATAATTATTTTTATACAAATCATTTATTAACATATTTTCAGCATGCATACAGAAAAAGTCACTCCACTGCACTGACTCATATGTCTGATGATTGGCTTAGAGAGACTGAAAAGAGAAATATTACAGGTGTTGTGTTTTTAGATTTTTCTGCTGCATTTGACATGATAGATCACGACCTGTTATTAACAAAATTATCTTGTTATGGTTTTGAGCAATCAGCAATCACATGGATGTACAGTTATTTGTCAAACAGAACACAGACAGTGTTTTTTAATGGCAGTTTCTCAGGTATCAGAAATATTACATGTGGAGTACCCCAAGGCAGTTGTCTGGGTCCATTATTATTTAATATTTTTACTAATGATTTACCGTATATTTTATGTAAGGCTAACATTGTCATGTACGCTGATGATTCAACTATATATATATACATCAGCAAGTACGCAAATGGAATTAGAAACTGTTTTAAATAAAGAATTACAATATGTAGTAGATTGGATCAAATTAAATAAACTGGCATTAAATACTGTAAAAACTAACTGCTTGATTGTAGGTTCAAATTATTACATTAATCAAAAACCTGTAATTAATATTAAAATTAATAACGCAATTATTGAACAGGTGCATGAGACCAGATTGCTGGGTGTAATAATTGACTCTAGATTAGCGTGGAAAAAACATATTAGTAATATTATTGCAAAAATGGGAAGAGGTATATCTATTATGAGAAGACACGCAAATTTTTTAACTTCAAATATTATGAATTATGCGATGAAAGCACTAATATTGACATACCTCGACTACTGCCCAGCAGTTTGGTCAGACGTCACTGGTGAATATATGAATAAATTACAATTTATACAGAATAGAGCTGCTCGTGTAGCACTTAGGTGCAGCTATAGGAGAAATATTATATTAATACACAAAGATCTTAATTAGTTGTTGGTTGAAGATAGACTGTTGTATTCACTGTTAATTTTCATAAGAAATATTTCTATTTCAAAATTTCCTTCTGTTTTGTTCAAGCATCTTTCTTTTAGTGTAGACAATCATCAGTACAGTACCAGACATGCAACTAAAGGTAACTTCACCTTACCCATAGTAAGAACAAATGCCATAAAAAACACTGTTGTGTTCAGAGGTATGAGGGAATGTAATAAATTGCCAAAACATATTATGCTTACTAATAATGTCAATAAATTTAAATTATATGTAAAACAGCATCTATTAAAATAATATATCTGACTGTTTATATTTATTAATATATGTGTGTGAATATGTATGTACATGCACATGTGTAGGTATGTAATAGGCGTATGTGTAGAATGTGTTTTTATATATGTGTATCTTTCATGCCCGTATAAGGGGATATATGTATATACACGTGTATATGTATGTGTATATGTGTATGTGTTTGTGTATTTTTCTTTTTTCCCATTTATTTGTTGTATTTTTAATGTACATATTTTTCAGGACCCCAGTAAGAATGGGGATCCTTTCAATAAAAACAAAACAAAAATATATGTGTTTTTCCACTGTACTCCCAGAAATGTTTTGTTGACTTGTTGTTGGGCTCCATCCTATGACGTTTGTTAACTGTTCTTGTTCTCATCTATGTGTTTACACGGCCATATGAGCAGCTTTCTCCAGGATAAACCCAAGTGTGTTAACCCGCTTTCTCTTAATCCCTTAAACGGCGTAAAGAAATCAGCATTCTTGTTTACATGACGTTTCAGAATGCCACTTTCTGCAAAAACCCTGGAATAACCCGCATTCTTAAGTGTATGTAAACGTGGTCATTGACTCCATTGTGAGAAAGGCCCAGCAGAGGTTGTACTTCCTTCGCCAGCTGAGGAAGTTCAACCTGCCACAAGCACTGCTAATCCAGTTCTAATCAGCAGTCATTGAGTCTGTCCTCTGCACTTCAATAACTGTCCAGTTTGGTTCAGCTCCGAAATCAGACATCAGAAGATTACAAAGGACAGTTCGGACTGCTGAGCGGATTATTGGTTCTCCCTTTCCAACCCTCCAAGAACTGTTCACATCTAGAGTGAGGAAAAGGGCTGGAAAATCACCCTGGACCCCACTTATCCAGCACACGGTTGGCCTTTGGTGGATGGCCTTTTCCATCAGGCCATCCATCTCATGAACAGTTAAAACAGCCCCACTGAGCAATAATAATGTGCAATAACAAGCTTAGTCAATTATATGTATTTAACATCTACCTCTTCTGCACATTACACTCCCTTGCACTATCTGTATGTAACATATTGCACTTGTATATATGTACATATTGTGTTATATTGTTCATTTTTATACACACTTTATATTCTATTCTCTCATTAAAATGTTTTATTCTATTTCTATGTGTAGCATACTAAGCAATAATTCTTATTCTGATTCTGAAAAAGATGCCGACTAAGTATATACACAGTGTTTATTACACTTCTATTAACCCAGCCACACAGCCAAACCCAACTGAAAGCATACAAACTTCATTTGTAGTTTCAATTCAACATAAGGATGTGATTACAGAACTGAATCATTAGAAACTCCAGCATTATCATCAGATTTTGAAGCGCTTGTGAGAGACATACCGATAATATTTCTAGGGAACATTGTTTCAATTGGTAATCAATCTGTAGATTTTCGAGTGTCAACAATTTCACTTTCCATCATGTTTAGTCTTTAGTAATACCCCTTTCAAGTTGCACTCAGAAAAAACATATGCTGCAATGAGACCAACAACAGCATCATGCAAAAACAGATGTTCCCAGTTACTTATTCGTTGTACAAATGTGCTGTTCCCTGTAAGCCATGATTCATTAGTTTCCAAGTGGGTGCATCCAGTTACAAAGGATTATTGAGAGAAAGTGAGTAATTCATGAATGTGTGCCTAGAGTATACATGCAGGTAAGGCCCTTTTAAAAAAATACTAATATGACAAGTGTGCACATCTCGTGTGAGAGAAATCATGTTAAACAGATTTTTCAAAAATGCAGTTCTCCTATTTCTATTGATATTTATTTAATACAATGGTTTAGCAGTTTTAGCTAAAAACAATTTTGTTTGGAATAAAATACAAAAAAAATCATGTGGCATAATTTTAGTAGGAAAACAACAGCACAAGCAGAATTAGCAATGGATTTTCATGAATTTGTAATGTTTTGTTGGTATTATTTGGAATATTTTAAAACATTCCATCCTGTTTGATAAAATTACAACATTAAATATAATATAAAAATTTTAAATAGATGGTTAAGAACAAATAAAACATTCTGAGGGAACACATTAGGGTTTTTGCTCTTGCTAGCTAACAATTAGCTTGTGGTACCAACCCCAGCCACCAGGTGCCACTATCAGTAAGTACGACTTGTGCTTACAAAGTGTTTGAATATCTGTGGTACTTTCACTGTTGACTTATAGATTTATAGTTAGTATAATACATTAATAAACTTTTTGCAAATCTGAATCAAGAAAAAAAAAAAAGCAGACTTTCAGTAGATGAAATCCCACAATTAAATGAACCTCAGGTTACATGTAAATGTATAAAATGCCATTTGTTGTCAAAACAATCAAGACTTCAACACAGCGTTTAACACTGAAAACACAGAGAGACACATCACAATAGTCAAAGATGTCCATCTAGCACATTTTAAATTGACCAGCAATTAAAAATAGCACAATATCAATAGCATCATCAATATTCCCAGTAGTGATGGTCACCAAACATCAGAAATCACTCCAATTATCCCACTTGACAAAGAGTGCCATATGAAACATACAGTACAAACTGAGATACAATCATTTAATTGTGGGATTTCATGTATTAAGTATTTTTTTAGATTTGCAAAACATTCTTGTTATTGTATTATACTTTAATTATAAATGTATAAATCAACATATAAAGTACCACAGACATTTTGTCACCTTGAAAGAATATGATTTCATAATTATTGATAGTGGCACCTGGTGGTCAGGGTTGATACCACACGCTAATTGTTAGCTAGCACTGTAGTTCATGTGTTGCCTTCAAAGGGGCGAAAAAATACTAAATTCAGAGAGAGAAAAAAAACTCCTTGCAGTTCAGGGCTTCTGTAAAAATTGTATGTATACGCTACAAAAAAGTAATTAGCACTGTCATGGAAACAGGTGTGATATTTCCAAAAACATATTTCAGTAATATTTGTCAGGTGACAGGCATTTTCTGGGTGTAATTCCAAAATATTTAACTTTTAACGGCTTTTTCAAATATTTAATCCTAAATTTGAGCAACACTAATAAAGTAACAGTAAAAGTGTAAAAATTCCTCCTAAACAATCATTTAGTCATAACAGTTAATAGTCACAGGCTTTAGTCCACCCTTTTGTAAACTAGAACTCTCGCATTAAAATCAACAAAACTGTCTAGATTTGTCACATCGTTTCTCATAGTTGCAGATGCCTCAAACACAGATGCCTTACCGATGGTTCCTGGTGGACATGGTTGCTTGGCGACGAGCCCCTGCCGTGTTTTGGGCCAGGTGAGGGCGGAGTCAGTGATGGGGCTACAGTACTCAATGGCGATGTTCGGCAGGACGGAGGAGGGGTCCGACCGTGTGTTTGCCTCCGGTACTTCGCCCCCCGCAGGTTGAGGGTCTGATGTAGTGCTGCGTGTGACAATCAACGTTGTGGCAGGTGATTTGGTGGTGGTGGTGGTTGTAGTGGAGGTGGTAGTTATGGTAAAGGTAACAGGCCGTGTTGTGGTCCGTGTCGTTGTCGTGTCCATTAAGACATACCCTGAGGACGACGATTCTGAAACCATGAAACATTAACAGTTAGAAAACATAGGCAAGAACAGACTGATTAAAACAGAGAAAATTAGTAAACAGAAATAGGACACTTCCTTATTTGCCACAGACAGGTTTGAAAGTGCTTAGATTTGGCTTTTTTTTAATCCTCACTAGGGATGTTGTTTTCCTGCAAGGCGACCGTCTGTATACCACAACTGCTCCCATGTCCTTGAATAATATATAACATGCAAGGAAGGGCAGCCTGTGGAGTTTCTGGTGACCCCTAGGGTAAGATGGTTTATGTTTCACCATTATGTTTATGCTGTATTAATGGTCAATGCATTAATCGCGATTAAGAAAAACAAACGTGTTAAACTTTAATTTAAAGCGTGCATTAACGTGTTAACTTTGACAGCTCTAGCAGTAACGTTGACGCAAACCGTTAAGCAAAAATTGTATTTGCTGTGGTCTCACATTTCCTGCCATACACGTCTTCCCTGCTATCATATATAGATATATATTATATGCCTAATAATGCCTCACATGGAGCTGTTTTGGAGATAATATGTTATATATCTTATTTGTGAACAATATGCTGAACCATCAGTGTTCATTACACTGACACCTCATCTGTTCATTTCATCATCTCTATACTTTATTATAGATCAGGGGTTCATATCCATTCTCTCTCTCTGCCTCTCTGTCGCCCTGCTAGATAATTTCTCAATGTTCTTCTATCGCTGTAGGCTGACTTTCTTCTCTAAAAGGAGAGCATGCACATGAATTGAAGTTGAGACTGTCGTCAGTCATTCGATTTATTGAACATTCGAAGTCCAATTGCTGATGGCATGCAGGTCAATCATAGCACTAGCACCCGGGAGCAGCCGCCCGAGTCCCAACGTCATGTCAGACGTGCTCCGTAATGAAGATTACCTCATCAAATACTCATCTCTACCAGCTGTAACTTAGTATGCCTGTTGTATTCTATTCATTCATTAATGTTAGATTTTTTTAAAATATTTACTACGAGTGTGACGAAACGTCATTTCGTGGGCATGTGAGGAGTTGTGTTTGACAGCGGTCCAAAGTTTTTTAGAACAATAATACAGATGGGACAGAATATTTAAGATGGTTGCATAAAGTACTTTGGGAAATATTGAGCAGAAATGTTGATAAAATAAAAGATGTATTCACATGTATCACACTAGTTTTGCTGTGGTTAATATATTGTGAAGTGTCAAATCATTTCTACACTTTTCACCGGGTCAATACTGACCCATGAATGCAAAATGGATATGCAGATTCTGAACGCAAATGCAAAATACTCTGAATTGGCCATTTTAAATCAGTACTACTGCCTTTGACTGATGTTTTCATCTGTTTGTGGGTAAGCATAGGTGTTTTAGAGTGAATGCGTTTGAACGGCCAAAATACACTCAACCTAAAGGATTATTAGGAACACCATACTAATACTGTGTTTGACCCCCTTTCGCCTTCAGAACTGCCTTAATTCTACGTGGCATTGATTCAACAAGGTGCTGAAAGCATTCTTTAGAAATGTTGGCCCATATTGATAGGATAGCATCTTGCAGTTGATGGAGATTTGTGGGATGCACATCCAGGGCACGAAGCTCCCGTTCCACCACATCCCAAAGTTGCTCTATTGGGTTGAGATCTGGTGACTGTGGGGGCCATTTTAGTACAGTGAACTCATTGTCATGTTCAAGAAACCAATTTGAAATGATTCGAGATTTGTGACATGGTGCATTATCCTGCTGGAAGTAGCCATCAGAGGATGGGTACATGGTGGCCATAAAGGGATGGACATGGTCAGAAACAATGCTCAGGTAGGCCGTGGCATTTAAACGATGCCCAATTGGCACTAAGGGGCCTAAAGTGTGCCAAGAAAACATCCCCCACACCATTACACCACCACCACCAGCCTGTACAGTGGTAACAAGGCATGATGGATCCATGTTCTCATTCTGTTTACGCCAAATTCTGACTCTACCATCTGAATGTCTCAACAGAAATCGAGACTCATCAGACCAGGCAACATTTTTCCAGTCTTCAACTGTCCAATTTTGGTGAGCTCTTGCAAATTGTAGCCTCTTTTTCCTATTTGTAGTGGAGATGAGTGGTACCCGGTGGGGTCTTCTGCTGTTGTAGCCCATCCGCCTCAAGGTTGTGCGTGTTGTGGCTTCACAAATGCTTTGCTGCATACCTCGGTTGTAACGAGTGGTTATTTCAGGCAAAGTTGCTCTTCTATCAGCTTGAATCAGTCGGCCCATTCTCCTCTGACCTCTAGCATCAACAAGGTATTTTCGCCCACAGGACTGCCGCATACTGGATGTTTTTCCCTTTTCACACCATTCTTTGTAAACCCTAGAAATGGTTGTGTGTGAAAATCCCAGTAACTGAGCAGATTGTGAAATACTCAGACCGGCCCGTCTGGTACCAACAACCATGCCATGCTCAAAATTGCTTAAATCACCTTTCTTTCCCATTCTGACATTCAGTTTGGAGTTCAGGAAATTGTCTTGACCAGGACCACACCCCTAAATTCATTGAAGCAACTGCCATGTGATTGGTTGATTAGATAATTGCATTAATGAGAAATTGAACAGGTGTTCCTAATAATCCTTTAGGTGAGTGTATATTAGGTGTACATCTTTTACATAAGTCGCAGGACCTTTCAGATGATGAATCTGAATCTGCGACTTTTTATAAAATTAAAAGCTGATCATTTTGGGCTTTAAACCCTACAAAAATTGGCCCCATTCACTCACTGAACTGTGTCTCACAGAAAAGGAGGGACGAGTCAAAATAATGTTTTTGTGGTAATCAACATAAGAATGCAATAAACACTGTCAATTGAGCTTAACTTGTATTGATCATAATAATAATAATCGTAAAATTAGTCCATAAACTGTGATGTGACAGTAACTTGGCCCGTTACAATCCTCTACATGTAAATATTTACCAAATTAAGATTTTTGTACCCTATTTATTAACCAGATGAAGGGTTTTGGCCACAGAGGGACATGGAGAAATAATATTAATACAAATATTCCAGAAAGCAACAATTGGCACGATTAATCGGTAAAACCGATATATCGGTTGACCTCTAGAGGAGACCACTTGAAAAAAGCTCAATAAAACTCAAAACAGAACCTGTACGATTGCCAACGTGACACAAAGATCAACACCATTCTGAGAAACACAAAATCCTTCATATTCATTTAAATGCTCACCCAGAAATAGAAACTACAAACGATATTTGGAATACAGTCGTACTATAATTATTGAACATGAAAACTGAGGAAAACTACATTCTGCTTTGTTTTCTGAGTAATATCTGAGAAATAATCAATACTATTAGAGAGAGACACACACACACACAGACATGCAGTAATTGATGATGAGCACACACACACACACACACATTTATGCATTTGGCAGACGCTTTTATCCAAAGCAACTTACAGTGCACTTATTACAGGGACAATCCCCCGGAGCAAGCTGGAGTTAAGTGCCTTACTCAAGGACACAATGGTGGTGGCTGTGGGGCTCGAACCAGCAAGCTTCTGATTAACAGTTATGTGCTTTAGACCACTACGCCACCATCGCCACCACGTCACGCCACCACACACACACACACACACACACACACACACACACACACACACACACACACACACACACACACACACACACACACACACACACACACACACACACACACACACACACACACACACACACACACACCCCTTTCACACACTTGTCTATAGTGTTAATTGTCATATTTCCATCAATCTGCTGATCACGTGCTGTATGTGTAAAAGAACAGTGATGGACTGATAGAACGAGTGGGGGATGAACATGTTCCTCCAGCACTGTATTGTGGGATATGACCATATGCTTGGATGAAATGTAGTCTTTTCTATGAACAGCCTTCAGAACCACAGGCTTTGATTCTTCATGTAACATGTAGTTCTTTCTAGAGTGTTTATGGCATTAGTAAGGGATAAAATACAGTCAACAATTCATCGTCACAAAATAAACCCACAATGGTGATCAGTGATCCTGCATCACCCTGAAGGGGTTTAATCTGTAATAATGACCGGCTGGCTGTACATAACCGCACTTGTTATAGCTACTGAATAAATACATGGACATGCATTTGAGTTTAAATAATTGTATTATGACGTAACCCCTTCTTGTTCTGTCCATCTGTATGTTTACGTTTGTTTTATGTATGTTTTAAATGTAACATATATGTAACTACTTGTAACCTTTTTAGGCACAGGCAATTTATTCACATTTAAAGTGTTGAAATGTCATTTGGTGCGACCGTTCACCCACTAAACCTCTTCAAAATCACCCAAAACATTTTTTAATTTTAATATTATCATATTTGGCATAACTATATAACTGTTCTGTATTACTGAACAAAACTTCAATGCATTCAAATTGTTATTTCCATCATAATATATAAAATAATGTTGTCTGATAATTAGAGGTTTTACCGATAACTAAGGTGGTGGAAAGGGTCGGTAACCGATTAATCGGCCGATCATTTTTAAAATCCATTTATAGGATGTTAAAAAACTTTCTTAGCCTTTCCTTCCTATGACAGGCAATGAAATAGCAGCTACAAAAATAAAAAATGAATAAATCCTAGATGCATTTTATTGTGAAAACATAATCCAAATAATAACCAGAATGTTTTTTTGATTTGGAGTGTAGAAGCTGTTTTATACTGTAGAAGCATGATGTTCTAACTGTAGAATCCTCCAGTGCTGGACACAGAGGAACACGAAGGAATAATAATAATAACAAATATAGCTGCAAGCAGCAATGCGGATTCCTCCTCAAAATGGCAAATCATTTAAAATTTATCAGTAGAGGGTTGGGGTTAAACCCTCTCAATGGATGAATCCAAAAAACACGTATTTCTGTCTGAATCCTAAACGAAACATTTTCAGTGTACAGTAAAATCCATCATACCAGACCTTATGGATCCTTGAGGCTTTTTTGTTCCCAATGAGAAATGAGGCATGTACACCAAGTTTCAGATGAATTGGTTAAATGGCGTGGAAATGGTATCACTTTGAAAATATTTTGGGGGGGCGTGGCCTGTAGCGCCACCTGTGGGCGAATGTGGGCCATTCTTGGTTTGTGGGTTCCTGTTGGCCTGTAGTTTCAATGTACAAAATTAGAAAATATTTGACCAGAAAATGGGACTTTTGGGAATTACCTGTAGCACCCCCTAGGGGTGAATGTTGGCCATTCTTGGTTTGTGGGTTCCTGTTGGCCTGTAGTATCAATGTACCAAATTAGAACATTTTTTACCAGAAAATGGGAATTTTGCATTTCCTGTAGCGCCCCCTATGGGCGAATGTGGGTCATTCTTGGTTTGTGGGTTCCTGTTGGCCTGTAGTATCAATGTACCAAATTAGCATTTACTAAGATTTTCACTTTGTTCTAAGACTTCATTTTATGCATTGTAAAAATAAGTGAACGTTAAAGGGATATTTGATCATTTCCTCACCCTCATGCAGTCCCAGATTTGTATGACTTTCTTCTGCAGAAATTGAATGAAGATGTTTAGAAGAATATCTCAGCTCTGTTGGTCCTTTCAATGTAATGAGAAGTGGTAAGAAACAGATCAATAATTAAGTCATTTTTTACTATAAATCTCCACTTTCACTTTCATAAGCGCTCTTCTCTCTTAAGAGTTATTTTTCCATTTTTTTTTTTTTTGTGATTTACATAAGCATATCACCCCTCCTGAGCAGGGTGGACAATTTATAGTAAAAAAAATTATATATATACTACATATATACAATATATACTATTGATCTTTTTCACACCCACACCTATAATATCACTTCTAAAAGTATGGATTAAACCACTGGAGTGTTATGGGTTAATTTTATGTTGCATTTATGTGATTTTTGTACCTTCTGAGTTCTGATCGCCATTCAACTGCATTGAAAGCACCAACAGGGCTGAGATATTCTTCTAAAAAGCTTAATTTGTGTTCAGCAGACGAAAGAAAGAAATACACATCTGGGATAGAAAGAGGGTGAGTAAATGATGAGAGAAATATATTTTTGGGGTAAACTAATTTTATTTGAAAGACTATCTAGGCACATAATAACACTGCATAGCTGTGACTTTTTATAACTATTTTAAAATGTACAAGCACACACTTTAAATGGTCAGTGCTTTGATTTTTAAATCATTAAAATAGCAACAGATCCAGTGAAAAAAATAGAGATTGAGTGATTGTTTTTACATTTTACATGCCATTCAAAAACGTGGCATTCTACAACGTAAGAGAGAAATAAAAAAAAACTTAAAATAATACCATTTGTACTTTTCAATTACTTGGGATGTCAGTGCTCAGGGCGAAGGCTAAATTGTTACTGTCTCTTTAAGAGGCTTTTATCGCACGATACGATATTCAAGGCACAGTTCAGTTTAATCTTTTGAGAACTGTGAAGTATCATTATTTTCGTTCTGTGCCGTGCTTGTTGCATCTGTATTCATTTCAGAGATTATGGGTGTGAGATGATAAAATACAGACTGCGTGAATGGTTGATGGTTCACTTGAATTTTGTGATGTGTTTCGGAAAAATAATCGCGAAGACAGAGACGGCGCACCCGGTTTATTTTCTTTATTTTACAAAAGCACAAGGTTTTGTTGTTATTGTCAATGTACACAAATAAAAGTACACATTTCATAGTTCGTAATGATGTCTCGCATGTTTCTGTATGGGCAAAAATGACGCAGTATTTTATTTAAGTTGTTTCCGCTGTTTCGAGAGAAAAATATAGCAGGACGTCACATGGAATAATGCCAGAATTCAATATAATTATACAAGATTTCTTTCTCAACTGTTTGTTCACTTGAGACATAACAGACTCCTCAATATATCATGTATTTTTACAGTTCGTTGTATGAAATTGTCCGTTCAGACGCAAGCAGCAGCGAAAGCGAAGTCTCATCGGAGTGCGTGCGTTAGACACGACGCGGCTCGCTGTGTCACACAATCTGCTCGCAAACATGTATTTGAGTTGTTTTCACATTTGTTGAGTTGAATAGTGTAAAATCGCTTGAATGTTCAAACAGGCAAACATTGTATACAACCGACAAACCTTCGTGAAGACATATGTTTCATGTACGTTTCTGTTAGCGATTATTTTTCTGAAACACGTCATAAAAACTAAGACGGAGACGGCACACCCGGTTTATTTTCTTTATTTTACAAAAGCACAAGGTTTTGTTGTTATTGTAAAAGTACAACTTTCATAGTTTGTGAAGATGTATTAAATGTATATTATGGGCAAAAATAACGCAGTATTTTGTTAATAACGCAGTATTTTGTTTAAGCTGTTAACGCTGTCTCGATAGAGAAAAATCGAACAGGACACCACTAGCGGCATCAATGTTGATCACTGCATTAATTCATAATTCAATATATTGATACCCGATTTCTTTATCAACTGTTTGTTCACTTGAGACATAGCAGACACCCCAATATATCATGTATTTTGGTGTATGAAATTGTCCGTTCAAACACGAGGCGAAAGAGAACTCTCATCGGCGTGCGAGCGTTAAACGCGACGCGACGCGGCTCGCTCACTGTGTCACACAAACTGCACGCAAACATTTATTTGAGTTGTTTTGCCTTTGTTGAGTTGAATAGTGTAAAATCGCTTGAATGTTCAAACTGGAAAGCATTAAAACACACAATTGACTTACCTTCGTGAAGACACAAGTAAAATGTCATTTGGCTTCTAAGTCTGGAGCTCCACCGAAATGCTCCATTAGAGAGATTGCTACAGAAGAGCTGCATGTGGTAGACAGAGTTACTCCAGTAGAGGGAGCCTCTTTGCTCAGCCAATGTAAGTGAATAGGATTTTACATGTGGACCGTATTTATCCAGTAGAGGGGGCACTTTTGCTCAGCCATTGTAAATCAATGGGATTTTTAAAATTTTTGATCATCATTTGTGTGTACATTTACATAAACACGTCCATTTCAGCCATTTTGTATCGTATTCATTTTTCCTAAGTAACGTTTTCAAAGACTTCAATTCTACACATGTGTACCAAATTTCAAGTCAATTGGAGCTACGGTTCAGGAGAAGAAGAGTTTTGTATGTTTTCGCAAATTTTCACCGTAAGGGAAAATCCATCATGGCAGAAGTTATGGGTTCTTGAGGCTTTTTTGTTCCCCATGAGAAATGAGGCATGTACACCAATTTTCAGAAGATTTGGACAAATGGCGTGGAAATGGTATCACTTTGAAAATATTTTTTTGGGCGTGGCCTGTAGCGCCACCTATGGGCGAATGTTGACCATTATTGGTTTGGGGGTACCCGTTGGCATGGAGTATCAATGTGCCAATTTAGAAAATTTTTGACCAGTGACTTTGAGCTATTTGGGCTCAAGGAGAATAATAATAATAATAATAATAATAAATATAGCTGCAAGCAGCAATGCGGATTCCTCCTCAAAATGGCAAATCATTTAAAATTGATCAGTAGATGGTTGGGGATAAACCCTCTCAATTAAGGAATTCAAAAACAGGTCTTTGTCTGAATCCTAAATGAAACATTTTCAATGTACAGGAAAATCCATACCGGACCTTATGGATCCTTGAGGTTTTTTTGTTCCCAATGAGAAATGAGGCATGTACACCACGTTTCAGAAGAATTGGTTAAATGGCTTGGAAATGGTATCACTTTGAAAATATTTTTTTGGGGCATGGCCTGTAGCGCCACCTATGGTCGAATGTGGGCCATTCTTGGTTTGTGGGTTCCTGTTGGCCTGTAGTATCAATGTACATAATTAGAAAATATTTGACCAGAAAATGGGAATTTTGGAGTGGCCTGTAGCGGCCCCTAGGGGCGAATGTTGGCCATTCTTGGTTTGTGGGTTCCTGTTGGCCTGTAGTATCAGTGTACCAAATTAGAACATTTTTGACCAGAAAATGGGAATTTCGGCATGGCCTGTAGCGCCCCCTAGGGGTGAATGTTGGCCATTCTTGGTTTGTGGGTTCCTGTTGGCCTGTAGAATCAATGTACCAAATTAGAACATTTTTGACCAGAAAACTGGAATTTTGACGTGGCCTTTAGCGCCCCCTAGTGGCGAATGTCGGCCATTCGTGGTTTGTGGGTTCCTGTTGGCCTGTAGTACCATTGAACCAAATTAGAACATTTTAGACCAGAAAATGGGAATTTCGGCATGGCCTGTAGCGCCCCCTAGGGGCGAATGTTGGCCATTCTTTGTGCAGTACTTAAGAGTGATGTCATCTTGAAGCATGTTAGGTTTGAAAAACCATCAGTCAAAATTACATTTGATTTATTGACACGTATATATTGTTAAAATTTGGACATTTACATAAACACGTCCATTTCAGCCATTTTGTATTTTGTTCCATCCTTACGGAGGAATCTAATAATACTGTCAATTACAATAGATTCCCTCCTATCGGAGGAATCTAATAATAATAATAATAATAATAATAATAATAAAACTGTCAATTACAATAGATTCCCTCCTTACGGAGGAATCTAATAATAACCGATAGTTCCAAAAAGCAACTATCGGAGCCAATAAACCAGTAAAACCGATATATCGGTTATACCTCTACTGATAATGATGATTTTATGAAATGTCATGTGGCACGACCAGCAAGAATAGGCTATATTGAGACTTTATTTTCGAAAAATGTTCACGGACCAGAAGTGACATCATACATCAGCATGCAAAGGACCCCTGGGTCCATGTTATCCAAGGTTATCCACTCTTTAAAATTGGGAAATAATCACATTTTAAGTGGCTCATGTGTTGTTACCAAAATTGACCGTCATGTGGTGTGACCTTGA
Organism: Xyrauchen texanus; assembly: GCF_025860055.1. NCBI lineage: Eukaryota > Metazoa > Chordata > Actinopteri > Cypriniformes > Catostomidae > Xyrauchen > Xyrauchen texanus. Next base: position 60,256,778 of record NC_068277.1, on the reverse strand, counting down.
AAGACACTGAAAATTGTGTTTTATCAAACAATCTATAATATGATTAGAAATGTCTTTTGATGCGGTTCTGAATTCTAAAAACACATTGTGGTGCAGCCAAATATCATGTAGTGCGACCACTGCTAAACATTATCTATGATGGTAATATGCCCTGGTTTTCAACTTTCAATACTTCCAAAATTAGTTCATATATTAACATTAACGCATTTAGCAGATGCTTTCATCCAAACCGGCTAACAGTGGATTCATTGTATCAGTTTATCTGTTCCCTGGGAATTGAACCCATGATCTTGGCATTGCTAGCGTTGTGCTTAATCAATTGAAATACAGGAACGCCATACATAATCTGATTCCACTAATAATGACCTATTCAACAGACCCACTCAATCTACGCTCTGTTATCTTAGAGCCCAAGCCAACAGGTCCACGTATCTGAAATTTACCAGCCCAGACTGGGCAAAGTTCACGAATGCCTGGGTTAGAGAAATGCCTCACATTTATTCTCACAGATAACTAACCTTTAACTTGAAGGGATAGTTCACCTACAAATTCTTATTTTCATTATTTACTCCAAAGCCATATAACTTTCTAACCCGGAAAACAAAAGGAGTTATTTTTTAAAATGTCACAATTGCTGATTTCAATACAATAGCAGTTAATAAAACAAGTATACTGTTTTATTATCACATTTTATTTACACAAATCTACACTCCATAACCCCATAATGACAAAGCAAAAAACAGATTTTTGATAACTGCAAATTTATTCAAAAGAAAAAACTGAAATATCACATTGACGTAATTATTCAGACCCTTAACTCAGTACTTAGTTGAAGCAGCTTTGGCGGCGATTACATATGCAGCCAGATATTAAGGATATCTCTGTATTTTACTGTGTTCAGCTTTCCTTAAACCCTGACCAGTCCCCTAGTCCCTGCAGCTGAAAAGCACCCCCACAGCATAATACTACCACCACCATGCTTCACCGTTGAGATGGTTTTGTGCAGGTGATGAGTGGTGCCTGGACTCCTCCAGACATGATGCTTGGAACTGAGGCCAAACAGTTAAGTCTTCATTTCATTAGATCGGAGAATCTTGCTTCTCACAGTCTGAGAGTCCTTTAGGTGCTTTTGTTTTTGTGTCTTGCAACTGACCACTCTGCCATAAAGCCCAGATTGGTGGGGTGCTACAGTGATGGTTGTCCTTCTGCAAGTTTCTCCCATCTCCACACATGATCTCTGGAGCTCAACCAGAGCGACCTATCGGATTATTGGTCACCCATCTTACCAAGGCCCTTCTCCCACGATTGCTCAGTTTGGCTAGGCGAGCAACTCTAGTAAGAGTCCAAAATTGTTCCAAACTCCTTCCATTTAAGAATTATGGAGGCCACTGTGCTCTTGGGAACCTTCAACACAGCCAAAAACATTTTTGTAGCCTTCCCCAGATCTGTGCCTCAACACAATCCTGTCTCTGATCTCTGCAGGCAGTTCCTTTGAACTCATGGCTTGGTTTTTGCTCTGTTATGCATTTTCAACTGTGAGGCCTTATATAGACAAGTGTGTGCCTTTCCAAATCATGTCCAATCAATTGAATTTACCACAAGTGGACTCCAATCAAAGTGTAGAAACATCTCAAAGATGATCCAGAGAAATGGGATGCACCTGAGCTAAATTTCAAGTGTCATAGCAAAGGGTCTGCATACGTTATGTCAATGTGATATTTGAGGTTTTTCGTTTTAATAAATTTGCGAAGTTATCAAAAATCTTGATTTTGCTGGCAGCGGGATGAAACGCACCTGATTAGTCGCATAATGTTGCCTCAACATATTGTGTTATTTTAAAATCTGGTAACAGAAACACTCACATGGAGAAAAAGCATTGTTTATGTATCGCATTAAACTCCACATACCCAGAAAGTTAAGGGGTTGCTCTCTTGGTCATTATCACATTAAGCAAGAGTGTTTTTCCAGTGCTCAGATAATGTGTGTTATTGTGTGTCATAGCTGTTACTGTCAAGCTACAATATGACATTAAATAAGCAATAAAGCACCACTAAATTTGTGCATATTATTCATGCATTATATTCAAAGACTCTTGAAGCCATACAATATTTCTGTGAATCGCAAATTATTTGTTTATTAAGTAAATGAGTGCTGCTCAGTTGTTGACCCAAACTCATAGCACATGCATGCACGGCTCTTGAAGCACTACTGTTTTAAGTTCTTCCTGGAATTTTCTGCCAAAATAAAAGTCAGAGGGTTTTAAAGAATTTTTATTTGGTGCATCACTAATACTAATGCCAAATGTGTGTCTCCGTGCCTAAATGTTTTTTCGTAGTTTTGACCGGTTTTATCAGACTATTGGCATGCATATTGCTAGGATTTGTGGCCAGAGCTGTCTACATTTATTGCATGGTAGAGGAGCCCCCTAGTGGTACGGAGCTCTATGCAGCCGCTTATTATGTTGGGCTAGCACTGCTTTCAAGTGCCTCTCAAACCACCTTTAAAATATTTGATGCCACTAATCTGACAAACTTAGATCCAGTTCTTCCTCAAAAGAACTCAGTGTAGTAGCCAAGTACCCGGTCCCTGTAAACACAACTTTGTTTCCACGGGGACTGATAAAAACTGTGCACCGGACTCCCAGTAGCCACATTTTAATTTATGCAATATAAAATAGAGCTTGCGATTTTGCTTTCCTGTTTTGTGTGCAATATCCATCAGATGGATAGTGAATAGACTGTGAATGATCCGTGGGTGTGCTGACTGAGGCTGAAACAAGAAGTCTCAGACTTAACCGCCTGTATCTTCCAGGAAACATCAAAACCTGAATTAACACAATCTGTCTCGTTCTCGTTTCTCTATGGTTCTGTCTGTCTGCCCCCCAGTCATTTTCAAACCACGCTAACAATTTAAAACACTCCGCCCATTATCAGGACTGATGGCAGATGCCACTTATATGACAACGTTCCACAGCAATTGTTCCCCTTTTAAGACATTGTGCAATTACTCTCAATTTGAAGTGCTCTTCCTGGCATAATCATCTCCTGTTCCTTTCCTAAGCACCAAAGAAAATTAAGAGAAGTTTCTCACGTTTTATCAGAGTGAGTAAGAACTGGCTCAGCTCATTCACGTCTGGCAAAGAAATGAAGCATCTCTATCACTGCTCACTCGCAGCTGTTTTTTTTTTTTTTTTTTTTTTTTTAACGTTTGGACAGATTTCTCAGCTCCCATCATGACTGGTTATGCTACTGTAGTGTCAAGCACACACACACGCCAGGCACAAGGAAGGCAAGTAGGAAAGTTCTGCTTTTTATCACAGCCGCTCATGCAGAACCTGCCCGTCACACAAGGTCATGTTCAATAAACCATGTTAATTTGACTTCATAACGGATATTTATTATTTCCTTTAATTTATTTTTTTCTAACATCAAACAAAGAATGCATGAACTAGTTAGTCCACAATTTAGTCCACTTAAGCCTTCTCCCAGTTTTCCTGTCACTCATTTGGCACTGCTGGTGCAACAAAGTGGAAGGGCTAGTTTTTAAGAACCATATTTGCTGGGACTCAGATTCCCAGGCAGCATTGTCATGTAAAAAGCATGATGGCACACATTTGCACACTTATCTATAATAATTAATTATTTTAAACATCTTCAAAATTGCATTATATTTTCAATAATTTTAAATTCCTTATTACAGCCTGCATTAAATAACTTACTCTGGTTAATTAGTCAGTATAGTAAGTACTCACGTGTGAAGGGGTTAATCTGGTATGTTATTCTGATTTTAAATATACCACACCGTTTCTGTTAGCTGAGGCTAATTTTGAAGGTCCAACTCTGATTGTGTTACCTGATGCTGATTTTGGAGATCTAACTCTGATGTTGTCTGATGAGTCTGATGCTGATTTGAGATATGATGCTGAATCCATGATCTCATGGTAATTTAAGAAATATATAAAATTTGTTATCTGATGCTGATTTTAAAAATACCATACTGTTTCTGTTATATGATGCTAATTTTGGAGATCCAACTCTGATTTTGTTACCTGATGCTGATTTTGTCATCTGAAGCTGATTTTGAAGATCCAACTCTGATTTTGTCTGATTAGTCCTATGCTGATTTGAGATATGATGCGGATTCAACAATCTCATGGTATTTTACTAAATATATACAATCTGTTGTCTGATGATGATTTTAAAAATACCATATGTTTCTGTTATCTGATGCTAATTTTGAAGATCCAACTCTGATTTTGTCTGATTAGTCTGATGCTGATTTGAGATATCATCCTGATTCCATGAGCTGATGCTGATTTAAGATATATTATGTACAATCTGTTATCTGATGCTGATTTTGAAAACACGACACAGTTTCTGTTATCTGATGCAGATTTAATGATTTCAAGGTAATTCTTTTATCTGATGCTGATTTTAAAGATCCATCTCTGATTTAGATGTATGATGCTGATTTTAAATATCCAGTTATGATTTTGTTATCTGATATATCCCAGCTTAACAGGTAGGGACAACTTAAAGTAAGCTATTCATAGGTTAAATGTTTTCAAAAACTGTAAGTACTGTGTCTCTGTGGCACTATAAAAAAATCCTGTGTTTGTTTTGAGTGACCCGCTAAGACCCATCCAAGTTCAAGTCCAGTTGGGGGCTGGACTATCTGACTGATTGAACAACAGCAAAAGAGACATTTTTGGAAAGCGGTTTAGAAAACATTGTTTATTTTTGCAACTCAGTTAAAAAATAATAATAAAAAATATAAAAATATATATATATATATATATATATATATATATATATATATATATATATATATATATATATATATATACACTCACCTAAAGGATTATTAGGAACACCATACTAATACTGTGTTTGACCCCTTTCACCTTCAGAACTGCCTTAATTCTACGTGGCATTGATTCAACAAGGTGCTGAAAGCATTCTTTAGAAATGTTGGCCCATATTGATAGGATAGCATCTTGCAGTTGATGGAGATTTGTGGGATGCACATCCAGGGCACGAAGCTCCCGTTCCACCACATCCCAAAGATGCTCTATTGGGTTGAGATCTGGTGACTGTGGGGGCCATTTTAGTACAGTGAACTCATTGTCATGTTCAAGAAACCAATTTGAAATGATTCGAGCTTTGTGACATGGTGCATTATCCTGCTGGAATTAGCCATCAGAGGATGTGTACATGGTGGCCATAAAGGGATGGACATGGTCAGAAACAATGCTCAGGTAGGCTGTGGCATTTAAACGATGCCCAATTGGCACTAAGGGGCCTAAACTGTGCCAAGAAAACATCCCCCACACCATTACACCACCACCACCAGCCTGCACAGTGGTAACAAGGCATGATGGATCCATGTTCTCATTCTGTTTATGCCAAATTCTGACTCTACCATCTGAATGTCTCAACAGAAATCGAGACTCATCAGACCAGGCAACATTTTTCCATTCTTCAACTGTCCAATTTTGGTGAGCTCTTGCAAATTGTAGCCTCTTTTTCCTATTTGTAGTGGAGATGAGTGGTACCCGGTGGGGTCTTCTGCTGTTGTAGCCCATCCGCCTCAAGGTTGTGCGTGTTGTGGCTTCACAAATGCTTTGCTGCATACCTCGGTTGTAACGAGTGGTTATTTCAGGCAAAGTTGCTCTTCTATCAGCTTGAATCAGTCGGCCCATTCTCATCTGACCTCTAGCATCAACAAGGCATTTTCGCCCACAGGACTGACGCATACTGGATGTTTTTCCTTTTCACACCATTCTTTGTAAACCCTAGAAATGGTTGTGTGTGAAAATCCCAGTAACTGAGCAGATTGTGAAATACTCAGACCGGCCCGTCTGGCACCAACAACCATGCCACGCTCAAAATTGCTTAAATCACCTTTCTTTCCCATTCTGACATTCAGTTTGGAGTTCAGGAGATTGTCTTGACCAGGACCACACCCCTAAATGCATTGAAGCAACTGCCATGTGATTGGTTGATTAGATAATTGCATTAATGAGAAACTGAACAGGTGTTCCTAATAATCCTTTAGGTGAGTGTATATATATTTATAAAATGAAACAACTTTTATGCATAATTATTCACCCCCTGTGCTGTGGAAGCTGTCAGGCTACATCGATGAAAGAAATTGCCACAGTGAGGACACATTTACTTTAACACTGGCATCCACATTTGAATCATTAAAGTTGCAAATCTGGTCAGGGGTCTCAATACTTTAGCAAGGCACTGTATCTGTGTTACTGTGTCCCATTTTTTTATTTGTAAAGTAATTTAAACACTTTCAAAGTTTGGAAATGTGCGAATGTGAACATGCAGTACTTTCCTTTCACAGTGTGTTCACAATGAGCCCCGAGCATGCACACAGAACAGCGTGTCACCTGTCCATTTTGACGTGCACAGAGACCATGTATTTATGTAATTAAATAGCAGCCCTTTGTAGTCTAATAATTAGATGTGACCATATCGTCATTATGGTGATATTATGATCATTTTGTAGCCCTGAAGGATCGTGAAATTAGTCTAATGACGCACTCTTTAAAAAACATAGTGAAACAATAAAAAGTGCATTAAAATCATAGCAATGTTCATGATTGCTTCATTTTGTATCGCCAGCAAAATCATTGCCTAATGATGTGTAATATTTGCATGATGTTTGTTGCCCTAACTGTGCAGCTATATGGGCCTTGTTGCTGGATGCGGTTTAATTTGGACACAGTGACTCAACCAGATCAGGGCAGACACGCATGATGCTGATATGGGAGTGAACACAACACACACAAAGACACTGGAGCAGGAGTAGGAGACAGATGTTGAAAGCACAGAGAGCTTCTCTCCCCTGACTGCCACTATAGAGGAACTCAAGCTGGAGTGGGCGAGCGGGAGGGGGGTGATAAAGCAAGACACACTCGTGCCCTGTGCCAGGGGATTTTCAGCAAGAGTAATGGAGCTGTGGAGTGGTAAAACAATTCCCCAATCAAACTCTCCCTTCACTGGATTTTACATTTACTGTACACATACACACACACACACACACACACACACACACACACACACACACACACACACACACACAGTACAGTATTTGCAATACACATTTTACATAAACAATTAACTAAATTATCTAAACCTAAAACATGTATAAGATCTACAAATTAAATAAAGATATACTGCATCAAAAACTTGTTAAGAATACATCCAGTTCATATTTCATTATTATTATTATTATTTTCAATGATGATTCTCATAATGTAATACTTTGTTGTTGTTGTTTGGTAAAATTACTATTTAAAGAAAATTTAAATTAAAGACTTAATTTCTGTTCAATCAAAGGGATCGTAAGACTTCTCAAGACTTGGAATGCAGTTGAACCGATTATTATTACTGTTTTATGTTATTTATCTATTTTAATTTAAAAAACAATTTCTTGCCAGCTTGACAGACCTGAGTTGACTTGCATTATATGGCAAATAAACACTTTCTTTCATATTATTCCCCTATTGTGCTCTGCGGAAGAAAGTCATAACAGTTAGGGTTTGGAGTGACATTAGAGTAAATAATTACACACTTTTCATTTTTTGGAATTAAAGCATAAAGGCAGTACAACAAACCTAAATATTTTAGGTTTACTTAATATTTTAAAGTATGATATTATTAATTAACATTACAATAATGAAAATGTTAGGGGAAATATTCTTAATTGGCCAATTAAGAAAATGTTCCTTAATTTATTATTTTTATTATTTTTGTGTGAAATTTGACTGACATGTGTTCTTGACAGGTTTTGTGATATTCTCTGAAATATGAAAATGTCATAGAGCCAAGAGTGTAATCCACTGATCATGGTATACATGATCAATAGTTACCTACCTATGCCCCTGGAGTCTACGCCCCTGTATAGGGCCTTATATTTATATCAGTGGATTTGATCCGTCCACTCAATCTGTTAATATTGACAATTATGCCATTATAATCAATATTTACAGCTTAGTAGGTCACTTTCCCATATCTCTCCTTTGCTCTATGAACCCTGCTGGTTTCAATGTGCACAATGAATGTCTTTCTCACACAACACACACATTCACATGCCATCTGTGTGTGTGCCACAGTTCACAGATGGCACTGGGCGGTATGGGACTAGAAGATTAAGAGGTCTCATACAAGAAGACTAGAAAAGACAGTGAAAAGATAAAAAGACAAGGAGTGACAAAATATTTATCATCAGCATTTCGTTCATTTCGTTCATCACTACAACTTAATTTCATGAGAATGATGAAACAATTAGCCTTCCGACAATAACTCATTGTGAAAACTGACGATTGCAGAATTCCATTTGGCCCAAGTCAAATGTTGTTGCATCAAAGGTTTCTATTTACATGTTTTTGAAGAAGTTTAATATTCGAATCAATCCCGCATATGTCTGTAGAACAATGAAACGGCAATGCCGAATCAGAGACACTTAAATCGGTCTATAGTCCTATCTGTAATGAAAACCAATCTTAACGCACTATTTTGAAACAGTTTGATGCTCAGATGCTTACTTTATATTTCACCTCTGTTCACAGTGGCATGCAAAAATGAATGCATCAAACATCACCTGACACTCAAAAACAAGCTTTAGAACAAAAGCATAAAGCATAGTCAGTAATACGGATGTGTTACCTGAGTCGCTGCTGGCTTACAATGTAGACAGTAAACACACTGCAAACGAGTGACATGACAAAAGTCGAATGTGGCCGTTATAATCAGCGGTGTAGGTGTAGTGTAAATAAGTGATTTATTGTGCCGTGTAGAGTGCAGAACTCAACAGAGTGTCAGTGAGCTTGTGCTGAACTGTAGACGAGAGAAAGTTTCAGTGATTAAAATGTGAGAGTTCTAATACTGTCACTTCTTTGTACACATAATAAAAAAAATGATAGCAGTATTTTTTTTGTCATGCTAGTAAGAATGTCATTATGAAGTTGATTTACTGATGTATAAAACCAGCAATACAGTAATTCCGCACAGCAGTTATAAGCTTGTTTTGGATGCATAAAAAATATGGCATGAAGTATTTAATGTAACTTCTATTTATCAACATTAATAATCGCGATTACAGCATCAAGGTAATTAACTGACAATTAGGTTTGTTTTTTCATAATCATGCAGCCCTTGATTGAAATAGCTTTTCATATATATATATATATATATATATATATATATATATATATATATACACATACATACGGGCCGTAGCTAGTGGGGTGAAAGTTGGTAATGATTCTAGGGGCCCAAAGGTCCAAGGGGCTCCACAACAAATTCTAAACTGTATTTTTTAATAGGAAAGTGGCCCAGAGCAAGATACAGCCAGGGGACCCTGATTACCTTGCTACGGCCCTCACACACACACACACACACACACACACACCTGGTCCTCAAATCCGATTGGATGAGAGCATTTTATTTATTAAGATGCTTTACTAATTGTATCCCTCTGCTTGTGTTCATGGTGTTCTAAACTAAAGTATAAAAGCTGAAAAGATAAGAAAGAGTTAGATGCGTCTCTTTTCATATATCCCTGCGACATTAAACATTTTAGCCAGCAGGTGGCGACAAAATACTATGTTATGAGAGTTTATGTTTATTGAGTCAGCACTATTAGTCAACGAGTGGTTTCTTTGAAGTGATCGTCATTGTCTCTCACTCCATGATCGCTCTGATGACTACTACAGCATTACAGCTGGGCAATAGAGTTAAACTAACAACTTCAGCATTGAGGCTTATCACAGCTGAGAGACAAAACACACTGAGTAATCACACATACTAAAGGAGCTTAAGTTATTGCATTGTCTGAGTTTGGAGGAGATGTAAACATTCAACATGGTTTTCTTTTCTCCACTTTTCTCGCTAAATTGGCATGCCCAATTCCGAATGCACTCTAAGTCCTTATGGTGGCATAGTGAGAGTCTGAAACAGTCAATCTGCACATCTTATCACGTGGCTTGATGAACGCGTTACCGGAGACCTAATGCATGAGGAGGCTCACACTATTCTCCACGACATCCACGCACATCTCACCACGTGCCCCACCGACAGCTAGAACCACATTATAGCGACCAAGAGTCCAGGTGTGGTAGTCAGCATCTTCACTTGCTTCGCTACCCAGGCCCAGAGAATATGGTTTCTTTAGTGAATGACTCTTACAAACTATCTACCGTGAAATGTTCATGGAGGACCTTGTGCGGATAACTATTTTTACACAGAGAAAATAGTTTGTATTTGACCAAAATTCCATTATCTTCAGCAAGCTGACTAACACTACACTACAGCTGAGGAATAGAGTTAAACAGCTTCAGCTTTACTTTTCATCTCTGCTTGGGAGTCACGACAGATGCAGGTAATCGCACATGCTAAATCTCACTTTCTCTCGCTCTCCCTCAATCACATACACATCCTTGTTTCTCCATTAACTTGTTAGAACCATCCCAAGCTGTCGCTTGAACGGCAGATCCTGATCCGTGGCATTAGAAAATGAATGCGTTTAGTTTTTTGTGACAGTCCTTAGTTTTTCCTCATTTTTTTATTTTATTTATTTGTTAGTTTAACTGATGCATAAAAGCAATATCACAATTAGGGTTGCAACGGTATGAGATTTTCACGGTATGATAACGGTCTCAGAAAAAGTCACAGTTATATGACGGTATTACACAATTATTATTAGAAGTTACAATGACACTTTTTGGTTGAACAAACGCTTTTTTATAATTGAAACTTGAAACCATTTTCTTTAATGGAAATATGTGTAAAAAAGTCTCAGATTTGAAAATAAATAGAATAAGAAAGCTAACAGAATTATAATAATAAACAGAATTATAAACATGATAAAAAATATCATGTAACTATAACATGTTATATAACTAAAGCATGTTAGCATAGTATGTTAAATGAACTACTAAATGAAAAATAACATCAGCTGTGTAAGCTTTTAAAGTAGTGTCCTATGATTATTAATAATTAACATATACGTTATCTCAGTGGTTCTCAACTGGTTTTGCTTCAGGACAGATTTTACATTGGAAATCAAGTGTCGACCTGCCATAGATTAAACATAACTTGTATTTAATGTATCCTGTGTTGCATTTCCTTTTATATTGTTTTGTTCATGGTTTTCAAATAAAGGACATGCATCAAGTGACATAATTTTTTGTTGATGATGTCAAATATACAGGAAGTTTTCTCTCACCCTTTTAAAAATTGAAGAGCATATTTACTTATATGAGTACATTATTATCCTTTTTGTTTTCTAATTTCAAACATAATTCGAACAGAACACACATATTACACAGGAGGAAAGGCTCCTCATTACCATGGTTAGGTCAGTGTGCTAGTCTTAAATAGTAATAGTTAATAATAATAATAATAAATTAATGTATTTATGAAAAATAAACACTAGCTGAAACACATCTTGAAACTTTAACTGCCACTGTTGATATAAAATGGGGTCTAATAGATTCGACCTTTAGATTATTTCATATGAAACTGAAACATTTTGTCAAAATATAACATGAAACAGTTTTGTAAAGGTGATAGTGTGTAGTGATTTTATTTTTTAGCGCATAACACGGTGTTGCTCTTTTCCTCCCCAGTGCTGTTTGGGATGTCAGGGCTGCTACTGTCTGAGAGGTTCGACTTGACTTCCTCTGTCATTTTTTCCCTCAATACCGTTGATAAGCAAATGTACATAGTATGATAACAGTCAATTTTCATACTGGGGTATACCGCTGCAGACCTAATCACAATCACAATCACAATCATGCTGTATGGCCTTAAATTAACACATCTGTGATTACCTGAAGCTCGAGGCCACCAAATAACAGCTGTGCTGATATAGGGCCATACAACAAACTGTGTATATACTGTATATGCCGATCAGCCACAACATTAAAACAACCTGCCTAATATTGTGTAGGTCCCTCTCATACCGCCAAAACAGTGCCAACCCTCATCTCAGAATAACAATCAGAGATGATATTCTTCTTATCACAATTGTACAGAGTGGTTATCTGAGTTGCTGTACACTTTGTCAGTTCAAACCAGTCTGGCCATTCTCTGTTGACCTCTCTCATCAACAAGACGTTTCCGTCCATTTGACTGTTCTGGGTTCAAAATCTATTAGTCATGTATCAGTAATAACAGGCAACCGTCTATCTTCGACTCCAAACAGAAAGACATTAAAAGAGTCACCTTCCCATTCCCATGTCCTCAGAGGAGATCAAACACTCTCACACACTCACACGCACACGCACACACACACACAATCTTGCACACTCTCGCGTGCACACGCACACACACACACACACACACACACACACACACACATGCGGCTATCCTAATGAGGACTCTCCATAGACAATGATTTTTATACTGTACAAACTATTGATTATATCCCCAAACAATAACCCTCACAAACATTTTTGTATGTTTATATGTTTACATATACACTAGAAATGTCCTCATAAACAACATTTATAGCAATAATACCCTTGTAAGACAGATTGCAACCTAAAAAAAAATCTTCGTAAACCACTTAAACCTGACCACACACACACACACACACACACACACACACACACACACACGCACACACAGTTAGTGTTCTCTGTGTTAATTGACACTTTGGCTACAACACTTCAGCACACAACTCCATCTCCATACAGACACGTAGTTCAAAATTGTGTAGCTGGTTGAGGAGAAGTGTACTATTACTTTTCTAAAAGTTTTTTTTGTGATAAAATGGGCTTACACTGACCCCCTAGCAATACTTTAGCAACAACAACGAACACCCTAAGAAACCACATAGGAATGCCCTAGCAACCTCTCTGAGCATACTGTAGCAACACCCTGGCACCCACCCATAAGGTCCCTCCACACCCGAACCAGCAGGTTCAGAGGAAGCTTCTTTCCTGCGGCTGTCACCCTACTGAACTCTAGCTCTGCATCCCGGTGACAATTGACCCCCCGGACAATTTGCACTACCCTATCCCACCCATTCTGTTCTATTTATTTATTTAAAAATGTACATCCTGTAATTACACCTATACATAGCCATATTCTACTGCTCTTCATACTATTCATCCTGCACATACACTTATTCTTACTGCTGTACATACTGTACATATCTGTCTATATGGTTCATACAGAATATCCATATTTACTCTGTTTTTCTTATTATATATTCTGCTAATACACTGCATATATCTATATTATTCTTACTACTTTTAATGTCACTGCTACTACATTGCACATATCTGTACATGTTGTTCATACACTTCATATTACATAGCCATATTTATTCTGCTCTTATAACACTGCAATATATTTCTTGTCCTGCCTTTGCACCATCTGTCTACACTTGAATAACACATTGCACCTTTCTGCTTTTTTTGCACTTCTGGTTGGATGCAAACTGCATTTAGTTGTCTTTGTACTTGTACTCTGCACAATGACAATAAAGTTGAACCTAATCTAATCTAATAACACCCGATCACACACCACTCACATTTTCTTCAGAAAATTGAACAAATTGTTTAGACCAATTCCAAAAATGTGGTGGCAATTATGCTACTTTGGTATGAATGTGAAAGATTTTTTTATATATATATATATATATATATATATATATATATATATATATATATATATATATATATATATATATATATATATATATATATACACACACACACACACACACACACACACACACTGGCAAGCAATTAGAAGTGTTTTGAATCGATTTTGCCTGTTTATTCCCTCATTGAGGATCCAAATGAGTCTCTTCTTCTGCATTATTACTCTAGCAGTAATAGTGTTTTTCCCACAGAGTTAGTTAAGATGTTTTTGAAAGTTTTCTTCGCTTTCCTTTTAATTAAATGGCAAAAGGAATGTCACACATTGAGAAACATCCTTGCTCTAATTACTGCCAACCCACGCATCAACATTCCAACTTTCAGCAAGAAGCTCTGAACTTCCTCTCCACTAAATTCACTCCAGTTAAACTTCGCTTTCCAATTAAACAGTCTATTCCAAATGTTCGGCTCGGACATTAGCCGGCCACTGACTCAAGCAAACACTGTCGAAACTCATTCTGTTTCCCACCCGCTGACACGAAACAGAACTCGCTTTACTAAATCAAAACTGCTTTCCCACTAGCATCCCGTGGTTTTGGGGTGGAAATTTTTTGTAATAATTATGGAATATCATGAGTTATATTTCACTGCAAAAGCCAGTTTAAACCAAATCTACGCCCTTGAGTTCAGGCTAAAATATATGAAGACGACAAGAAAATAGATGTTACAAATGGTATAGTTAACATTCCAGCACTTACCTGGCCTGCTGTCTAACACTCCAAAATCCAGGGAATATTTGACCACGTGGTAGTTATTCCACACATAGAGCAGATTATCTCTGGGATTATAATCCACAGCAGCAATATACTGGTAAGAGTTTGGGAAAGGGATGTCGAGGTAGCCATCTTTGCTCAGTTCTGTGTTGTAAATATAGTCGATTTTATTCCCGGTGGCTTCGCTATCATCGTCTTCGTAAACACTCTTCACAACGTACAAGATTCCACAGATCATGAAAGCATTGGAGGCGGACCGTTTGTCGTAGGCAGTGTCCCACGTTCCCTCCACGCGCAGTGTGTACGGATTCAACTGGCTGATCACGATTCGGCCGTTGTTTTGTTCTGTGGCATAAATCACCCAAAGACCGTTCTCATCCACAGCCAAATCAATATCAGACTTTCCACCCCAGCGATACGGAGACGTATCGTGATAATTTGCGCTAGCGATGATGGCCTCGCCGCTCTTGATACGAGTACGCAAATCGAACTTGACGATGTTCCTTGTACGCTCCTTGTTGAAGAAAAGCGCCCCGTCGTAAACAACAAAGCCCGTGCCATCCACCCGATGGGGGAGTTTATAGGTGGTGGTGGGTCGTCCTGCGATGAAGTCCTCTTTGCTGGAGTATTCTGTGAGGGTGTCCGTGCGATACGGTGTCCAGGGCATGTAATATATTTTATCAGATGCCTGCAGGGGGTCTTTACACCAAGCACCAGACTGGTGGTCCGATTCAAACAGATGCTCGCTCTGATAAACCCCATGCAAGAGCCCTGGGCACAAGAAAACTAGAGAGAGAAACAGAGAGAGACGAGTGAGGGTGCAAACAAAAGCACAACAAAAGATTTATCTCATCAAACCTTTTAACTTGATGGCAATATTATCCCACATTATCACATGGCTTCATATATATACATTTTAACCTCTTGAAGTGCATGAACCTAAATTATCTCATTCAAGTTTTTCAAAAATATATTCATAAAACATATCAGGGAAATTCCTAGGTGAAATGTCCACTTCCCTAAAATATATTCCTTTCCCAATCCCCATTGCACTCGTGCCGAAACCCAGGAAGGGGAAAGGAATGCATGGGAAGTAGGAAGCTGGGACTGGTTTGACAAAAACTTAGACATTTATTTACACACACAAAACGTCATTGTTCAGCCCAATACATAAACACACATACACACACACACACACACATGTCCATATGTCTCTCTCTCCCCATCTGCCACTGTCTTCTCTCCTTAAATACTCCCACCGCCCCTCACTGGAACACGAGACCAGTGTGGCTCACAGGTGGAACTCGTTCACAACTTATCTTCCCGGCCTCACTCTGTCCAGACGACACTCGGCCCTGCCCTGCTTGCCACAGTCTGCTTTTGGCCATGACACATAGAAGCAAATCTTTATTACGGTAAGACTTGACCAAATCAGGCACAGGTATTCATCGCTATCTTAGATCATTAGCTTAAATAAATCCACACATATCACTAGTTAAATAAGCTCTGGGCTTTTCTGGTCCAGGTACACATTATGAGTCAGGTTACTAAGCCATTTTGCCAAGCAGGCCCAGACACTCATAGAGATTTAGTTTATCAGCGTTATGCCGTTCACCCAAGCAGGCCAAGGCACACCTAGCTAGTATCCACTTGATGGACATGGCTCTTCAGAGCAGCAGCAGTACGCAAGACTTGGTGGTAGATCTGCTTGTTTGGGGGGTTGAGTTTTATGTTATGCATTTGTGTGACTTCCCTGCTTTGTTGGAGGATTGTATTTTTGTCTACTTGTGCAGCAGCATGTAATATATGCTAAAGCTTTCCGATGGTTGTCATGACTGAACTACTGTCATGGCAAGGCAACAGATTTAAGACTGAGCAAGCTAGTTCAAGTCAACATATATGGCTAGCTACCTGAATAACAGCACATCTAGTCTAATAACACAGATCATGATGAGTACTGAGGTTTGTTATTGCCACAGCTATGTCTGTCTCTGTATTGACAGAGACAGACATAGCTAAAACCCTCGAAACAGCTTGCACCAGCTTAAGGTCCTCCACCAAGCAGGTATCCATTGGTCAGGCTAGTCTGTTTTGATGATTTTAATAGTGTTTTGGGCACCTGACAGCTAGGAGATCCGCTTGACCAGAATTTTGTAATGTACCTCTGTTCTGCACTCAGATTTAACATATGGCATCAGAGGACTTGGAATATATCACATACGCTGCTTGAACTATTTATATGTACTTTCATGGTGCTTTTCAGTCATGTTTGGTGCTAGACCGTTCCACTCCAAATTCACCTTCTTTGTATGGACCAAAAAGCACACGGGTTTGAAATGAAATGATGGATAACTTTTGAGCGAGCTATCCCTTTAAAAATGTGTGTGCGCACATAAACATACATCCTCCGTGATATAACACTGGCATTTCATTTCGGCAAAGTTGGCATTTAAAATTTTGATAAATAAGACTGAGCTCATTAATGACAGCTGGTCAATGGGGCCGGAGGCCGCCAAGACATAATAATGAGCTTATATTTATTACAATCTGAACAGATTCCCTCCCCACGCTAAATTTAACCAGATATTGTCAATTTGTGTCATCTTGATTTATAGCATCTGCACACACAAAACTAATAATAACAGTATTTCCCTCCGTTTAGGGCCGCTCTAACCAGCCGTGCATTGTCCGGACAAAAAGATTGTGTTTCCTTCCAAGCCCTCTCGCTATGGAGAAATGGATTAAAACCCAAACTCTGACTGCAGCGATCCATACACTTAAACAGATTAGTTTAGAAATATAATCTCATTCCAATTAATTTCCTGCAAGGGGTCAAATCTGCTGATACTAAAGAGAGCGTAATCTACAGAGACATCAGTAACAGAGCCGTGGGTTTAGGCCTGTCTGTCCCTGATTACATTACAAAATCTTCTATATTTATGATTGTAGTAAAGCTCAGAAAAGTCAATAAATTGTAGCTAAACCACTGAACGTACTGCTCGAAGGTACTGCATCACAAAAATATATATCGTGTTACATTGATAATATAAACAGAGAGAAGTAAACATAACTTCAATATGTATTGTGAGGACAAAAATATTTTATTGTATTTCATATACATAAAATTCTAACTATGAAATTAGCCACTTAAAAAAGGAGCCTGTCCTTTTCTTCCAATAATATTTCAAATGTCATTTCCATCGTTTCTACAACAAAATGATTGGCGAGATATCATGAAAGAGACATTTGTTGTACAATAAAAATGACAAAAAATGACAGAAATCGGTCTCACTTTATATTAGGTGTATTTAACTACTATGTACTGACATTTAAATAAATACAATCAAATATATTGTCCTGTAAAAGTCTCAGAAAATTCACATTTGCTGCAACACAGGTTGAGGTTCGGGTAGTTTTAGGAGTAGAGTTTGGGGTAAATTATCAGTGTAACTACAGATGTAATTAAATGCAAGTACAATGCAACAACACATACACTGATGAGCCAAAACACTATGACAACCTGCCTAATATTCTGTTGGTCCTCCGCTTGCCACCAAAACAGTGCTGACCCACCGAGGCATGAACTCTACAAAGCCCCTGAAGGTGTCGCGCAGTATCTAGCACCAAGACATTAGCAGCAGATCCTTCAAGTCCTGTAAGTTTCAAGGTGGAGCCGCTGTGGATCGGACTTGTTGAAGCAGCACATCCCACAGATGTTCAATCGGACTGAGATCTCGGGAATTTGGAGACCAGGGCAACACCTTGAACTCTTCATCATGTTCCTCAAACCATTCCCGGACAATGTGTGCAGTGTGGCAGGACGCATTATCCTGCTGAAAGAGGGCTCTGCCAACAGGGAATACCATTGCCATGGAGGGGTATACCTGGTCTGCAATGACGTTTAGGTAGGTGTCATGTGTCAAATTTACATCCACATGAATGGCCGGACCCAGGGTTCCCCAGCAGAACATTGCCCAGAGCATCACACTCCCTCCACCATCTTGTCATTTTCCTACAGTGCATTCTGGTGCCATCACTTCCCCAGGTAAACGCCACACACGTACACGACAGTCCACATGATGTAAAAGAAAACGGGACTCATCGGAGCATGCAACCTTCTTCCACTGCTCCAAGGTCCAGTTCTGACACTCGCATGCCCATTGTAGGCTGTTTTGACGGTGGACAGGGGTCATCATGGGCACTCTGACCGGTCTACGTAGAAGGGTGAGATGCACTGTGTTGACACATTCATTTTTATTTACATTTATGCATTTGGCAGAAGCTTTTATCCAAAGCGACTTACAGAGCCCTTATTACAGGGACAATCCCCCCGGAGCAACCTGGAGTTAAGTGCCTTACTCAAGGACACAATGGTGGTGGCTGTGGGGCATGAACCAGCATCCTTCTGATTACCAGATTACCAGTTATGTGCTTAGACCACTACACCACCACCACTCCACATTCATCCTGTAACCATCATTCAAATTTTCTGTGACTTGTTCAGACCAGAAGGGATAGCCTCCGTTGCCTTCGCACATCGTTTAGCCTTGGCCGGCCAACAGCCTGTCATAGATTTGTGGTTTATCCCTCTTCGGACCACTGTCAGTAGGTACTCACCACTGCTGACCGGGAGCACCCCACAAGACTTGCCGTTTCAGAGATGCTCTGACCCAGTCATCCTGCCATAACAATTTGGCCCTTGTCAAAGTGGCTCAGGTCTTAACTCCTGCCCATTTGTCCTGCATTCAACACGTTGACTACGAGAACTGATTGTTCACTTACCATCTAATCTACCCAGATCTTGACATGTGACCTTGTTAGGAGATGATCAATGATATTCGCTTCACCTGTGAGTGGTCATAATGTTTTGGCTCATTGGTGTATGTACATAATAAGTACATTGTGTCGTAGTAGTTAAAGACACCTAATATAAAGTGTGGCCCAGAAATGTTCTGTGATGTGTGCACAGTAAATCCCCTGTTGATCAGAATCAGAATGAACTTTATTACCAGGTATGCTTACACATACACAGAATTTGTCTTGGTGACAGAAGCTTCCAGAACAGAGTCAGATATATATATATATATATATATATATATATATATATATATTCTATTTTGTATTAGCTCACACATCTGTTATGTACCATGACTGAGGCCACAGACACTATTAGGAAGTCAAAGCATCTCACCAACTGAAAAATGGATGCGCTCTAAGTGCTTACACAGGTATTATAAAGGTTAACGAAGCAGGTCATTGTGTCAGCCCTATAATAATGCTGTTAAAATGCATCTGAAAGCTAACTAAACACATACACAACGTTTGAACACACATACAAAATGATCAAGACATAAAAGCAAACACCTCCCTGATTAGCCATCCAGAATGCTACAGTACTATACAGTGAACAGCTGTAAAAGCAGAACAGCTAAAGCGTAACCCTTACAAAAAAGTCTAGAGTTTTGACAAACTTGCCACAAATTTGCCAATCATTATTTGTACATGCAAATGAGCTTGTGTTTCAATGCAAATGTTTGCCAGATGTTGGCAGCTCTTGCAAACCTCTAGCAAACCTTTGGCAACAATGAAGAAAATAATGAGGGGCAAATTTGCATCAAGTTTACCAGAACTCTCGATTTGCTAGTCAGCATCTTACACCTGAATGTAAAAACAGAAGACACCCCAGACACCTGCTGCAATCAACAGAAAAGCGCTCTAGTGATGTTGACCACACACACCACAAATATAGTCTTTATGAAGCTGCTAAAAGTTTGAACAGATGAAGAAAGTGAAATGATTGTTTTAAAGGAATAGTTCAACCAAAAGGGAGAGAGGAAGTCACTCATCAGCTGCCGTGCTGAATGACTCTGTTTTAATGCTCTTCTCTGACTGCTGCTGACTGTCAGTGTGCAACAGCCGAGTCTCCTTAACACGTCTTCAGCATGAATTCATCTCTGCCTGTTAACATCTGCACCAGTGATTTTGAACTGGTGAACGTTCACCCCAAAATTGGTTGCAGGTCTGTTTTGATAGATTATGTTTTCTGTATTTTGTTTTTCAATTTCATAGTTTTAGTGCGTTTTAATTAGTGCTGGGAACTGAGAACGGTTCTAATTCGAAACTGGTTCCATTTCTAAAATAATAACGAAAACGTATGATTGTATGAGACTTTTTGTGTCGTAAAGGTTCACTGTACTACTGTATTAAAATGCTCTAACAACTGACATTTCAGACGTAGCGCTGCCTCTTTACCGAATCTACATCGCGAAACACAGCGCGACCAGTGTAGCGTTTCAGTGTTTCTGAACGAATGACTCTTATGAGCCGTTTCACTCTAGTTTTTCCTCAATTTGAGATTTTTGGGGAAACCTACTTTTCAAACAAGTCCTAGGTCGTTCGCTTGATTGGATCCAAACCAGTGAGTCCCAATACCAATAATTATAAAAAAAAATTATATTTCGTTTCATCATCGTAACGGTACGCCAAAAGGTACAAAGTGGTTGTGGCCACTTTTGCTTAAACTTTTATAACTTTTGAACGGAATGAGATATTTTCACAATTCTTGAAGACAGTTCTGTAGGGGGTCAATCTGACCGTTGCACTCCTTGGCCACTTGGTGAAGCTATACCAATGACTAGGGATGTGCCAGAAGCCGAATACCTTACTCGGAAAGGCATGAATAATGACAAACAAATTCAAAACAAATAACGGATTCATCCGAATAATATAACAAATATTTGCATGACTGATTATCCAAAAAGCACATTTTAAATAAACATATCCAAAATGTAAAAAAAATGTTTTATCTGTGCAGACGCACTTTTGGGCTGTTTAGGGGAGAACCAAGCGGGCCGGTGGTTCGGCCGCGAAATGCGCCGAATGGTCCGCAATAAGCAACAATGAGCCGCAGCGTTATGCAAAACGGACCACAAAACGCTGCCACAATATGCAAAAAAGGACTTCTTTAAACTGCAAAATTTGAAAATGCAAAGTGTTCTTGAGCTCTGGTAAGGTGCTATATAAATTTAATATTATTATTATTATTATTAAAAAATGATGTATTTAAAAAAATATATTATTTTATTCCTTTTTTTTCTTACCAGATGAAGATGAATTTGTAGGCTACATTAACTGTGAAATATATTGTTGTTTCTCCAGGTATTTCAGATATTAATATCTGCATGAATCTGAATTTTCATTTGTCTGTGCATAATGTTATAACAACATTATTGTGGATTCAATAGGTGTTAAGCACACGTTTTGTAGTGAATAATAAATACAAATTCAAACATTAAAATACATTTAAATAAAATCAATATAGTCTACATACAGGTGAAAGTCCCGTAAAACTATATGAATTTTTTTACGATAGGACACCATTATTTAGTCAAATAATAATAATAATAATGTTAAATCATAACGTCAACATTTGTATTAATAAGGTTAACACTTTAGACATATTGGCTGCAAAGATTCATAATTTGTTGTAATTTTAGATATGTTTATTTAAAATGTCAATTTATCCTTGTGCTTTTTGGATAATCTGTCATGCAAATATTGTAAAATAAATGATGACGAACCAATTTCTTGCAAGTTTTTTTTATGACAAAGTATAAAGTAAATATATTTATGATTATATGAGTTACATATAATAAACATATACTAATAATCACGCACAATACATTTAGTTTTATTTCTAACAAAAGCATTTTGGTTACTGTTTTTGGTTGCCACTTGATGTATAATCTGGATCCTGAAGCAAAACCAGTTCCAAACCCCTGAAGTAGACCAAATGCAAAACCACCCTGAAAAATGCACATCTGGAAACCACAAATAACACTGAGTAGTATACTAACTAATAACAGCAGAGAGAGAGAGTGTGTGTGTGTGTGTGTGTGTGTGTGTGTGTGTGTGTGTGTGTGTGTGTGTGTGTGTGTGTGTGTGTGTGTGTGTGTGTGTGTGTGTGTTAAAGATGTGCTTTATGTAACCCTGAAGGTTAGCAGCACTTCCATCATAATGATGTCATTTAAAACACTGACAGCTCATTGGCTGTGCTATTGATTGTGCTTCACTGGATGTTTTAAATGGGAATTAGATTATGAATATCATTACTGTTAAAGTGCTAAAGGGGGTTTACGAGCATATAGCTGATACACTGATGCTATAAAATCTAATTACCTGGCAGATGAAAAAGGATGCAAAATAAGTATAGACCTCAATTGACAAACTCAATACACGTGCAGAGCATGTTTGTGTGCGGATGCATTTTTAACAACTAATTCCAGGGCATTCAAACAGTTTTAATGAGTTTTTCTTTATTTGTTTTATTTTTTGGGGTTATACTAATAAGAGCGTATGCATTAGCCATTTTGGTGAATCATTCATTTTATTTTTTTCCCCAGACACTTCATTTAAACCCTTTTCAATTCAAAAGTGATCACTCTGATTTCCCCATTCATTTTGGGTCATTTTTATTTCTTTATTTTATTTTATTTTAGCGAAATAAAAAGGAATGGGTGAAATATACACAGATGAGCCTAAACATTATGACCACTCACAGGTGATGCAAATATCATTGATCATCTCCTAACAAGGTCACATGTCAAGGTCTTGTTGATTAGATGGTAAGTGGACAAGCAGTTCTTGTATTCAACGTGCAAGAGAAATGGGCTGGAGTTAAGACCTGAGTGACTGACAAGGGCCAAATTTTTATGGCCAGATGACTGGGTCACGTGTTGAGTACCAACAGACAGTGGTCCGTGGAGGGACAAAACAAACTGGCAACAGGGTGTTGGGCCCCCAAGGCTCATCGATGTACGAGGCCATCGAACGCTATTCCATCTGGTCTGAACTGACAGAAGGTCCATTTTTAATGATGGTAATGAGAGGAATCTGTCACAATAGACAGTGCAACACACCCTGACGCATATGGAGCTGCGTAGTCGCAGTCCGATCAGAGTGCCCATGATGACACCTATCCACCATTGCAAGAGCTTACAATGGGCACGCAAGCATCGGAACTGGACCTTGGAGCAGTGGAAGAAGGTCGCCTTAACAAATGAGTCACGTTTTCTTATATACATTATGTACACGGCTTTGTACGTGTGCGCCGTTTACCTGGGGAAGTGACGAGATGGTGGAGGGAGTGTGATACTCTGGGCAATGTTCTTCTGGGAAACCCTGGATTCAGCCATTCACATGGATGTCAGTTTGACACATGCCACCTACCTAGTAGCACTCCAGGTACACCCCTCCATGGCAATGGTATTCCCTGTTGG
The DNA here is from genome assembly GCF_025860055.1 of Xyrauchen texanus. Taxonomy (NCBI): domain Eukaryota; kingdom Metazoa; phylum Chordata; class Actinopteri; order Cypriniformes; family Catostomidae; genus Xyrauchen; species Xyrauchen texanus. Next base: position 60,233,097 of record NC_068277.1, on the reverse strand, counting down.
CAGTGCCCTCTTTCAGCAGGATAATGCATCCTGCCACACTGCACACATTGTTCTGGAATGGTTTGAGGAACATGATGAAGAGTTCAAGGTGTTGCCCTGGTCTCCAAATTCCCCAGATCTCAATCCGATTGAGCGTCTATGGGATGTGCTGGACCAACAAGTCCAATCCACAGTGGCTCCACCTCGCAACTTTACATTTACCTTTACATTTATGCATTCGGCAGACCCTTTTGTCCAAAGCTAATTACAGTGACTTATTACAGGGACAATCCCCCCGGAGCAACCAGAAGTTAAGTGCCTTGCTCAAGGACACAATAGTGGTGGCTGTGGGGATCGAACCAGCGACCACAGGACTTACAGGACTTGAAGGTCTTACAGGACTTTATTTGCTGCTAATGTCTTGGTGCCAGATACCACACAACACCTTCAGAGGTCTTGTAGAGTCCATACCTTGGCGGGTCAGCACTTTTTTGCCGGGCAAGAGGAGGACCAACAGCATATTAGGCCGTTGGTCATAATGTTTTGGTTCATGAGTGTATATGCTGCTTATTACTATTATTTTTTTTAGGTTACATGAATTAGGGGTTTTCATTATTCAATTCATATTTAGAGTAAATTAAAGGTTATACAACTTTTTGTTCCATTAAAATGTTCTAAAATGACCAAAACAGGAAGAAAACAGCACTCCTCATTAAATGTAGTTAGATATGTTTTGTTAACAGCTTTGAGCATAGCTTACAATTTATTTATTTTAATTAGTAACTTGACTCTGGTGGAACTGCTTTAAACTATAAGCAGCTTGTAGAATGGGAAACTTCAGTTTCTAAGTACAGTATCTTTCACAACACTGCTGCTTCAAGTATACTTCCTGCCCATATTGTACTAGTGTCTGTGGGTACCAGCACCAGGAGAAGAGCATGAAAACACATGGATCTGGAATGAGGATGGACATCTACAAGAACAAATGAGCCCACCACAACACGATCAGCACCACACACGGCTCCACTCACACTCTTTATGAATTCAGCCACATTTGTCACGTTCTTCAATAAAAAATCATATCCGTATGAACATATAATAGAGGTCCAAAATGTGTTTGGTCCCCACTGTACATGCATGTGGCAGTAACATGAAACAATGTTACACACGTGGTGAAGGCAGAACATAAAGTTGTGTGAGGGAGCCGACAGAAAGACTCTAAACATGGTGAAAAAAACACGTCTTTACCTTTCTGTTCCACCTCTATTTTAGGCATGGAGGAGAAAAACAGACAAACAGAGAAAAAAAGAGCAAAGAATTAATGACTCAACAAATGTCAGAGATTTTGTTCTCCAAAGCAACCTGATGGCATTATATACAACTAGAAGCATCTGTCCTTATGCTGCAAAAAATGAAAACAATAAAAAAGCAGAATTTGTGTATCAGCAAACCCTCCAGTTAATTCCTGTGGATAAACAAATCGGAAATTAGATTAGACAGAAATGTAGAAACTTAGCAACGTTCTAACATAGAATGGGCAGTCACATATTACAAAACAGCTTCGGACAAGGTCATCAAATTAAACAAAATTTATCAGTATTGGGTGTATCTGATTACAAAGTAATATGTTACTGTAATCTAATTAATTTTAAGTCAAAAATAATGTAAAAAACATTTGAAATTCTTGTAATCAGATTGCAGTTACTGACTTTCAATTAAAGTAATTACTTAAGTACATTACTTGCTTTCAAGTAATATGTATAATACAGTAGATTTAATATATGAATCCATATGTACGTCTGTTAGCGATTCTGTGGCAGCTGAAGGGTGTGCGACAACGAATGAGGAGGAAATATAGAGATTTGGAATTTGAATGGAAATCCAAAAACTTTTCTAGGAAAAATTATTTAGAAAGTAACTTAGTCAAATAATTAGTAATATGATTACCTTTTAAATGAAGTAATCAGTGAAGTAATCTGATTACATTTTATATACATTTTTAATAATTTGTAGAGGATTACTTAATTTCAGTAACTTACCCAACACTGAAAAATATCATATTTTTATAAGCGTTGCAAAGTTTCAGAAATATACACATTGGAATATTAGGCAATTGGAGTGTATCAGAAGTCTGCTAAGGAAACATAAGGTGATGTGGGTGGAGCTTAGTGAGGTAAGGTGTTCAAAGACCCCTAAAATGTGCTTAAAGGTCAACACAGGGACCACCAGCATGATGCACAGATGCTAGACACTGCTCCCATGGATACCATCTGGGTTTCATTGTCCAAAGGAAATCAGGTAATCGTGAGGCAAGGTCCACTCCTATACACCATCAACACACACACACACACACACACACACACACACACACCACACATTCACCCACAGCAATTTGTCTCAAATCAGTGGGCTGCAAAGTAAGTTTGACCAGTAGAGGGAGGTCCAGAAGTCTTATAGGGATAGTTCACCAGTAAATTAACATTCTGTCTTTATTTACTGTACCTAAACTCTTATATGTAATATAAGCATTACTGTAATGTGGACAAAACTAAAGCTATATAAGTTTCTGTACATTATGGTGTTTATACTGTATTTTATTTATGCTGAATTTAATGCATTTTAATTAGTGCTCTCAGTCGATAATTCTTTATATCATGATTAATTGCATAATTCTTTGCAGTTAATTGTGATTAATCACAAAATTTAAAAGTGCTGAAATATGCGACTCTATACAGTATACTTCTTGTAAAGATACATTTATTTCCATCTTAGGAAGAAAACAAATATGTAGCAATATAATGCATTATTAACACTTTCCAAACAAAGCCTTCCACAATAAAAAGACAAATGTATTAAAATATCATCAATTCAAGTAACTTTAAACGTTTCCCAAAGTTTAAGTGAGAGTTTGACTAAAAGAAAGAACTATTCCCCACATAGGTACATATTCATTGCAATGGGCATTAAATCCCTTAAACTGTCATCCTTCACAATATTAATTTGCTGGTAGACTGTGGCTAACTGCATTGTTACAGCAATCGTGAAGCTGCATTCATGATTCCCATCAAGGCACCAACACCAGCATTGTGCGCCTCTTTGAACTCACATGAACAGCATCTGCAAACAAGAACGTCTCATTCTGCGTTTTGGTGATAGTTAAGAGTTGGTGTGCGTCAACAAGCATGTTAAGACAGTTCCGCCCATTGAATGTCTATGGGACCGCCGCATTATGATGTTTTATGCTAAGCTTGTAGTCTCTACTTGGTAGAAGGGCCCTGGTGCTGTGGCATTTTAATGTGAGTGCTCATAATATTATACATATATAGCAAAATTACAATTCATGTCTTTAGGAGTTAAACTTTTTCAATGAAGAAAAAATGGCAGTGTACCTTTAAGTACATAATAGTTAAAAACACGTAATATAAAGTTAGTCCCAAATAATAGTCCTAAAACATGCTTTATTGCCTTTATACAAAATATTTATATTTTTTCTTAAGAATTCAAGGTGAAATGTGACCTAGACATGTATATCACTGCAAAAATGGCTCATAAAAGTGAAGCTAGCTCTAAAAATTGTAGAATCATTAGTGATCTAAACTAAAATCAGCAACAGGAGGTTAAATGTTTTGTCTGCTAAAATCATTGTATGCTTGTCTAACCTGCCCCTCCCATTGGTTGAAGTTGGAACTACAAGTGCGATGCACAAGAGCAAGAACTACCTTCTTGTAAGGATCCGGAACAAGCGAAATTTCAGCCACTCAAGCTAATTTAATAATATTAAACTCACGTTCGGTGATATGCAAGCGCTAAATACACTCACTGAGCACTTTATTAGGAACACCTGTACACCTACATATTCATGCGATTATCTAAACAGCCAATTTTGTGGCAGAAGGGCAATGCATATAACCATCCAGATACGGGTCAGGAGCTTCAGTTAATGTTCAAATCAACCATCAGAATGGGGAAAAATTATCTTAATGATTTGGACCGGATAATGATTATTGGTCCCAGACGGGCTGGTTTGAGAATTTCTGTAACTGCTCATCTCCTGGGATTTTTGCACACAACAGTCTAGAGATTACTCAGAATGGTACCACAAAAAAGTACAAATATATAAAAAAAATATATCATCCAGTGAGTGGCAGTTCTGCAGATAGAAAAGCCGGAGAATGACCAGACTGGTTCGAGCTGACAGAAAGGCTATGGTAACTCAGATAACCACTCTGTACAAATGTAGTGAGCAGAATAACATCTCAGAATGCCCAACATGTCGAACCTTGAGGTGGATGGTCTACAGCAGCAGAAGACAACGCTGAGCACTTTATTAGGACCATACTGTTCCTAATAAAGTGTATGCTTCACATGTAAAATTGCAATTGCAATATGTTTCAAAATAACATGATATGACTGGTCAAAATTGGACAGGCCTACCTAGAAGTTACCTGACTATGTAGGTAGCAGACAAATCACTAGTCTATACAGTATATCTTATAAACCAAAGCTCTGAAGAGAGAGAGACAGACAGAGAGAGAGAGAGAGAGAGAGAGAGAGAGAGAGAGAGAGAGAGAGAGAAGCCACTCTTCACAAGCCAAAAACACAGAAATACTAGTCAGGTGTATAAAATCCCCTAACATACACCAAGCTCTCTGGCAGAACATGCTAAATACTAAAGCAAACTAGACTAACAAAGTTTACAACGCAAATATGCTACATTAGTGTGACCTGTCGTAGTCTTGTATAGCTATGCTTTTGACTAATAGCTTATTCTAACCAAGCCACTTAGAAAGGAAGAGACTGTCTGATCGAAATGTAAAGCGACCAACCACAGTGCATTTTGTCCCAACAAACAATTTTTGGTTCCCAGAACAGAGCATTGTTTTTGGTTGGCCTGAAAAGTATTATTATTATTCTTTTTTTTTTTTTTTTTTAAAGGAAATTTAATGTTTTTGGTGGTCCATAATAGTTCCACTAACGTTTCCTTAACCTCTGAATTCTGGGAAACATTCTGCAACCAAACTGCAACATTAAATCAATAATCAGTCTCCAATCTTGTTTTGTTCTTTTGTACGTTCTTAATAAGTTCTTATCAGGTTGTCACAAAAAACCTCCCAAACACTTTCAGGGAAGTTTAGTTTATGGTTATAAAAAAGTAAATATGCACATAGAATGTTCCTAGAACCTTAAAACTAAAGAACGTTCTGTTTGGTTGGTTTGTGTCGTTAAGAAGCAGGTTTATCTAAAATTAAGATTAAACCACAATAATGTAGTGCTGTGACAAACAAAATATCAAATAATGGTATAGTGAATATATAATTCTGGGTCCCACTTTAAAGTGGGTGTCTTTTACTACTATGTATTAACATTCAAATAAATATAACACATATAATAATAATGCTTCCTACACCTACTAAATCATCTGAACTGCAAAATAACCTTCTTCAGAGTGATACAAGACTCCTCCACTTTACATTGGGGTCCTTGGTCACCAAGTTGGGGTCTATTTCATCCCTTTCCTATGTGCCTAAAAGCAAACTCTGAGTCTTTCAAAGAGCTGATGCCACTAACCTTGCAAGCTTTGATAAATCCTGTTAAGAGTTCTTCCACAATAGCATTCGTTCAGTTAACACGGTACCTTGTAAACACAACTTGGTTTCCAGGTGGTTTACTGTCCAAAAAGTGCCATTACTCCCAAAAGTTGAGTAAAGCAACCCAATCATATTACATGACTGTGGATATTCCGTAGGTGTGCAATCTGAGACTGAGATGAGATCTAATGTAACACAGATAACCCTGCTACTGCTGGATCAATCCGTTCCAGCTCCTGTAGAAATCAGCATGAAGTTACATCTAAGCGCAGACTCTAAACCCCTGTTCTGGCTATATTTCCTCTTCAGGGTCAAAACTTAGACAAGATGATGAAACATGTAGCTCATTAGGGCCTGGCTGACTTCATTACTGACCTAAACAACTGAAATGAAGAAATAAACAAGGCTATCATTTTTGTCTTTGTACATCCATGATCTGATAAGCATCCTTGAAAAACTTCAAGAAGAGCCAAGCTGTCTAAATTGATGGTTTAAGTTTAAGTTAGATTATTTCTATGATTTGCTTGTGGACAAAATCTGTTTTCCACCCCAGCATTGGTCTTCAGTGCTGTCCAAATTGGGGAGATAGTGGGGGATGAGGGGGGCTGGGAGAACACATCCAAAAACATGGCAATCTCTTGGCTCTGGTTTTAATCCGATTCGAGTCTAGCACGATCCCTAAAATAACATGCGCATAATGAACACCTGATGGCTTGCAGATATCGCCAAGATCAATTTGAATCAGGGTAATTAACAATCGTTGACTGGCTGTAATTCGCGCAGCTGTATCGGACTGATTACAAATAAAACTTTGCATACTAATTTCCAGAAGCTGTGTAAAGTCAGCCAATCAGATCACAGCTTTTCAGATTGAGTAAGTGCTTTCCAGCTTGTGTGCAATATGTATCAGATTGTCAGCAAATGGACTGTGGGTGGTCCAAAAGTTGCGTTCGGATTCACGTACTGCATTTGATGAAGAACGTACTTCTCAACAGTTAATAAAGTAAGTTCTTTAGGTGTGCAGGTGAGCTGTATGAATACATTCTTGGACATACGTTACTTAAGCCAGGAACATGGGTATTGTCCCGTGACCCAAATATATGGTGTAATAAAAACAACCATGAAAATAATTAATGTTAAACAAGTACAATTTATCCACAAGGGAAAGTTTCTTGGTACATAGCACTTACAGTTAAATCGGTCCACCTGACTCATGGTTCTCCACATTTGGCTCATTAGGGCCTGGCTCACTTAATTACTGACCTAAACAACTACCCAAATGAATAAATCAACAAGGCTTTCATTTTCATCTTTTATATCCGTAATCTGATATATTCTACATCCTCTGTGGACACTTGGATCAAAAAGCTTCAAGACGGGCCAAGTTGTTTGGAATGAAGGTTTCGCTTATTTCCAAGATCTGCTTGTGGGCACAATCTGTTTTCCATCCCAACATTGGTCTTCAGCACTGCCCACATTATATCCTGTGTTTCTGGGGCAAAATACTATCTGACACTTATTTGGAGGCCCTGATCTCTCCAAATCTTCTCAGAACCCCTTGGCAAAGCTTGGTGGGTCAGGGGAGCTGGGTAAACAGGTCCAAACACATGGCAATCTCTTGGCTCTGGTTTTAATCGGATTCTCCTCCAACTCGATCCCTGAAATCACCTGCGAATGATAAACACCTGATACTGCCAAAACCAATTCGCTGGTGTACAAGCATCAGGGTGATTAACAATCGCAGGCTGACTGCAAACCGTGCAGCTGCATGCAAGAGAACGGTCAAGGGAGGCTGATATCTATGACCAACCCATTGGTTCCCTGACTCGGACACCATATTACGATTGGACATAAATAATGGCCTTGGTGCTGTGACAACAGGGTGGTGTTGTGAAAATAGCAGGTCGTCCTGGTAACATGTCCACAGGTAAATGAGCGTGCGCTCACAGATTGAGCGCAGGTGTTGTTAGCTAAAAAGGCAATGATGGTGAATCTGGCGAGGCAACAGAAAATTACATGCAAAAGGCACGCTAAGATGTACCAACTTATGCATGGAGGACTGATTACCAGTCGGACTCAGGTGCAAAAAAACATGCCAAAACAATCAGCTCTCATTCTATTGCCCTTCAAAAAAAACTAAAAAAAACTGCATAAATCCATAAAGTGATTGTTTCACTGCAAACCTCTGAAACAACACAAGCAGGGCCAGCCATACTTCTCTCTTGCTGAAACTGCATTATTGGAAACAAGCTTTGAGCTTTGAGTAATTAAAGGCTAATTAAATATCTGGACTTCATCTGGGGCTGTACAATGAAGCTAGTTGAACAAAGTCAGGGTTACAGGATTGGTTTTGAGTTGACCAATCCAAACCAATCTAACCTAGTTTTAAAGGTGCCACAACGTTCAATATAAATTCACTATCATGATGCCAGGCCTAGGCTATACACTGGCTAAGGTGTTCTGGGTGGTTGCTAGGAGACTGCTGGGTTATTGCACAAGTCTGATTGCTTAGAAAAGTAATAGCACGTCTCTCCTCAACAATAGCTGGGTATCCATTCACCAACTTTTATGCAAATTGTGGGACATTGCATACAAAATTCTGGACAGAAACACCAACATGCAAATAAAATCATAAAAATGTGCATAAAAACGTATACTCGCTGTTGAGGTTGATAAAATTGTTATTCAATAAGAAGAAATGCATAATCCACGATGGAAACACATTTAACAAATATATTCCTATTAAATATACTGTTTAAGGGAATCTAGATTTGCATCGAAACATTCAGGTGACTTTGCCTCAACAAGCCATGTGAATACATCATTTGCTCAGAGAATATCATCAATATCATCACAACAACTCCAATTACATTTTGTGCCAATTTCACCACAAGTGCTGTCCCCTTTTTCTCCCAATTTGGAATGCCCAATTCCCACTATTTAGTAGGTCCTCGTGGTGATGTAGTTACTCACCTCAATCCGGGTGGTGGAGGACATGTCTCCGTTGCCTTCGCTTCAGAGACAGTCAATTCACGCATCTTTCCACATGGCTCACTATTAATAACAGGCATAAATTACCATGCGCCCCATTTAGAGGGAGAACCACTAATCGTGACTACAAGGAGGTTACCCCATGTGACTCTACCCTCCCTAGCATCCGGGCCAATTTGGTTGCTTAGAAGACCTGGCTGGAGTAATTCAGCACGGTCTGGATTTGAACTTGTGACTCTAGGGGTGGTAGTCAGCATCAATACTCGCTGAGCTACCCAGACCCTGTGATGGGAATGCTTCTTAATATGTGAATTGTTTTCATAAATCTAGTACCTAGGGTTAGAGGCAGGGATGGGAATAGTAAGGAATGTAACGATTCCTATTTTTGGGCCTCTTACTTATTCCTGCTGCCTTATATCTATGGCTGAATCACAGCAGTGCTGATATACGTAACAACAGCACTCTTGCTCATATGATATTGCTTTATTTTCCTGTCACTTGAGAACATGTTTTTATTCGTTTTTAATAATAATAATAATAATAATAATAATGCTTTCAAACATTGAGCAGCCCTCTTCTTATAACTTGTTCTTGCCATGGTAGGGAGCCTTGGGGTGTTTCCAAAAAAAGTTGCAAGGTTTTGCTCTGCCAAAAGTGCGGCTCGTGTCTCGTGCCTTGAGTCAAGTAGGTTGTTGTTGCTTTCCATAATTTTTCTCCACTCCCCCAGACTGATGTCTCAATTTGAGCTGGTGCTGATAGTGTAGTTGGTGGGTATGTATCGGCTATTCCATGGATCTGCAGCGTCTGTGTGTGCCAAGAATTGTGTAACGCCATACAAGCTTTCACAATGTCCATTCGTGCTCATCCACGTGAGGTATACTTTCACAGCTGTGTGCACACAAATGTGCAAGAGGCAGAACGGAAGTATACCTGGGCCTTAGGCTAACACATGAGCTGAAAGTGTCATAGAAGCAACACGAAATGACATGATTGTTTCAGAAAATGTACTTTTCGTGTAGCATTTGCTTTTAGGACACCATCGGTTAGGTTTAGGTGTTGGTTTAGGGTAAGGCTGTATGTAATGTTTACCTCTCATTTTCTTTTAGCACACTATTGATAAGGTTTATGTTAATGTATTAGGTTAGGGAGGTACGATTTACTCTTTAAAACCTCCATCTAACCTTCAGCTTAAAAAACTTGTCTGATCACGACACCATTCTGCTCACTTTTGGCGCCCCCCGCTGGACATTTCACTGGGAAACTGTAGCAAAATGTGAAATCAATGAATTAATGATTTTTTTTTTTGCTATGGTCACGTAATTTTCATGACATCGGGCTGCTTTTCTTCACGTCACAGTTTCTGTTACCAGATTTTAAAGCAATGGTTAAAGTAATTGGCCTTTTTTTCCTCTTTTGGACGAAAACCGAAATTTATGCCATTTTCGGCTGAAATGTTTTGGTTATTATTACACTTTCGTGTTGGGTCAAATGATCAGAATATTGTATCACCAATAAGAAAACAAAAAGTACTATTTCAAATAACAGTGTTTTGTAGTAAAAACAATTATTCAGTGAAAAGGGCTGCACGATTTAGACCAAAAAATAAATTAAAATCTTGCATTTCATTTGAATAATATTGCGATTACAACACTAACTGCGATATGACAGACATTTAAAACCCCAGAAATATGTCGCCACGGCTTTTATACCAATTCTAAAAGAACGAAAAGGCATTAAATTACATTAAAACAGTAGTTTTTGCGTAAAAAGAAACAAAAAACATAATTACGCTATTCCAATCATCTCTCTGGAGTTCATAAGCTCTGCTCCTCCCTCCCCTCTTTGTGTTTCCTTTAATAAGTCATTAATTCACTCTTCCTCACTGTAACTCTTCTTCACGTTTATTCAATATAACCACCGAATAACAATAAAATGCAATGAGTTACAGCTGTCACCGATAACATTATCCTACACAGGGAAGCGTCTCTTGCTCTAATGCAAACATCCTCTGGATAATTCAATGTAAATTACACACGTGAGACTGCAGGAACTTAATTGACACTTACATATTTGTAATATTAACTGGGGAGATTTTATTTTCAATGTGGTTACAAAATAAACTAATGAACAAAAGTATTTCAGCCTAAAGCATTAAGAAAAAACTACAACAATGCATTACTGCTGATAGCTGGTCTTCTAGCAATAAGATATGAGAGCATTATTTGGAATATAGTCACTGCTACAGTTAAGGTTTAACATTAAAGGAATAGCTCACCCAAGAATGAAAATACTCTCATCATTTACACAACATCCTGCCATCCCAGACGCATTTAACTTACTTTCTTCTGCAGAAAATAAATGAAGATTTTTAGAAGAAAATTTCAGCTCTGTAGGTCCATACAATGCAAGCGAATGGTGACCACACATTTCAAGCTCCAAAAAGCACAAAAAGACAGCATAAAAGTCTCTTTTTTTTTTTTTTACTATAAATAGTCCTCCCTCTCCGCGATATGCACAAAGAATGTTAATCGCCAAAAAAAGAAAAAGAAAAGAAAAACCCTTAGGAGAGAGGAGTGCTTAGGAGGCCGGTTTGAGAACATATTATTTCACTTCTGAAGACCTGGATTATACCACTGGAGGAGTCGTATGGATGACTTTTATGCTGCCTTTATGTGATTTTTAAGCTTCAAAGTTCTGGCCACCATTCACTTGCATTGTATGGACCTACAGTGCTGAGATATTCTTCTAAAAATCTTAATTTGTGCTGCAAATTGATTATTACGTGGCTCATTGTATGTATCACAGCGTTTCCATGGTGAATTAAACAACAGAGGAGCTACAACAACATTGACTTTTGTACACTTTCACACGAATCACGAGTAAAACGGCAGATTATCAGTTCATAAACACTTATATTCACCATGTCTAGCTAGAAGACCGCTGCAGTAAACACTGCAGCTCCTGCACAGGTATTCCTGCAGGCAGATAGATGCAACGCTCAGGTCGCATAACTAAAGATACAGAAGAGCAAATCTATCATAGCCAAAAGCTATCATTAGCTATCTGGCAATTTACTCATTTGACAAAGTGAAGCACTTTTATAGTTTATCACGCAGCCAAAGTCATCGCACAAACCTCCTCTCTCTCTCTCTCTCACACACACACACACACACACACACACAGATGGCAGATAGGAACGGATAGGTTCAAATGAAGGAGAGAGTTTTAACTGTAGAAAAAATAAGTTGTGAGATAAATCACAGGTTCTCGAGTTCTCGTGCTGGCCTTCCCCTAAATCTGAAAAAAAGAATCATTTTGTAGTGTGGTTTAGTGGCAACACATTCTGTGAAAAAACAAAACATTCATCTTGAATCATGGACAGAGCACTCAGCATGGGATACACCCTCTGTGTGTTTGTGTTCATGTTAAAGGGATACATACTGTATGGAACGCATTCGTATTGAACTTCCAGGTATTTGAATGTTCCAGGACAGGGGTCGGGAAAGGCGTCTGGTCCAGCCACTACAGCGCACTGCGTCCGGTTATTACACCTGAAAACCAAACGCAACAAACAAGATTAGAGGTTAGAGGTGTTTGTTAAGGCAAGAATTACTATTGCTCATATTTAGTTTTTAAAAAAATCCCCAACACCAAGAATTACATTTTGGGGCATAACCTGTTACTACAGTACAACGTTTGTGCCGCAGACTTGAAAGGTGTGCTTTACTTGCCCCGCTTCCCTTAGTTACATTTCCTGACGCCATCAAGCTATCTATCTACACACACACACACACACACACACACACACACACACACACACACACACACACACACACACACATATATATTATACACACACTTTGTCTATTCAATATTTTTCAAACAATAAAACAGGCAAAAAAATACAAAATAATCCCAAAAACTTGCATTGAACTGAATTGTATTTATTTATAGAAAAAGATGTTATTAATGTAAAATGCTAAATCAGATTTTGTATTTAAAATGATGTACTTTGAAATTTTGTGGAATAATTTAATAAACTAATTTTTGTTCTATTAATTAAATATACACAGTAGACATATACGTAAATATATACATACATATAACCAGTAATGGTCCGTGCATTTTAAGTCGGCCTTCATCGCGATTCGTGCAATTAAGAAACCACCTATGGACATCGCACGTTACTTTGCAGACAACTAATAATACCAATTGACAATTTAAAAACATCCACGCATGAAAGCCAAAGCTTGGAACGACACTGAATAGTCAAGCCAGCCTCATTTGAACTGGAGCATGCATGTATCGTGAAATACATTATTAAATAAAGAGTTGGATACGTCTCCTTAACTGACATTCAAATATCATAAATGATCCTATTCATCTAACTGGGAGGTCTATAATACCCAGAAACATCTATCTAATAATACTTTAACTGACACGGAATGATCCAGCAGCCTAATTTACACTTAGAAAACTCCAGATGTTGCTATAGCGATACAAAAAGCACTTATCAAATTAATTAAAGTAAAAATCAGCCCTCCAATCCTGTTTAATGCATTAAGCAATCACACAGTCATGCAGAACATCTCGGGATTTTAAATCCATAAAGATATCTTTCTCAACGGCAATACCAGTAGTGATGACAGCAGACTCTGTCAGCTTGATCTCGCGCTCTTCGCTCTTGAAATACGTAGTTGAATTTCTATTATACTGAAGGTCTTTGTATTGTGCTTAATATTTGCAGGGCTTGTCCGATCATATCTGCTTGCAAGTGTTATTTTCACAATCAAAATGTATTACAGTGTCCTCAAATCCCTCATTAACAAATAGACATACATTTTTAAATATACAACATAATATAAATGTACAGATCACTACCTAAATATAAATGTATAAAAATTTTTACATTATTAGGGGCCAACCACCTAACGAGGTCTCTAGGGCAAACTCTATAGCAGAATTTGACATTCTTACATTTAACCCTTGTGTGGTGTTCAATTTTTGGACCCTTTGGTACTGTTCGGGTCAAATTGACCGGAGACATTATTGGGGTTTTAAAAAAAATATTGTCATTATCTCAGTTCCACACAATATAGATAAGATATATGATTACATTTTTCAATTAATCTCTGTTAGATAACATTGTTAAGGAAGTGTAATTCGTTTTTTGCGATAAAGTTATAATTTATGTAAATAAATCCACTAAATAAAGACTTGGATATCTTCAGAACAGAATGTCTTAGAGGCTTGCGGATTAGCGTCTTTGAGTCAGGTTAGTAAGCAGGCAATAAGAATCACTCGCTTAGATGTGTATCTCAGGATCAGAATGTCTTAGAGATTCATTGTTGGCTTGTATGACTCAATACACAAAGCAGCCTTCTTAGTATCTCCCTGGCAACTACCTAGCAACCACATTGGCTTACCCTAGCAACCAAATAGCAAATCATATATCTCTGCACGAAAAATCGTAGATACATCCGGGTTGATATATTTCACTCAGGATAGAAAGGAGCCTTGATAAGTATCACCCTGTTAACTGCCTAGCAACCAGATGTGATTACCCTAGCAATCATGGAACAACACCAATATCTCTGGACCAGAACATACTACTGTCATGTGGGTGGCCTTTTTCAACTTGGGGCAGTTGGAGTGACATTGTGGTAAAATTAATTTTACCACTCAAATTTTCTTCTTACCTGTTAGATGTATATATATATATGTGTGTGTGTGTGTGTGTATGTGTGTGTGTGTGTATGTGTGTGTGTGTGTGAATGGCTATGGAAAAATAGGATTTTAATGGTATAGTTCCCTTCTACTAACAGGGGCTGACTGGACCATGGTAACTAGCCAGATCTTGATCCCCTCTTGCAGACTGACAAATTACTAGTTACTGGAAACATGTGGCATTGTGCCTAGTTAAGACACAGTCTTACTGTTGGCCTTTAGACACCTTACTCTCCTGATATCTCTTATCACTTATCTCAGATTAAACTGGTATAAAAAGTATCCACTCCATCCCATAATTACCAAAGCAGCCACATGGTCAAGATTCAGTGAGTTATACAGTGAGTACAGTGAACCACTGCCTGCCAAGGGAACCTTTATCATGCCAGTTGGAGTTTAATAACAGCAAGTTACAAGGAAGTGTTTCCTGATAAGATGCAACACAAACTCTCCCTTAATCTCATCGCAAGCCTTAGTTCAACAAGGATAAGTTATTTATCTGTGTTGTGCATAGCCCAAAATTCATCCACTGTTCGAAAATTTGCCAATTGAACATGCGTCTGCTCTGCTGGACGCAAACAAACATTACCCACTTATATGCACGGCCGGGTCAGGTGAAGTTGAGCTCAGAATCTAATCAGGTTTCACCACGGGACTGAAAGGATTTGTTGTAGATTAACCTAAAATTTATCCAACGCAATGAGGATTACACTCCAAATCCAGCAATCCAAACTCAATTCTGTTTGGACAATCACATTTCTCTGCCGTTGATGGCATATTTTCCCAACCAATGCTCTGGAGAATACGGTCATAACACAAACATCAGCAGCACCAAAACGTGCACTGAGGACTGGCCTTGAAATTAGAATGACGTGAATCAATGCAAGAGCATCGCTTTATTGATTAAAGTCACAAACGGTCCAATACCTAGTCATGTGTCTGCAAACAGACTAATTATCAAACTAGCATCAACTCTTTACCTCAACCAACAAACTGCTTTCTACAGCTGAAGGCACACAAGCCAGTGTCTGTCTGGGTTTCTGAAGACAGAATCAATAAATCATTCTAGATTTGGAGAGGGAAAAGAAGTTTTCTGCTTCTGCTTTGTCCACTAATGTCCTTGTCTATTGATTGAATCGCCACCAGTGAAAACATTAAGATAAAACTAAGAGGAAATACATCCAGGGTCAGGAGCACTGCTAGACTTTTTTAATTTTTTCGCTGTTTCTACACTGCCCCAGTTTAAGTTCACTGGTAAATTCTTGTCTGACATTGGGTGTTATTGTATAACTTGGAAAAACCTGACAATATTTCAACAATCATGTTGAGAGTCTGCTGTTTAGAATCAGAAATAATGGGTTAACAAAATGGTCTGAATCAATTTGAAACCCATTCTGCATTATGTGCAAACACTGGGTGCAATGAATCAACCACAAAGAGGGGGAAAACTTTCAAGGGCTTTGACAAGCTAGTTGGTAAATCTCGTCAGTTTGTTTATAATGTTATTAAGAACTCCAATGTAACACATGATGCAAATCAGTGGTTCCCAGCTGGTAGCTCATGAGCCACGACACAAAAATGGGTTGCACGTCTGTTCTGATCAAAGAAATGTGTTCCATTCATTCTGTTGGCGTCAACGTCTTTGCCATGTTTTGGCACAAATTCATTTGTCATTTGGTAGAAGCTAGCATAAGTTATATAATGATAATTATGAAAAACTTATAGATATTAATTTCCATATTACTGAACATAAGCCTACCATTGGCCTACAGTTCACAGCAATCCCTTTTGAATTCGTCAATCTGACCAAGGAAGATTTATTATGAGGACTTGTCTACAGACTTGTCTACGGATGCATCAATGTACACCTGACGCCTCGGTGACGTGCTCCGTTCGTTTGGCTCTTACCTCACAGGTAGGTCCTTCAGGTTGACTTAGATGGGAGTGGTGTCCAAGTCACAGTTCTGATTCTAAAGTCACACCAACTACCTACCGGTGTACCTAAGGGTACAGTGCTTGGGCCCCTCCTCTCCACATCACTGGGATCTTTCATTAAGGCACATGGCTTTTCCTAGCATTGCTATGCCGATGAAACACAACTCTACCTCTCACTCTAGCCTAACAATCCTACGATAGCTGCATGGATCTCAGCCTGCCTGCAGACATTTCATGGAGGATGAAAGAACACCACCTCCAATTCAACCCAGAAAAGATACTTGTTTTCCAGCAGGCCATCATAATGGTGCTATTCAAATAGACTCGTCAACAATTACACTATACAGGACAGCCAGAAGTCTCTGGGTTGTGTTTGATGTTCAGTAGAACTTCACAGACCACATTGCATGGACAGCTTGATCGAGCAGATTTGAGGTGTAGGAAACTATTAGAAAGATCAGAACCCTCGGAGCATGTTACGCAACTCCTTGCCCAAGCTCATGTTATATCTAAACTGGACTACTGCAATGCTCTTCTGGCAGGACAGTCAAACCTCTGCTATTGTTTCAGAACGCGGCTGCACGACTGGTCTTCAATAAGCCCAAGAGTGTGCATATAACACCTCTCTTCATTGAACTGCACTGAATGACAATGGTTGCTCGCATTATGTTCAGTAATTAAAAATAAGGTAATTTAAAAGTATTTTTTAGATAATTGTATACCAACCCCAACCCATGTCTTTACTGATAATAAGCACATGTTTAATACAACCTCAACCCAAGAAGCAAGCTAAATTACCATTAAGAGCTTTTACTATTACTAATTACTATTTTTATTTATTTTTATATTTAATACAGTTTAATGGCCAGTAAGAAATATCTCTGGCTGATAAATATTCCCAATGATGTTTGCTGTTTGGTTTTCGGCATCATTTACACACGCACGCATGCCACGCACAAACAATCAGGTCTATCATCAAGTCATCACGCTAAATAGCTGATAGGTAAAATATCAAGCTTCATGCTTTAATAATTCATTTTTGTGTTTCTATCAGAGGTCTGTGAGTGGGCTGACATTTAAATAAGGGCTAGTTAGTTTTCCTTGTGTCAGGCAATGCCTGTCCGCTCCACCACATTTGATATTGTTTATGAAAAATATGAGTGTTGATATAAAGTGTGTGCCTCTTGCCATTTTGGACAGTGATTCAACAGACACATTACAAGACAAATATACAATTCATTATGTCTGCTGGCTACAGAACCACCAACATTTGAATTTTCAAAGCTCTTATGAGAGATAGAAATAAAGAATAAAGGGGACTCTGGTTTGAGGGCTACAAAAAAATTTCTTCAAAATACAAAAGGAACCAAACAACAGAATCCATTGAACCAAAAACCTATGCTGTAGACTAGAACAATTGAAGTATTTATCATATTAAGCTATATATATATATGTATGTATGTATGTATATATATATATATATGTATACATTTAAAAAGTGATGAGAAAATGCCTACTATATGTTATTTCGGCACAAATTCACCTGTCACTTGGTAGAAGCTAGCCAAGTTAGGTAGTTTCTAATATGGACAACCGTGATTGCCAACCATGAAAAACATTTATAAATATGGGTTTACCCTCAGCAAAGATAAATATGTTTGCCACCCACGGTGTGCATTGAGCTGTAAATTTTTGGCTGCCGAAAGCATGAAGTCATATAAATTCAGGAGAAGAAACCAAATGTAAATAATTGTGGAAATTGTTGGACCTATAGTTAAGGTTAAACCTTATCTAACACAGTTAAACATACAATCCAGTACTAAACCTGTACAAGAATTCCATTCCTAAACAACATTGTAATCCTGAAGACACTGATTCCCATTTTCAGGTTTGGAGCTAAACTCTGCATGAAGTGGCCTTCCAGGAGTGGATATAAATAGCTATGCCCTAAACCCTGACCTACCACAGTAACACACACCTTAACCAATAAACCAAGAAAGCTTAAATACTAATCCCTAACAAATACAGCACACCCTTATTTATTCTTAAAACTGCGGATGTTGCCTGGATCTGCCTTCATTCATTAAAAGTAATCATCCATTGTTGATATTCTACTTGCCAATCATCTCCACACCTGAGTCAGAGACACATCCACCCACTCCCAAGGAACTGCCGTGTAGACAGAGTGGATGTTTATGCATGTACAGTATCTTGTGTTTTAGTGTGTAATACATCTCTGTCTATGGTAGGCTAGACCCCTGCTGTGATGTGCTCCAAAATGATAAAGCAAGCCTCTGTTGCATATACAACAAACACCTCCACTCACACACAAATAGACAGGCACAAAGTGTTACATGAAATGAAAACAAATTACCAGACCAATTCCCTTCAAATGATAGTAATTCTAAAAAACATCACAACCAACAATTTGCAAAACATCCCGATGCTTTGTGCAATGCGTTTGTTTTTAAAAGCAGATATCGCTTCACCAAGAATTCAAACATTTAGAGAATGCTTATTTATTTTCAGCATTGGGGACAGAAATGATATTCACCCTTCTTAGTTTTGAGAGATCTGCAGTGTTAAAATCATGCGGTTTAGTTAGGTCATTTATTGTAGATGTGGCCCTGATCCAGGCACAGAGTCTGGATGATAAAACATTTTTGTGTTGTTTTTTGTCATTAGTAATAAATACATTTGTAATTTATTTGTGCTGTATGTGCCTGAAAGAGAGACAAACGTTCAGACAAAGAGAGCACAAGCTACACCCTCTATAATGAAACTGGAGGCCTATTGGTTTGCTTTGTACATATATAAAATGCTAGAATATTTTAAAAAGAGATTTTAGTGGGTAATTCAAAGAAAGACATACCCTGGTCGACTTTCACTCCAATATCAAAAGACAATAAAGCCGCCTAACAGCAAAACATTTTATCATTTGTATTATTGTTATGACAATTAAGCACATTTCAGGTCAAATTCTTGTTACTATAATTACATCTAATGCAGTTTTGCTTATCACATAAATATGAGTTGCTATAAGGATGTTTATATATTGCTCCTAAAAACAAGTTCAAATTACTTCAGAACCCACCCAACAGAGAATGTTCAGACAACTTTAGCTAGTATTATGTAAAATATCAATATCAAAATATCAATATCAAAAGTAACAGTCAGTATCTGGTGTGGCCACCAGCTGCATTAAGTACTGCAGTGCATCTCCTCCTCATGGACTGCATCATATTTGCCAGTTCTTGCTTCTTGGGGGGGAATATCCCTAGCCCTCACCCTTCGATCCATCAGGTCCCCGACATGCTCAATGAGATTGAGATCCGGGCTCTTCGCTGGACATGGCAGAACACTGATATTCCTGTCTTGCATCACGCACAGAATGAGCAGTATGGCTGGTGGCATTGTCATGCTGGAGGGTCATGCCAGGATGAGCCTGCAGGAAGGGTACCACATCAGGGAGGAGGATGTCTTCCCTATAACGCACAGCGTTGAGACTGCCTGCAATGACAACAAGCTCAGTCCGATGATGCTGTGAAACACCACCCCAGACCATGACGGACCCTCCACCTCCAAATCAATCACGCTCCAGAGTACAGGCCTCGGTGTAACACTCATTCCTTTGACAATACACACGAGTCCGTCCATCACCCCTGGTGAGACAAAACTGCGACTCGTCAGTGAAGAGCACTTTTTGTCAGTCCTGTCTGGTCCAGCGAATGTGGGTTTGTGCCCATAGGCGTTGTTGTTGCCGGTGATGTCTGGTAAGGACCTGCCTTACAACAGGCCTACAAGCCCTCAGTCCAGCCTCTCTCAGCTTATTGCGGACAGTCTGAGCACTGATGGAGGGATTATGTGTTCCTGGTGTAACTCGGGCAGTTGTTGTTGCCTTCCTGTACCTGTCCCGTAGGTGTGATACTGGGATGTACCGATCATATGCAGGTGTTGTTACAAGTAGTCTGCCACTGCGAGGATGATCGCAGTCCTTCCTGTCTTCCTGTAGCGTTGACTTAGTCGTCTCAAATTATGGACATTGTGATTTATTGCCCTGGCCACATCTGCAGTCCTCATGCCTCCATGCAGCATGACTAAGGCATGTTCACGCAGATGAGCAGGGACCCTGGGCATCTTTCTTTTGGCGTTTTTCAGAGTCAGTAGAAATGTCTCTTTAGTATCCTACGTTTTTATAACTGTAACCTTAATTGCCTAACGTCTGTAAGCTGTTAGTGTTTTAAAGACCGTTCCACAGGTGCATGTTCATTAATTGTTTATGGTATAATATGTCAATATGTTCTCTAAATGTAATTGTCTGGGGAGCACATGCAGTCATATTTACAGCAACACATCAAAGTTTAAAAATGCAACTTTAATTAGATCTCCATTACTTTTTAACTCCATTTACAAAATCTTAAGGCTTGAATACCTCTGCTCCCAACCACCAGAATGTGGAAATAAATTTGACCTTCTGATCAGACTCATTGTGTCCGCGATCTTCCTCCACGACAGATTACTGTCAGATGAAACAGCACATACCGCTCAATGTGCAACAGATCGAAATTGCCCCTCTTCTCTGCAAATGATACCAAAGACAATAGCGAGAAGGAAAATTAGTATATTAAATGTAATTAGAAAAGATTACTAGCTGAAACCGGGACATAATTACATTGTTTATAGAAATGATGGACACAGCTCTGGGACGTTTGTTCACCCATCTTAAAAGCAACGAGAAAACAATCCCTCATAACATTTAATCCCATGACCGAATGAATTTAAGACTTGCTCTGATTTAAGACTTTTTTGAGGTTTTAATTTGTAGAAGGGCGAATTAAGATTTTAAGACCATGGAAACCCTGTTCTATATAAATATATATATATATATATATATATATATATATATAGAAAAAGGTTTGGGTTTCATTTTGAGATTCACCCTACTCGAGTTACAATTCATCCCCTCACTTCAAAACAATGCAATTTCAATGTCCATGTATTATTAAATGACTAAATTTGTAACTGAAGAGAGAGTCTGCTGTTCGAACACTCTCTTCTCTTTATAGATGTTCCTCTTTCTTTAGAAAAGGACAGAGTGAATGGAATGGTAATGCAGGAGAAAGAAATGTTTTACATTTAAATAAGACTCTCAATCAAATGCAGGTGTGGCAGCCTCTATATGATCAAGCCATGCGTCGTCTTCACTCTCTGTTCACATTGATACCGTAACCTAGACCAACATTTCAAGCAGACACAGGTGCCGTTCGCTGGTTGCTACTCAGACATCTAAATGGATTGGAGATACCCTTAACCACCACCACCACCACCACCAAAAAACAATACAAATGCTGGACGACCACATATACCAATATTGCTAAAATCGCAAATGCATGGTACAATACATGCACAGAATGAAGCCTTATTAATTCACATGGATTTAAATCACAAAGTCACGGTTGCATAAATTACCATATGTGCTTGTCAAACCAAGTCCAATTAATGGAGAAGTGGCAACAGACACAGAAGATATAAATTCCCAATGGCAATGCCGAAAATCTGAGAACATTTCCCAACAAGAGACTTACACTAACACCTAACACGCAAAAACAAAGGCAACCATCTAGAAAGTGATGACCTCTCAGTCACGACATGGCTGATTTTTGATTTGCCACCCAGTCTAAAAACATCGGTTATGTCTGGACCAGCATACCAACATACTACTCTTACGAAATATGCATTATGTGCACAGTGTGCAAATCTTCTGAATGCACCGAATACCCTAACGACCTACATTACCAACATGTGCAGCATACAACAACGCATACAGCACTGAGTACTTCTACAATGCAATCTGCTCAATTTGACCTTTAATTTGACCGTGCTTTTTTTAAACAAAACTAGGAAGTACATCAGTGGCGACTTTTATTCCCATCGATACCAACCAATCAATCAACAAACCAACAGAATTTCAAATTGATGCAATAAAGAAAGGCATTCCATTTTAGCTTGCCACCTAACACTTGAATTTAAGAAAGGAAACATCAGTGAACAAATTTGGTTACTCGTTCCATATTTATTTATGCAATAAACATGACCGATAGGTCCTTTGAGATGTAATCTGTTAGCCAATTAACTTGCATACTCTTTGTATAACACTTAAATTCCACAGTTTTGCATTTAAGCGGATCAAACTCTCCTCCTCCCCAGTACCACCTGTCTAGATCAGCTACACAAATGTTCCACATGCTCAATGTAGCATGTCTTGTCTTTTTTTTTTCTAATTGTGCCGCAGCAGCATGTTCCCATGCTTAACACAGTATATCCATTTCTGTTCTAACAGTAGCAAGTCTTTGTACTTGTGATTGAGAATGTTGGTTTCTAAATGCCTCTTAAATTACAATGGCCTCATGCTCTCCGCAGCCAATAATTTACCACACAAGACAGGCAAAAAACATATTTATACTTGTTTCAAGTGAACTTTTATTTAATGTAATCTTACAAAGTTTTATTAAAGGTTTTAGAGCATGAAAACCTTTTATTTTGCTATTCTAAATGTGCACAATTATATGGTTAATTGCAATATTATTTGCATATAGCATTGTATTTTTCCCTGCTGTCTCCAACCTTATCAGAACAGAACCGCGGCCCTCCTGCTAGAATGTAATAAGCTAACTTTCCATTCAAACATTGCTATTGGTTTGCAAAGCCTTCCACTCTAGTTTGAGACGAGTCTGTGCTCGAGGTCACTGTGATGTTAGCTGCAGTCTGACACACGACCGGTTCTCACAACAAGCTGAAGCTCAGTGTGGGTCCCGGAGCGTTAGAGCAGCTAAGAGTGTCCAAGTCTGCCAGACGTCTGCAATGAATTCAACTCGGCACATCAAATCATCAGGGACCCATTTAGTAGACATACAGTACCTGACAAGATCACTTTAAATTTGGAGCGCAACAGCCACAGAATGAAGCGCTCTTATAAACCCATATCAGATTCAATTACGCTCAAGCAATTTTCCCAGTGCCAGTGAAATTGATATTATTGGGCAGAATGCAATTAGACTTAAACATGGAGGTTTGTGCTTCACTGACATTACTTCAATTTTAAGCTAAAACTGCTAACAGACAAAATCTTAGGAGGATTATGAACAATTACATGATCCAAAATAAACACAACGGGCTGCTAGCTTTGATTAACGTCATCCATATGGGTCAACTTGCAATGAAACCCAAGCCATTTGAATTTAATAGTTTAGAGAAATGCTCCATAATTGATTTCATTTATCAAAGGAAATCCCTGCCATTGTGGGGTTGTTAAATCAAACAAATTTATATTTAAGGATGTAGAAGTTTCAAGAAATTCATTTAACTCACATGAGTGTAGTTTTAATAATTCATTTCATTTTCAGTTATAATTTTACCGTACACACAACACATGAGGTAATTCCAGAAACATATAACAGCTTTTACAAATGGCTAAAACACATTTCTTGAAACCTAGAAGACAAAAATAAGAACACAAAATAAAAACAACAAGAATACTTCACAACAATAATATATTTAATTTAAAATCTTGCCTTTAAATGACTTACAAAGACATCATTTACACAGATACATTAAACACCATGTAAGGAATGGGTGATATGGCAAAAAACATATCTTAATATCTTTGCGCCTTTTGGCGTTATTCGATAAATATCTTAAATCATAATTTTTTTGCACTGAAATGGCTTAAAATTACAATTTTACAGTCAAATGAACCATCATTTCAACCAATGTGGAATCAAAATGCATGTAGTAAATGTGTACAACACATTGTTAAGATGGAAAAATATTAGATTGTAATATTAGATATTAGAATATAAGATGTTTTTTGGTGTGTCTGACGGAGTTGACACAAATTACATTAAAATGCAAGTAATGAAGTGAATAAATGTCAATTTTCAGAAAAAAAAAAAAGCGTTTTTATAAAAACCTGTTTCCTTCATTCATTAGCTGAGACCTTTGTCTACAAATATATCCATGTAAAATTAATTTAGTATTTAAAAATAAAAACATGTTTTGTCCCTTATCTCAAGAATCAGTGCCAAAGTCAATGAACGCTTTTGAACACATTTGTTATAAATCCAGATGTTTTGACTGGTGTTTGAACAATGTTACATAGTGCTGTATACTGGTGTTTACATGGTGTAGATTCGGTGATACATTAATTGTGCTCAAGACATTATGATAGTTTCTGAATGCTAGTGCATTCTGCATGAGCACATCGTGTAAAATGCTGAAATTGTGTTTAGAGTTTAGAAGGAAAAAAATGGACCCACCATAGGATCCAAACTGAGGCACTATTTCATGAAAAAAGTTCACGCTATAGACGTAAAAGTTCCCTCATACACAAGTTGGGCATATGAGGTATCATTAGAGAATACAATCGCTTTTGAATTGATGTTGTAAATAACACAACAAAGGCCTGAAAACATTAGCATCGCAAATTAGCGCGAAAAGTGGAATGTGACTTTACAGTTAATTTCGTTTTCATAATACCACAGTTCAAAATTATTTTCAAATTAATCGAAGTAAAATATGATTTTTGAAAGTCGTCAAAGTAGCCAAAAAAACTTTACTTCAGCTCTTGCCAATTCTACTTGAGCTTGCTCAGCTCAATAATCCAATGTTATATCTTAGATGTCAGAACAAAATATGCCATCCAGCCGGCAAAGATTATTAAACAAATCATCAGAAAAATATGTTTTCAACTATTGATGATACAAATATAGCATAGGGGAGGATCTCAGCTATGGAATGACACCTAGATTGAGCTACTAGTCCACTCAGAGGCCGAGATATTCGATGAAACAATGAGGGTGGTGCATGAACTGAAAATTAGACTGAATGTCTATGGACGAGCACATCTGTGAGGGTTAAAATGCGAGAGCGCACCACCTACATTTCAGATCTGTGTATTGTGATGGAATGTGAAAAAAATAAAAAATTCTAGTGCTTGCTGCCATCTAGTGGAATGAAGACTTTTCAAAAGATATAGAGAACCAGACTTACATGCTTACAAAGTAACAACAAAACTATATTAAAATTGCAGGTGGCTTCCCAAAATGTGCCAGAATTTAAGGGGTTAACAGAACGTGTGTGAAGTGCAGGAATAGTATTAATAGTTTATAGTAATCTTATGGTTCAATGTTTGAAATGTCACCTTCATAATTATTAGTTTATATATAAAAAAAGGTGATACACGTGAAACATATAAACTTGTGTGGTTAAAGCTCAGTATAGTTCATCATCAATAGATTCAAATTTCTATTTGAAATAGAATGAACGTCTGAGGGTTGCGTCAGGAAGGGAATCCGGTGTCAAAACCTGTGCTAAATTAAATATTCTGATCATGGATGGACTGTTGTTGCGACCCCTAACAGGAGCAGCCGAAAGAAGAAGCTTCAAACTTCGACGTCAATATTTTAGGCATTTTCAATATCACATATGAAAACAATCTGTTGGTTATTTTGTGGTGATTTATGGCAAAATTCTGTTATGATGCTGAATTAAAATAAAAACCTAATTAAAATCTCCTAAAGACATGAATTGTAATTTTGCTATATATGTATAATATCATGAGCACTCACATTAAAATGAAGACTCCAGTCATATCAGTCACTTATAAAGCTGTTTTATTCTACACGGACCACACATGGGGGAGAAACTGACAGAAGTTAAGACCTGAGCGACTTTGACAAGGGACGAACTTATGGCCAGACGCCTGGGTCAGAGGATCTCTGAAACTGTAAGGCACGTGGGGTGCTACCGGTCAGCAGTGGTGAGTACCTACCAATAGTGGTCTGAGGAGGGACAAACAACGAACCGGCATCTGGGTGTTAGGCATCCAAGGCTCATCGATGAGTGGCAACAAAGGCAATCTTGTCTGGTCAGAACCGACAAAAGGTCTACTGTGGCACAAGACACCGAAAATGTTAATGATGGTGACAGGATGAATGTGTCACAACACAAAGTGCATTGCACCCTGCTGCTTATGGGGTTGAGTAGCCACAGACCGATCAGAGTGCCCATGATGACCCCTGTCCACCATCGAAAGCACCAACAATAGGCAAGCGAGTTTCAGTACTGAACCTTGGTGCAGTGGAAGAAACCCTGGGTCCGGCCATTCATGTGGACATCAATGACACCTGCCACCTACCTAATCATCATTGCAGACAAGGTACACCCCTCCATGGCAATGGTATTCCCTGATGGCAGTGGCCTCTTTTATCAGGATAATGCATCCTGCCACACTGCACACATTGTTTGGGAATGGTTTGAGGAACATCCTGAAAAGTTCAAGGTGTTGCCCTGGCCTACAAATTCCCCAAATCTCAACCCGATTGAGCATTTGTGGGATGCTTGACCAACAAGTCCAATCCACGGCAGAACCACCTCACACATTCCAGGACTTGAAGGATCTGCTGCAAATGTCTTGGTACCAGATACCACAGGACACCTTCAGGGGTCTTGTAGGTCAGCACTGTTTTGGCAGCATACGAAGGAGCAACAGCATATTAGGCAGGTTGTCATAATGTTTTGTCTCATCAGTGCATAGTCCACGGTTGGTATATCGAACCAACTAAAAATATTTTTCTCTATGGAGAAAATGAGCGAGATTTTACTTGTGGAACCTAACTGTTGTGCTCTATTGTTATATTTCAGATATTTAACCAATGCATTAAGGTACAAAAAGGTACTATTTTTATTTCAAATCCCAGTGCACTAACAAGCAGTGTTATATAAAGAAAATGCTTTACAAACATGCCACAGGTTTTGAAAGACTGTATGTGTGTGTATGTGCTTGCAGTTGTGCTGTAGACATCAGAATGCATTAGTATCAGCTACACCTGGTTTTATTTTCCTCTAGTGCCCTCGGTTTAATGGCTTGCTGATTTCTTGCCCATTTTCCTATGGAGTGAGATTTACAGGACCGCAGAGGAGAGTGACTGTGCGCTTTTACTGATATTCACAATTTCACTACACCTCTGAATAAATGTATCACATCATAATGTCAAAGTAAATTGATATTTGTGGTTTCCATTTACGGCGAGTCTTACAGCCCATGTGCGCAATATGTGTCATATTCCTAAAACATCAGATTCTCATTGGACCACAGTTGCCATGGAAGCATATTATGATATCATTCATTTATAACCCTGTGAGAGAGCGTCAAAAACCTTGGCAACAGCTTGTGTGATGTCATTGCAGAATAATGAGGTTCCAAAAGAGTTGCTCAAACATTCGCTAACTGTCTAAATACTCATCAAGGCTAATGCGTTTTTAAATGGTTTGTATTTAAACACTTCCGCCCACAATCGTTCCCTCTAGATATAGACAAGGTGGGCTAAAAAAAAATGAAACTAAAATATCCCTCGAATCGATTCAAATAATTGTGTTGGGTCGAAGGTAGGCTACTTGAAAAATGATTTATGGAGATTGGCAGGAATTCCTCGGTTCTTGCCTATAAACAAGAACAAACACATTATTCTGACTAGAAGGGTTATAATTTAAGGTCTAAAGGCTTAAGGAAATAATTCTGCACCCACAGGCCAAAATGAAGAGTAATGTTTGAATTACCATGCGTATATATTGCCAGAGAATGTGTATGAGTGTATTTCTATGAGTTTATGACTGAATATGTAAAATGGGTCATAAAAAGTTCAGAGTTGCTTTGTTGAAATAAAAGTCTCTTGGCTGAATTTCTCAGAAATATTTCTCATAATCTATAGCTCTGCAATACATTGAATGGCATCTATGCTAATATTATTCTGTTTGTTTCCCTGTCTCAACATAGGGATTCATATCCTGAGGTTACCAGAGCCAGCCAGATCCAGCTCCATTCCTGGTTGTGTCGGACTCCCCTGCTACATGTCACTGAGTGATGATGACAAACTACAGCCACTGCTAGCCAGACATCACTTCAGTCTTTTACGATGGACTTCAGAGGATGAACTGATGCCAATTCCAACCAAGACATGGGATACATCATATGCCACTGCCTGAACATTGGATTTAGGATGGACCCCACCGAGCCTCACCGAAATGACCTGCTGGTTGAACTGCGATGCACCTCATTGATCTCTGCCTGCATCACCTTTGTCTATTGATGGACTACACTCTTGAAATGGAATACATAGACTATCAATCAATTGCCAACAAAAGCCAACTAACAAAAGACAACTGCATCTATGTGAACGTCTGCAGTTAATCCAGGATGAACTTCACAGACGTTAGTCATTAATCTTATAGTTCATACAAAATCTTTGTTTAAACACTGACCCTTAACACTTACTTAGTTTATACGATTTAAACCATGACTTGCTCTGCACACAAATAACTAATATTTTGTAACACTTGGAAAATTTGCCCTAGTGACCACTAGAGAGTGCTAGGTTAAGTTTAAGACTCTTCATTTGAAGTTGTGTGTATTCCTTGTCTTGTCATGTGATATCCATGGCTTGTTCTCATTAGTTTATTGTCTTTTTTGTGGTGTTTTGTGATTGGTTCTTGTTTAGTAGTCTTGTTATCTTGTTATTAATGAAGTCTTGTCATTGGTCATCTTTGTCATGCATTTCCCTTGTCTGTGTGTGTATATATATATATATATATATATTGCCCTAATTTTCTCTCTGTCTTTGTGAGTTGTTGAATGAATCACATGAATGTATGGTTTGATCCTCTGTTATGTTTTGAAATATGTCTGTTTAGTTTTCTGAGTTTTGTGACTAAAGCCTGCACTATATATATATATATATATATATATATATATATATACACACACACACACCGACCAGCCACAACATTAAAACCACCTGCCTAATATTGTGTAGCCGGCAAAACAGCGCCAACCTGCATCTCAGAATAACATTGAGATAATATTCTTCTCATCACAATTGTACAGAGTGGTTATCTGAGTTATTGTAGTCAGTTCAAACCAGTCTGGCCATTCTCTGTTGACCTCTCTCATCCACAAGACATTTCCGTCCAGAGAACTGCCCCTCACTGGATGTTTTTTTGTTATTGGCGCCATTCTGAGTAAATTCTAGAGACTGGTGTGTGTGAAAATCACAGAAATACTCAAACCAGCCCGTCTGGCACCAACAATCATGCCACGGTCCAAATCACTGAGAACACATTTGTCCCCATTCTTTTTATGTGAACATTAACTGAAGCTCCTGACCTGCATCTGCATGATTTTATGCACTGCACTGCTGCCACATGATTGGCTGATTAGATGATCGCATGGATGATTGTTGGTGCCAGACGGGCTGGTTTGAGTATTTCTGTGATTTTCACACACACCGGGCTGTTAAACGCATTCTTATTGGTCCATGTGGTGAATGTGAGGTAATGCGACTCAAACTTTTTTCCAGTTCATTTCATCAGTCACTCATGAGTTAACATGAACTCACTCTAGTGTAGCTGATACAAGCATATTTGCAGTCTTTCTTTAAAAAAATGTTTTCAACAAAACTCATCATAAAATACTATAACAGAGGGTAACCAGTGCATATTATGACCACAATTAGCATGTTAGCATTAGCATCATGAATGCAAAATGTAAACATGACTAATTACACATCATCTACTTCATATATTACTTTAAATATTACTTCTTTTTTTTTTACTGTAATGTTACTTAATGTGAAGCTGTTTGTACTGTTGCCAGACTTGTTTCTTACAGATCGTATTTTTCTTCCATTTGCTGCCATCATGTTCTAGCTAAAAAGAGAAAATATTTAAATGATCAAAGTATTTCCATAATCATTTAATTCATTTTAATCTCCAAACAGAGACATAACTACAATTTTATTTATATATACACATTTTTATGAAAATATAGATGCTTTTTGTAAAAAAGTATATTGTGGACTATTTAGGAATTATAAATGCTGTTACCGATATGAAATTGATTAGGTTGACTGATGAGGTAACCATACTCATATGTTCAAACTATTACATCATTTTAGAAAAAGTTGACGTGTGTGTGTGTGTGTGTGTGTGTGTGTGTGTGTGTGTGTGTGTGTGTTGAAGGTCATGTTTACACTCAGAGGTTGGCTTTTAGAAGGTCCTATGTCATGGTGCCAAGCAAAGCAACCACATAGGAAGTTTAATTCCCTCTCATACAATTCTCTCTCTCACACACACACACACACACACACACACACAACATCCATGCAAAGAGATGCACAGACACACCAGTCTTAAAGCATTACAATTCCATTTCCATTGTGCAACCATGGCAACCCTAATGGCCAACTCTAAATAGTGTATTTTCTCTATGTCTCTCTCTCTCTCTCTCTCTTTCTTTCTTTCTTTACAACCACAACACTGCATTCCTGTGCAAAAGTATGCAGCTCAGAGACAACGGTGTCGCTTTAAAGCCATTTCTGGAACAGCAAATCAAAAGCTTACTGCACCCTACAGAAACTTTCTTTGCCAGGGCCGTAACACTGAATCAAACAACTGCGAAAATAAAGAGAATAGAAGAGTATGAACCCTGATAGCACACATACATTACACAGATGTCTATTTGATGTGTGTTTACATCTGGAAGACATATTTTTAAGTTGTTTGCTCATCTGCCATACAACAATAAGATGTATGTCTATAAATATATCTGGGATGTCAGTAAGACATTCAGCAGATGTCTTTGAGATGTTTATGATTTAGAATGTTTGTAATTATGATCTTGTTTAGCAGGTGTTGATTCGATTGTGATGCTTTCCGCATGAAAAGTTCTAAAACAGACATCTGGGAATTATATGTGTGCTTTCTAGGAAAGATTATTAAAAAGACAAAATAGAAGGGCAAATAACTTATTATTGATTGGATAGCATCTTGCAATTGATGGAGATTTGTGGGATGCACATCCAGGGCACGAAGCTCCCGTTCCACCACATCCCAAAGATGCTCTATTGGGTTGAGATCTGGTGACTGTGGGGGCCATTTTAGTACAGTGAACTCATTGTCATGTTAAAGAAACCAATTTGAAATGATTCGAGCTTTGTGACATGGTACAATATCCTGCTGGAAGTAGCCATCAGAGGATGGGTACATGGTGGCCATAAAGGGATGGACATGGTCAGAAACAATGCTCAGGTAGACCGTGGCATTTAAACGATGCCCAATTGGCACTAAGGGGCCTAAAATGTGCCAAGAAAACATCCCCCACACCATTACACCACCACCACCAGCCTGCACAGTGGTAACAAGGCATGATGGATCCATGTTCTCGTTCTGTCAAATTCTGACTCTACCATCTGAATATCTCAACAGAAATCGAGACTCATCAGACCAGGCAACATTTTTCCAGTCTTCAACTGTCCAATTTTGGTGAGCTCTTGCAAATTGTAGCCTCTTTTTCCTATTTGTAGTGGAGATGAGTGGTACCCGGTGGGGTCTTCTGCTGTTGTAGCCCAGCCACCTCAAGGTTGTGCGTGATGTGGCTTCACAAATGCTTTGCTGCATACCTCGGTTGTAACGAGTGGTTATTTCAGGCAAAGTTGCTCTTCTATCAGCTTGAATCAGTCGGCCCATTCTTCTCTGACCTCTAGCATCAACAAGGCATTTTCGCCCACAGGACTGCCGCATACTGGATGTTTTTCCCTTTTCACACCATTCTTTGTAAACCCTAGAAATGGTTGTGCGTGAAAATCCCAGTAACTGAGCAGATTGTGAAATACTCAGACCGGCCCGTCTGGCACCAACAACCATGCCACGCTCAAAATTGCTTAAATCACCTTTCTTTCCCATTCTGACATTCAGTTTGGAGTTCAGGAGATTGTCTTGACCAGGACCACACCCCTAAATGCATTGAAGCAACTGCCATGTGATTGGTTGATTAGATAATTGCATTAATGAGAAATTGAACAGGTGTTCCTAAAAATCTTTTAGGTGAGTGTATATATATATATATATAAAACTTTGAAACTGAAATTCACAAACCCTTGTGTTTTTATTAAAGATGAAGAGTGTAGTTTCTGCCCCAACAGTGGCTCCAAACAGAATTGCAAATAATGATGACTGTTTATGACATGACAAACAGGCAGTCATTGGTTGATCCAGTGTTGCTATGTCCAGCAAACAAACACATTGACATTCCAATTGGTCCTTCTAGTGTTGCAAAATGGCACACTTACCTTTAAAGGGGTCATGACATGCCATTTTAATTATTTTGATATGTTCCATGAGGTTCACAGTAATATATTTGTAAAACATAATAAAAAAAATAAATAAAAAAAAAGATTGTTGTAGCGCCGCTAGTGTTCATTTCACCAGGAACCTGTCCTGCGATACGTACAACGAGCCACGTAAAAATGATTTAGCAAAAATGGAGGTATAGAATCTAGGCCTGGGTTAAATAAACATTTTCCAATGCATCGTGATCTTCGTTTGAACGATCTTGTTACTGATTCTTAAATACAAAGGTCAATCTTTTACTCTGAGGCAACCCTCTATAATTCAAGTAAATCACTCGCATGTGCAGCCATATCTCACACAATGCAACTAAAAATTTTCAGTTTTCCCACCAGTGAATGAGTAGTATAGTAAAGAAGAAATGATTAGCATAGAGGTCCTTTTCACTGATTGTTGAGAGTAAAAATTTGGTTTAACTCATTCTGTTTGCCCAAAGACGAGATCCACAAGAAACTCAACTTGTGGTGATGGAGGTGACATCTGATTGTAGGTTTGGAGAATTTCTGACCCCAAGACCAAACTAATTTTTGCAATTCTAAAGCTATGATTCTTGGACAATTTTTGGCCACTCAAACCATCCTCCTCACCATGCGTGGAGACAATCTAGACACGCGTCCTCTTCCATTCTTAACATCTCCAGTTGATTGGAACTTCTTAATTATTGCCCTGATGGTTGAAATTGGTATTTTCAATGCTTTAGCCATTTTATTTTAGCCACTTCCCATTTTGTGAAGCTCAACAACTTTTTGCTGCACATCATAACTTCATTCTTTGGTCTTACCCATTGTGATAGATGACTAAGGGAATTTGGCTTGTGCGTTACTTCATATTTATACCCCTATGAAACAGGAAATCATGGCTGAACAATTTCATTTTCCTAGTCACCCAGGTGTAATAAAAATACAAAATTTCAATGGGAATATATTTCAGATATATTTTACTCATAACAATATCTAATGGGTGCCCATAATTGTGGCAAACATGTTTTGGAGACAAAAATTTAATTGAGATTTAAAAAAAAAAATGTACTTCAATTATAGGTTCGATTTTTGTGAATATTTTGAATGAAAGATCAAAAAGATAAACAATAAAGACATTTTTCAGAGCCGCCTTTGCTCATATTTATCAAGGTTACCAACATTTTTGCCACATCTGTAAATACTTCAAGTAAAATTCATGCAAGTAAACAAAAATTTTACAAAAATATATTTGCAACATATGTAATTTCAATAAATTGAATGATTAACTAGACTGATTTTGAAAATTTTTCAAAAGCTAAATTGTGACCAATTTGATGAAAAATGAATTCTAAAATATAATTTGTCAAATTTATATTTTCAAATGGTACCTAGAAGGGTTGACTAAAAGGTTGCTTTACTATAAAGAGCATTAGCTGAGAGAGAATTTATTTTATATGTAAGCAAAATGGAAATTGTAACAGAAATGTACCCATATGAATCAATATCAAACCGGAATTGGAATTGAATGGAAAATCTATATAAATAACCAGCCCTAGACCAGGATTCTGCGGCATTGCACTAGGTAGCCCTAGGTAGTGAAATCTCATTGGTCCAAAATCCTTATAAAAAATTGGTAATTTGAATACTTACAAATTGTATATTTTCAAATCCAGGGTGTGCTGAGTGACTCCAGCCAGGACTCCTAAGCAACCAAATTGGCCCGGTTGCTAGGGAGAGTAGAATGACATGGACCCGGATTGAGGTGAGTCACCGTGCTACCACGAGGACCAACTAAGAAGTGGGAATTGGGCATTCCAAATTGGGGAGAAAAGGGGATTCATTTTTTTTTATTACTTATTCATTGTCGTGGGGAATCGAAAGGCATTTTTACCAAATACAAATTTAAGATTCATTTTTTCACTGTTGTTAACTCTTCAAAAATGACCCGAACATAACAGGAGAGTTAAATCCATTCAAGTTGGCTGTTCTCCTGTCTCTCAAAGCAAACCGAGATTTAGTGCTCGAATGCACAACTGCAGGAAAACGACAATGACATGATCAACGAAACAGCTCTTGAAACCTGCTCTCAGCAAAGCTGCATTCCCCTAGGGAAACAGGACCGTTAAATCTGGTTACAGTAACACTGGCTCAGTGTGCAGCAACGACAGAACCAGGCCAGTTTTCTGTGCAAGAGAGAGCACCCAGACTGACAGCTCCTGGGCGAGAGTTTGACTGCGGTACACAAACGCACGTTATTGTGAAGGTGACATGGTTCTCCATGGTCTAGACCTCCTGCAGCATGGCTGTCCAGCTCTATTTGTGAGCGTGTCAGGGACGTTTGACTAGCTTTTAACTTAACATTCCAAAGCAGGTCCCCCAAGACAAGCTCACGGGCACACACACTGCATGGTCTTATCGCATAAAGACACTGAGCTTTCCTGCTCATATTTTCCCACTATATGTCTATACTAGATATAATGTACAAGTGACTTTGCAGAGATCTAAAGTTCTGTTCCAGTGAGCTGCATACCTTGTCAGAATTTATAGGCATCATAAATGCACTCTTATTGCGAAGGCTCTTCCAAAAAATAGTCAGTAACGTGCTATATGCAATAAGTTTCCTTCTAAGATACCTTGTTTTGTATTTCACATAAAGCTAAAGTGTGTTATTTCTGCACCACTAGCGCCACCCAACGGAATTGCAAAAATACACATTAGCCACGGGCCAAATGAGTGTTTGCTAGTGCGTGCTAGGGCCAGTTGCGTTCCCACTGCCACTTCTGGGGCTTCATTGTGCCACCTCTGGGCTTTCTCGGGGCCAACTGCCAATAGCCTTCAGCCTGATGATTACCCTTGGGTCAAACAAACCCAATTGGGGAGTGAGGCAAGGTCAAAGGCAGTATTTTGCTAAACTTTCCAGGTTGTGTATCCAGCGCCAGAGGTGTATAGTAATGAAGTACAAATACTTTGTTACTGTACTAAAGTACAGTTTTTTTAATATTTGTACTTTACTTGAGTATTTCAATTTCTTTGGACTTTCACTTTACTACATTTTGAAGAGAAAATGTATACTTTTACTCCGATAAATTTCTTCAGAATTGCATTACTTTTGCAACTGAACACCTAAAAAAAAAAAATAATAACAGGAGTATGTCCAAAAATGCATGCAGATCAAACATAGTGATGTGTGATTCATTGAAAGAATAATTTGAGTTGAATCTTTTAAATTTGATTCCTTTGAACTGAACAAAAAAGTAAAAAAAAAACGGTCTGAATGATTAGTTTTGCGAATCACGAATCTGAATCCATTGTTTTTTTTTTTGACTAATTCAACTTATACGTTTAGGCATAAACATTATGAATGCTATGAAATAATGAAGTCCTGCACGATCAGTCTCCCGCCATTCCAGGAGATTTGTTCATATAAAAGTCAATCACATGCGTTTACATTTTACATTTAAACACGATATGATGTGTATGAATAATTACCAGCAGTCATGAAAATGTCCAAAAATATTTATTTAGATATTTTATGAAGGAGTGAATGGTGTTTGCCGAAGCAAAACTAG
The DNA here is from genome assembly GCF_025860055.1 of Xyrauchen texanus. Taxonomy (NCBI): domain Eukaryota; kingdom Metazoa; phylum Chordata; class Actinopteri; order Cypriniformes; family Catostomidae; genus Xyrauchen; species Xyrauchen texanus. The sequence goes on along the minus strand of NC_068277.1, from coordinate 60,197,109 downwards.
TTTTCTGGTGGTTGATAAAGTGTTATATTTGCATTGTTGCACATTTATGCTACAGTATGTGGTAACTAGGGTTTTCTGGATGGTTGCTAGGGCAAGCTATGCAGTTATCAAGGTGATCTCTGCTGTGTGTTTTGGTGCATTGCTACAGTATGTGGTTGCCAGGTTGTTACTATGCTGTTGCCAAGTTGTTTTCTGTGTTTTTTTACACATTGCTTTGCAGTTGACAGGGTGTTCTAGGTGGTTGCTATGCTGTTGTTAAGTTGTTTTAACTGTATTTCAGCACATTACTATGCAGTTGCCATGGTGTTCTAGGTGGTTGCTGGGTGGTTGCTTATTGGCCCCATAATCCCATAAATATTATCATTCTGATGTGACTTGAATGTACCATTAAAGGGATTGTTCGTTTAAATATATCTACATTTTCTCACCCGTTTGATCCAAGATGTGTATGACTTAAATGTTTTTTCTTTTTGCAGAACACAAACAAAATTTGGTTTTCAGAAGAATATTGCGGTTATGTAGGTCAATTCAATGTAAGTGAATAGTGGCCAGAACTTTATAGCACCAAAAAGCACAAAAATGAACCAAGAGAGTCATTCACAAGACTCAGTGGTTTCATCGATGTCTTCTGAATGGATCAAATTTGTTTTTGGGTGAGAATAGACCAAAATATAACTCCTTTTTCGACTATAAATTTTGACATTAGCAGTCTTCTTGGCGATCAGGATTTCAAGTTTGATTACACCTCCTATTGCACCACCTAGGCCTCTGTACATTCATCAAGCACTAGAAAGTGAAATCAAGCTTGGAATCATGATCGTGCCTAGATATTGCAATGGCAAGATATTCAGTGAAAATGAGTTACAATTTGGTTTATTTTCACCCAAAACCAACGGAATCGTTTCAGAGGACATGGATTTAACCACTGTAGTAGTATGGGTAACTTTATGCTCCCTTAATGTGCTTTTTGTAGATTGAAATGTCTGGCCACCATTCGCTTGCATTGAATTAAACTTCATATTCTAGATCACTAGATAAAATGATACCTCAGCTTGAGATTCCCTCTTGCTTATGAAATGGGCGGGGTGTGTGACCTTGACACCAGGGCGTTGTGTTAATGGTGGGTTTTAGGGCAACGCTGCGGGGATATTGACCCAATGGTGGGAACGCAGATCAATTTTGATTTAGTGGTTTGAGGCTATTGGCCCTGGCTGGCCAGTTGATAGCCCTGGAAAAGCAGCAATTGTTTTCAAACAGCCTTCTTAATATGCTCCCATCTGCCATCAATCAAGCAAAGCAAGGGCCCGTCCCTAACTCACACTACTGATTAAGTTAGTGTCTTTGTTAGGGTTGCCAACCGTCCTGTAAAATATGGGATTGTGCAGATGGCACAGGAGTGAATGGGCACTTGAGAGTATTCGTGTAGATTTGATTCCTTTTGTGGACTAATTAAACAAATACAAATTGCATGACATGTTCTTGGAAAATGTTAATGCAAATTATCGTACTGATGTAGGTACTGTAAATGTCCAACAGCTCGCTATTAACTCTACACGCCAGTGTGTTCACGTTGAATACAGACTGAACAAACCAAACAAAATAGTAGGTGGAGCTTCAGGTCACACCTTCCGATGACATGAACCAATGGCAGTAAGCAGTTTAGTAGCCGGTTAAAAGTTTTCCTAAAATGTTCCCCAGGCGATCTGTTCCGAACCACCGAACCAAATGCAAAGACACATTTTTGGCCACATTTTGTTCTAAATGAAGTTACACCCGTTCGTTTTTCGATTTCGTATGAAGTATATCTGGACCAATACTCATTAAAAGCTCCATCTAATATTCACCTTACAAAACTCATCCAATTACGACACCATTTCACCATTACTTACTTTAAGCATCCTCCGCTGGGCATTTCACAAGGAAACTGCAGAGAAAATGTGTAAAGAAGGACTTCATTACATTTTGCAAAAATGACACAATGTTTGTGAGATCAGGATGCAATCGTGAGTCGAGTCTCCCATGCGCTTCTCATGACGATGATGGAGTTGCTGCATATGTACAGCGTTACAAATCGGTCACTTTTGAGTTTCCATTCACTTAGGATGCTGCCTTAGAGTGGATAGTGGATAGCAAGACAGCCCACTAGGTTTTGGAACAGAGCTTATTTATATTTTCTAACTTGCCCTAAAAGGCAGTCACAGTGATTCAGAAGCCTTTTATTCTGAGAGCTCTTTGATTGAATTAAGACTCATGAATACGAATGGCGCCTGTCAAAGCTTCCAGCAGCGAGCTATAGACAAGCGCTGAGCATGAGAGGCTCTCTCAAAGGTGCAGCACACTTCCGCACACGCATCTCACTCAAAGAGTTAGTGTCACACCAGTATGGCCTCAGAGACGGCCAGCACCACACACCAGCAGTACACATCGCTGGCATCACAGCAGCTCACAGCTTGACAAAGATCTGAGGATGAGAACACCCAACACAATGTCTGAATGCAACCAAGCTTACACCACATTGCAGAGCATAAAGATATAAGGGTAATTCTTTAATTAGAGGGAATTTTCTGTCCCCTAGGGTGAATTTACACTGAAAAAATATATATATATTTTTTTTTTTGTATTATTACATTTTTTGCTGCAGTTTCCCAGTGAAATGTACAGCAAGGGGCACCAAAAGCAAGTGAAATTGAGTCATAATCAGACAAGGTTTGAAGGTGAATATTAAATCGCACAAATGATGTGATTAAAAACCGGTGTAATTAAACTAGGCTGGGCTCAGATGCGTAACATCAAACCGGTTGTGATCATTTGTTCTGCTATTTACCAGCAAGAGAGTGACTGAGTCTTATTAACATCACAAAATCTATATTTTTTTATATTACAAACATTCAAACATTCACTAAATAAAGATTTAAAGACATTAGTGTGTTGGTGCTGACTGTTTTTATGCAGCGATGTCAGGCCATGTTTTTTGAAAAATGTTTTTTAAACTTTTTTAAAATGTATTTTTATTTGAAGGTCGCACTATTGGAAACCATGCCTTCATTTACTTTTGCTACTTCTCAACTGCATTTTCATTACAGATTTCATTGGGTCCCACACTTTAAATTTAAAATATAATAATTCTTCATAAAAATATTATTACATTTATACAAGAGTGAAATAAACATAAAATGATTTAGAACCAGTGCCGGTCCTCCTTATATGCAAACTATGTAGGTCCCCAATCATGCCAATCAGTTGTGTAGGTCCCCAATCATGCCAATCAGTTGTGTAGGTCCCCAATCATGCCAATCAGTTGTGTAGGTCCCCAATCATGCCAATCAGTTGTGTAGGTCCCCAATCATGCCAATCAGCTGTGTAGGTCCCCAATCATGCCAATCAGTTGTGTAGGTCCTCAATCATGGCCGTGTCTTAGGGGGGCCCTGAATTGGACCAAGGTGAAAAGACCAAGGAGGACAACCCGGCAAACCCCATCAGACTAAAAGAGTAGAAGTCGACCGATAATGGATTTTGCAGACACCGATAACTTATGTGGTGAAAAAGGCTGATAACCAATTAATTGGCCGTTAGTTTTTTAAATATATTTAGAGAATGTTTAAAAACAAATTATTATTTCCTTATTAGAACAAAAGTCTAAAATTAATAAAATACCAGATGCTTTTTATTTATTTATTTGTATAACCAATAATAACCAGGAAAAAATTACGATTTGGTGCATAAAGCAGGACTTTATACTATTCAAGTGATGGTGCTGTTTGTTACATCAGTAATGTCCTGACTATATTTTGTGTTTAGTTGAATGCCACTTTGGTGAGTTAAAGTACCAATTTCCTTCCAAATCAACAAAATCTGTACATTATTCCAAACTTTTGGCTGCCAGTGTGTGTGTGTGTGTGTGTGTGTGTGTGTGTGTGTGTGTGTTTTGTGATTTACGAGGACAATTTTGTAAGTTACAAATTAGTAATTACAAGGGTATTATGCTATAAATGTGATTTATGAGGACATTTCTAGTGTCCTCATAATTCAAATCACTTAAAAATCATACTAAACAATGTTTTATTGAAAATGTAAAAATGCAGAAGGTTTTCTGTGAGGGTTAGGTTTAGGGGTTGTGTTAGGTTTAGAGGATAGAATCTATAGTTTGTACAGTATAAAAGTCATTATGTCTATGGAAAGTCCTCATAATGATAGGTAGACCAACATGTGTGTGTGTGTGTGTGTGTGTGTATGTATATATATATATATATGTATATATATATATATATATATATATATATAAATTATTCTCCTATGATGCATGTATATCCACTGTTTGACATTGTTAGTAGGAAAATTAAATTTACTAGGTAGCAAGAGTAGGAAAAGTGTATTTTAAGGGAGTGTTCAATAAAAGTCCACAGTACCAAAAGTACCCATAGTTTAAGAAGACACCCAATTACAGTTTATATATATATAATAGAAGAAGAAGATTTGTTTCAGATGGCTGCTGCCAGCAATTATTTTTCAGCTGTGTGTGTTTGGGTGAGAGGACTCAAGCTGCACCAGTGAGCAGACAGGTGGCTTGCGGCCTGGAAAAAGCAGATATATTCCCACGGGGACAGAATTCCATGCTAGGAAGTAGTGCTTCTGAATTGAGCTATCAGATAACATTGGCAAGAACCGTGCCATTCACAATGTACACAAACACACACACACACTGAGACACACATACAGACACACGACATATGAATGCATAAACACTGGCTATGTTTACACGTACACAACACTCTATAAGGAATAATTTGATTAAGATATTTACATGATTTGGGCCAATCACTTCAATCCCGTTTACATGCCACTTGCCATTACTCTGATTATCTGATGTTTTTATGTTTTTTTATAAATGAATATTACAAAAAAAAACTTATTGCAAATATATCTCTTTAAAAATAGCTTGGCATGAGGAAAATTAGTCGGTCAGTTTGTTAGTCTTTTTGAACGATTAATTAAAAGGAATCGACCACCGAAACCACTCACACTTTGGTGGACCAAATCTGCAGTTTATTAAACAGGAGAAGAAAAACACATGCATCCTTCAAGTGGAGTCAGAAATATCATAACTATGAGTCGAGCACATAAATGACCAACCAATGTCGAATTTACAAGTGGAAAACTTATTCTAGATGATACCGGAGTTGTGGCGATGGAAGGGACGCGTCAACATGAAAGATTATAGAAAGCAAGTTTGCTAAATTATTTCAATTTCAGTGCTTTATTTCAATAATATAGTCATTTATTCTATATGAAAGATACAATGGTCAACTAGGGCTGTCAAAAATAATTAAATTAAAACTTTTCACTTAATATGACCAAAATGTGAAAAATATTCTAATTTGAAAGACATTTTTTTCAGTCAGTAGAAAGCTACAGAACATCATCAGATTTTTAAATTGGCATTGTCTCTTAAGTCATCAAGAGGGCGAAACGAAAACAAACCAAACTACACAGTGTTACTGAAGTATCATCGCAAAGAACATACCTAACAAAAATGCATTCCATTTTAAACTATCACATATAATTATGAAATCAAAGGATTTTTAGCCAGTTCATATTCTCAAACCTTAAGTAAAAAAGTTAAACGAGAGCAAAAAAAAAAAAAAAACTGCTTAAAAGTTTTGCACTGTATACGGGTGCCTCAGTACTAGAGGTCAACCGATAGTGGATTTTGCCAATACCAATAACTAAGTTGGTGGAAAAAGCCAATAACTGATTAATCCACCGATAGTTTTTAAAATGGAATTATAGAATGTCAAAAAAAATCTTTACTATGACGGGCAAGGCAAAGACTCCAAAATAAATAAAATCCCACAAGCAGTTTCTAATAAGAAAAAAATATTTGGTTCAGAAAGTACAAAACACACCGGAAAGACTCTTATTTTGAAATGATGAAATTACAAAAAAACTGCTACTACCGACATAGATTTTTGCAGATAACAGATAGTTCCAAAAAACAACTATCGACACTGATTAATCAGTAAAACCGATATACACTTCAAAATAGTGGCGGTACCACAGTCTTTTTCATTAATTAAAGTTGTATGTATGGAACAAAAATGTCACGGTAAAGTGCCAAACAAAATGCTAGATGGAGTGCAACAAGACAGGGATCTCAAGACTTTTCGATATTGAACTCTTTTCAGCTTGAAAGAGCATTTTAAAATGCACTGTTTGGGAATTAAAAAAGCTAGACGCAGCACAACACATTAAAAAACTAAGGTGTCTCAGGATGCACTTTTAAAAGTTGATATTCTTTTTTTATCTTACACAGCATTAAAAACGTAGCAGTCCTGTGGGAAACGTAAAAAAAAAAAAAAAAAAAAACCTAGCTGGACATGGCACAAAAGTCATTCCGCCTAGCACGTTTACTTATAAAAAAAAGTGTAGTAAAGTAAAGAGAGTACAGCCGGACACAAAACCGGTTCTTTGTGGACAGCCCCTTGAGCAAGACGCAAAAGATTTGGCATAGATTTAAATCTCGAATTCACAGTTCTCTTTCACTTACGGTTCACTCGACATTGCTGTAAACTCTTTCAGGAAATTCCTTCTCCGATGACCTAATTGAAGCCCTTGTATAATAACACCAATTCTATGATTGGCAATGGTGTTTGAGCTCTGCCTCTTTAGGAGCGCAGTTGGTCACAACACACAAGTCAGGTTTTAGGTGAAAAATGGTGACCATGGATGCGTCCAACACAGGCTGGTGCACGCTGTACGACGGACGCCCAGCTTTCAGCACCTGGACAGGTCCGAAACAGGTGTGGCACAAAAACTGCCTGGAACTGCTGGTTGTCTTCTTAGCCGTGATGTCTTTTCATTCTGACATAGCGAATAATCACATTCTGATCTGGTCGGACAATATGTCATTAGTGGTGTACATAAATCACCAGGGCAGAACTCAATTTCTACCTAAAATGAGCCTGGCACAACGCCTCGTGTGGAGCGAGTGCCATCTCCTTTCCCTGCGAGTGACATATGTCCATGGCTGCTTGAACCAAGGAGCGGATCGTGCCAGGGACTGATGGCAGGGGAATGGGGACTTCATCCCCAGGATTTGGGAAGTATTCGGCAAAGTGGAAATTGACCTATTCGCCAATTCGGAGACCACCTAGTGCCCTCTTTTTTACTCCATGAGCCAAGCCCCACTGGGGTGAATGCCTTGGCTCACAAGTGGCTGTCCAAATGAAAATACGCACTTCCCTGGTACATCTCCTTCATTCTATAATCAGCAAAGTCTGAGAGGACAAGGAAATGGTTTTGTTGGTCATGCCGAAATGTCCCAACCAGTCCTGGTTGGAAATTATGGAGATTTTAGATGGACATCCATGGGAAATAACGCTCAGTAGGGATCTCCTTTCTCAAGCGCAGGGCAAGATTTGGCATCCCCAGCCAGACAGTGGACCTGAACGGAGCACAGCAAATAAGCCAGAATTGGATCAGTCGGTAATAAAAAAATTTGCAGGCTAGACCACTGTCCACAAGACACCTCTGTGCACTAAATGGCATGTGTTTGTAGATTGGTGCTCCTCATGTGGCAAGGACCCATTGATTTGCTCCATAGCAGAAATTCTTACTTCTTTCAAAGCGGCTTTACGCAGGTCTTACTCTGTCAACACTTCTATGTAGGTCTATGTAGCGACTATCTCTGCATTTCATGCCCCAGAGTCTGGTTCCTCTATAAGCAGACATGATCTGATCATAAAGTTACTTAGGGGAGCGCCCTGTTACAGTCCCAACATGGGATTTAAATCTGGTGCTGAGGGCATGCGAGTTGCATGTGCTTTCTCTAAAGACCGCACTTCTTTTGGCTCTGGCCTCAGTTAAATGGGTGGGTGATATACAGGCACTGTCAATTGACAGTTCATATCTATGCCATTTAGGGCACAAGTAGTTCACCTACAAGCTTTCTCTCCCCCGCCATTTAATTCGGATGAGGAGCAGTTAAAGCGCATTTATCACATATGTGGAGTGCAACCAGAGTGATGGTGGCGTAGTGGACTAAACCACTATACTGTTAATCAGAAGGTTGATGGTTCAATCCCCACGGCCACCACCATTGTGTCCTTGAGCAAGGCACTTAACTCCAGGTTGCTCCGGGGGGTATTGTCCCTGTAATAAGTGCACTGTAAGTTGCTTTGGATAAAAGTGTCTGCCAAATGCATAAATGTAAATGTAAAAGCAACTGCCAGTTTGGGCTGTCATATCAGCCATTTTTTGTTATAGAGGATGCACTATCCAAGCAAAGGCTCTCTCATTGGATCGTTGACACGATAACCCTCGCCTATAATTAACAGGGTGCGAAATGCCCTATTGGTGTGAAAGCGCATTCAACTAGAGGCATAGCCTCTTCATGGGCATGGACAAACGGTGTGTGTCTGCAGGACATTTGCCTTACATCAGGATGATCTTTGCAAAACATGTTCGCAAGGTTTAATACTCTAGAAGTTGCGTCCATCTCTTCACGAGTCCTCCCTGTCTAGAGAGCTTACAACTAATTTTAATACAATTGGTTAACATTGGTTCCCTGAGATGAAGGGAACGAGACATTGCGAAAGCTGGCCGCACTACTACTTTAGAGTTTCGAGGTATGAGCGATGTGCTCTTGTCCTTTAGTCAGAAAATTCTGAATTTTGGGGTATGACTGTGTAATTTATGTTGTACAACCAAATATCTTATCCAAATATCTTCAAGTAATGTTTACCCCAGAGCTTATTTTTCTCATAAATCCAAAACAGTCATTATAAAAACTCCTAGGACGATTCTGAGACAACCCCTGGCTCGAAAATGCTAATTGTCTTCCGGGTTTTTGGACTACAACCTGAAAAGCTCTATTAAAACTCACTACTACACACCTTACACTTAAGTCATTTACTGGAAGCCTACACAACACCCAAACAAGACACTGTACAACATCTATACTAACCCCATAACATACCCTCCACTCTATTGAAATTCCACACAGTTGACATGATTTTGTGGTTTATAATACAAGCCTTGTGTTCAGTGGTTTGGTGTGGAGAAGGAAGTCATTGTTCGATGGTGGAAGAACACGGTTTGTTATCTTGCTATGTTGCTGAGCAGCTAGTATGATGCATCTCAGCACCAGAACTGAGAATGCACATAGGATTAATTACAGTCATACTACGCTTCGATGCTTCTCTGTCTGACTGTTCGACCCTCTGCCGAGATGTGAGCGTTTGGCCACTATACCGCAGTGAAAGAATCTACAAATCTGCTTGTTTGGAATGAACAAAAGCTTTTTCAAAGTCTATGGGCCAAAATTACTCTATACAGGTACGTGAACGCAAGCACAACTAGCAACGGAATGCTCAAATGAAATATGTAAGAGCACAATTCGTAACATAACAGAAGGTTGAGTTGCAGTCTCAGTGTTGGCGAACATCATAATCACACAGGAAGTTGACATGTTGCTACCGAGTTTTCCATAATTGGTCCAGCAAAAACCAGGAAGTAATCATGTTCAAAGATTCCATAATGAGCGCGATTTGGATGTTTCCTGTACCGCTTTAAGATTACATTTTTACTCCACTAAGGGTTAGGGCGTATGGTTAAAACAAAAAGCATTACAGTTGACTGTATAACATCACTTACAACTTAAAACCAATTAAAACATTTCACCCGGAAACAGTAGCTTTCATGTGCCCATATGTTCAACAACTCATCCTGCTGTAAACAAATGGGACAGCGGATCGAATTTCAGTAAGCACAGACTGATTTAAGCTAAAGAACTTTCGACCTACTGTCGTTGAAATCACTGCAGTTTGAGTCAGACATCTGAAGGTCTATCAGCCCCTTGACTGCTGAGGGTTGTTAAGTGACCCAAGGCTCACCCTTGGCCAAGAATTGTGTTTGCATACCTGTGTAAAATCTGTTTGCGGCCTAAATGTGTTGTTTTTGTATGTCTTACCTTTGGCTCATGATCTTGTAAGCAGCAGGTAAATAACAGTGTGTATTCTCCATCTGGGCTGGGTCAGCATCACATATCTTGTCGTCCGTGCGACCGTAATTTGCATTCTCGATCATAATGACATCCGTGCCAGGACAGCGCAGCTCAATAGGGTAACTTTCACAGGACAACTCCCGCCGAACAACCGCCATGGGCACTGGGGCACGACTAAAAGCTGTAAAAAGCAAAAGGAGATACTCAATGAAAAAATGAACACAACATGATAATACGTCAACATAGCAGTCGCACATGCCCACAGAGCACAGTGGTGTCCCAGACGAATGCTTTAAATATTTCGAAAATGGGGCAAAAATGAAGGCAGAATCATTATGCAAGTGAACAGTTATCCAGTTCCCTGTAGAATTAATATTTCAGTTTTTTCTTTTAAATAAATTTTTTTTGTTTTGTCAGAGGTATGGAGTATAGATTGATGTTAATAAAAATAATTCAAAGCATTTTAGCATTTAAGGCTGCAACATAACAAAATGTAAAAAAAAATGAAGGGGTCTGAATAATTAAAGTAAAAATTACTAATAATAAAAATTTAAAATAAAACATAAATATACACTGAAAGCATGCAAGACACTTTTTAGTAAGTAAAAAATATTAAAAGTCATTGAATACAAATCTGCATGCACTACTAACAGCATGGCTCTTTACCAAAGCCTAGTGACCTGCCTACAGAGGCAGCATTGTAAAGTTGGCATGAAATCTTAATGTATGTTACTGGTCTTATTGTGAACAATTCATCCGTCCATATGAGTTAATTAAAAGTCATTAGGCCTACTTGGTCTTCCGCTGATATAACGTCGGCATTTGCGATAGGAGTGCATGTAAACGCGTTCAGCGGGAGCAATAATATAAACGGAGACGTGCACAACAGTGAAAGCTGTCCGTGTAGTGCATCATCATAGAGTAACACACTTATTAAAAATAATGAATTTGCTCAATATTTTTGTGTTTGTATTAGATTGTGTCATTAGCTTTAGCAACATGCTAACAAACTATACTTAACTCAAAACAAAAATATTGAAATGATGTCAATCTAATTAAAAATTTGTGATTGAACCCAATATTTTGTGTTTGCATTGGAGTATTGCCAGAGATGGAGCACTTGGATCAAATTGGAACACCCAATTTGGCGAATGCAGAAAAGAAAGTCCAACCTTTCAGGTAAAATGGCCAATCACATTTCAGATACAGACATCGCCTTTCCGTCAACTCGGGAGCATGGAAAATAGCATTTTGTTTGCATGAGATAAAGAAGCACACTTTACCATTGCTGTCAGTGTTTACTGCTGATTTGAAATAAGATTATCGTAATCCCACAGCCACCACCATTGTGTTCTTGAGCAAGGCACTTATCTCCATGTTGGTCTGGGGATTGTCCCTGTAATAAGTGCACTGTAAGTCGCTTTGGATAAAAGTGTCTGCCAAATGCATACATTTAAATGTAAGAGACAAACCATCATTTATCACTGCTGTATCTAATAGTGAGGATTGGGACTTCTCTGAATGACCTTGACTGTGTGGTTTGAGATTTGATGACAATTCTTAAATGGCATACCTAGCCTACAGATTTCAACTGAAAAATCAGAAGTGAGATGAAAAACACAGTTACTCAAACCCTTATGGCTCTCACGTGTCTGTACAACATTAGGAAGATTGGACCTTTCCTATTCAAGCATGCTCCACAACTTCTTGTCCAAGCTCTTGTTATATCAAGACTGGACTACTGCAATGCTCATCTGGCAGGACATCCTGCATGTACAGTCAGACCTCTACAATTGATCCAAAACATGGCAGCGCGTTTGATCTTCAACGAGCCCAAGAGATTGACGTCACGCCACTCTTTATTAAACTGCACTGGCCCCCAATGGCTACTCACATAGAATTCAAGGCATTCATGCACCTCCGTGAAGTTGGAACCCCATATAATTAAATAACTCACCAAAACTATTCCATTCGTTTCTGCTGATTTGTGCCGCAAAAATGAAAGTTTGTGCTGGTTTGGTTTTTGAGATATTAAGCATTCTTTTTTGGGATGTGTCAAGTCACTCTCCACCCCATCTCGCTCAAATCGATCCAAACCGGTGCTGGTCGTTTGTGCTCTGTTTGTGCCGATTTATACAGTTGAAATAAACATTGTAACCATTTCCCTTCCTTCGATATAGAAGGTTTTCGGGAGCAGTGAATTCACTTTCCACCCCATGTCGCCTGAAAACACATTCCATTGTGCTCGATTTGTGCCGGTTTGGTCTGTAGAAAGAAACAATCAAACTAATTCCCTTACATAGAAATAACAAACGAATGTCACCGGTTTGGAGAGATTCAGACAACATGGGGTGTCAAACACCAAAACACCAAACCAGCAAAAACTTTCATTTTTGTGGCACAAATCAGCACAAACGAATGGAATAGTTTTGGTGATGATTTAATTATATAGAGTGCCAACTTCACGGAGGTCATTCATGCTCACATACTGAACAGCAACTGGCTCTGTACCCCTTATCTACAAACTAGCCCCAGCCTAAACTACCTTAAATATAAGTACTATGATATACCCATTAGCACTCGAGTTGGTGGTGAACTTCTGATTTTGATATTTTGAAAAGGTCCATTTAAAAACTTTAAACATCTTTTCAAGTAAGTACGGAGAAGAAAATACGTCAGTCGGAACTATTAGACTTGTAGATAACAACCAGTCGGCTGTGTAGAATCGGCAGAAGTCAACAGTCTTGTGATCTTCACAGTCTCGCTACTGTCACACAAATACACCTCCTGCTGGCCACCGCGTGTCAATCTATTGACTGAGTCTGATTTTAATTGGCTTCCAGCCTCTGTACGGCATGGTTTGAGCGAATCTCTGCATTCAGAGAAATTCCGGCGTAAGGTGAGACTGTTCTCACATGAACAAACACTCGCCCGCTGAAAATAGATTATTAACCACTAGACGGGACGCAGTGGAGCTCTCACACACACAACGCTTCTCATATCCTGTTTACTTTCACTTCACAATGCACATAGAACTCCATTTCAATATGCAAAATAGAGAGAGAGAGAGAGCGAGAGAACGAGAGAGTATATGTTTACACCTGTATTAAAGGGATAGTTCACCCAAAAAATGAAAATTCTTTCCTCAATTACTCACCCTCATGCCATCCCAGTTGTGTATGACTTTCTTTCTTCAGCTGAGCACAAATTAAGATTTTTAGAAGAATATCTCAGCTCTGTAGATCCTTTCAGTGCAAGTGAATGGTGGCCAGAAATTTTAAGGTCCAAAAAGCACATAAAGGCAGAATAAAAGTAATCCATTCGACTCCAGTGGTTTAATCCATGTCTTCCAAAGCTATATGATAAGCATGTGTGAGAAACAGATCGATATTTAAGTCCTTTTTACTGTAAATCTCCACTTTTCCTTTCACATTCTTCTTTTTTATTGGTGATTTGCATTCTTTGTGCATATCGCCACCTACTGGGCAGGGAGGAGAATTTGTGGGGGGAAAAAAGGACTTCAATATTGATCTGTTTCTCACCCACACTTATATCGCTTAGGAAGACATGGAATAAACCACTGGAGTCGAATGGATTACTTTTATGCTGCCTTTATGTGCTTTTTGGGGCTTCAAAGTTCTCCCACCATTAACTTACATTGTATGGACCTACAGAGTTAGATCGTTTATGTTCAGCAGAAGAAAGTCATACACATCTGGGATGGCATGAGGGTGAATAAATGATGAGACCACTTGTATTCGGATTTGAAGGGATGGTCTCTGACTTCATGACGACATATATCAATCACTATGTCAGTGTATTACTGCATGATAATAAAGTGCACAAAATAGAAGAAAAAGAAGGTTATTTCCTTTGAAAGGTAAAATAGAGATAACCAGCAAAGTTAAACTCATGTTTTAGCTCTGTGGTTGATTGACAGGTGAGTGGGTGGTGCTTCACTGCTGTTCGAGGCCAATGTGGTCACATGCGTATCTGATCACCTCCAAATCTGGTTGAAGTTGACAAATCTTAAAATGTTTTGCCCAATTTACACCTCTCTTTAGAGTGTCCATTTCAAATGGTTCGCCCCAAAACACATCTCAATACCAGGTGTAAATGGAGCCAAACTTGTAAGGTCAGGTCATTTATCTTTTCTTTCCTAAAGATGCTAAAGGTAAAAACTCCAGAGCTTCATTGTTTCTGTCTGTCACTCATGAGACAATGCTGAGAGACTCTTCAAACAGTGTTATCAGACTGCTGGTGACCATCTGTCAACACACTCAATACACACTCAAATTGACATGCTTTGTTTGGACATGGTCCTAAAGTAATGCCAAGTATCATGCAGGGTTAGGGAGTAATGGAATACAAGTAACAGGATTACGTATTTAAAATGCAAAATATTAGTAAATGTATTCCACTACAGTTACAACTGAAATCATTGGTAATCACAATACAGTTACATTCAAAATGTTTTTTGATTATTGACAAGATTACTTTGCATTTAACTGTCATTTCATTTAATATGTAGTGTGTTCAGTTGGAAAAAGTTTAGCCATATAAATGATCCAAAGAGCATTTAACCATTCAAGCAGTGGCATGTCCCAAATAAAAAAAAAATCAATCTAAAAAAAAAAAAGGGTCAAGCAGGGTCAATTGTTCGGTATCATTTTAAAGAAAACTTTAAATGATTAGACTCTCAGCCTCAGAAACAGCTGAAAAATCACAGAAAATTATTTTTTATGATTTGACATTATATATCTCCGGGTGTAAACAAAGTTGCTCCAAAAAACTGCTTTTGTTTTGTTCCCAATTATGTCACTTGTGACGGAGTAAAAACATTTGTTAAAATGACAAAGCAATTAAATGTTAGCCTCACAAAAATAATTTATCAAGTGTACAAAAACATCTCTAAGTGTCCCAATTCCTCTCCAAACAAATAAAACATAATTCTATATAATAACTAATTAAGCATTCAAATACTACAATGATTTCAATGCAATAATATCTCCAAAGCATGCAGGGTTCAGTAACAAGATCACATTCACTTCCATTCTGTGCCATTAGAGTCATCATTGAGTGTGTGTCATGTACTTGGCGCCATCTCCTGGTGGCCAAATGTAATTAGAGTCAATGATCCTCTCTGCCCATATTTGGATGACTTCCACATCTGCCTGCAGTGATTTGAATCATAATATGATTGGCTGTGTTCCATGATGCTGGACAACATACTACATGATTTCCAATGAAGTCATCTGATCTAGGAAAGCTAACATGTTTTTAGCTAGATAGTATGTAATGTGCGCACATTGTAATCTGTGTGGATTATCTAATGATCTCTGTATCCGATTACGTTGTGTGTGGGCTCGTTTTAACTTAAATCCCCTCCTATAAGTAATGCCATGTGATATTTGATCGTCTGTTTATTTTTCGTATAAGTGAAAACGCTGCTTATAAGCAACACCTGTTTACATATAACATGTATGTCAAAGACATGTACTTAGAAATGACTCGCTATTTTTTTGTCTGTGAGTAAAGCAAATAGGCTGGTTGCATTTTACTCCTTGAGAGCTTTCCAATGACATATGACACATGGCTAAATGATCAGTTTGATGTTTTAAACAATTATAATAACATGTACAGTTCAAAATTATTAATAAATTATCAAAACGGAAAATTTCTGATTTGTCTTAAAATTTCAAAGCACTTGTTCAGTTTTCTTCATAACGCCAACATGCATTGTAACGTACATCTTCTAAGCTTTAAAACGATGCCTATTTTGTGTTGGTGAAGACTGCAGTTACTAATATTTTTACAATTATTTTCTTCTCAGCTACTTCGCCAGAGGGCCAGTCCCAGCAGTGAAACACTTTCGTATGATGTTATATTCATATGAGCAGACAGAGAGCACTTTCATACTATTATGAGGGAAAAGGTGGAAATTATGTAATTGAGGAACATTCCCTTTGGGAGCTTAATAGAGAGAAGTATCAAAGTATATTAATGTAAAAATGTATGTAAAAAAAAAAAGAAGCATGATTATACTGGTCCATCAGCACCAATCCAGCATAAACCAGCCTGGACCAGCATGGAAATTCATGCTTGTCTAAACTGGTCTTTTAAGAATGATTTTGTAAAGCAGAGAAGTCAGATTGAAACTACTATTGTTGTTTTTTTTTTTCTAGCCGAGCATTGATTATTTTACTGAAGCACTAAATAAGCATTGAACGAAAGAGGGAACTAATTCCATAACTGTCTGTGTGTGTGTACATTTGCTTGTTTAAGGTAGCACATGAACAGCTCTTTCAGAAATGACCAATGGCTCAGACCAGTGAAGCGGCTCAATTAATTAACACCAGTCTGCGAAATGAACATCTCCACCTGTGTCCATCACCATCAAGTTATCCGTTTTACTTTGCAGAGTTTAACATTATGGTTTACAACCACTATGCGTGTCCAATAGGCCAACGGAGATCTTCAATAACCTTAGATTATTGAGAAATATGAGAACACAACCCAGAGGGAAGTTTTTATTGCATAGAGGTTGCTCTTTCATAGCACAGGATACTTAATAGAGTTTCTTTGTCTCAGTTTCATCTTTTCCTCAGGAGAAATGCAATACAAAAAAAATTGCTGGTATACAATGAAAATACTAGGGCTGTCGATTTAACACTAATATCTAAAAAGTGTTCAAAAAAGTCTTTCAACTTACTGTATGTAAATTTCTACAACTGGAGCACTTCAAGCTTGAAGTTCCACTTTCATATTTGTGTGAGTCGCAGTCAACGCAACTCCAGCCTTACAGACATGTGTGGACATGCGGGTTACGGGAGGACAGCCCTAATTAATATGCGATTAGATGTTATTAAATAATTGGCACATAATGAATTAGAAATGAGTTCATATTGAGTGCTCTGACTTTGATAGCATACTTGGTTATTAGGACAATCTGAGCACAGTTTGACCCACGGTTGAGGTCTCAACTGAAACTTGAGACGAGATGTGTGCAGGATGACCGGCGTCTATTTTCACAGGAGAAAAGTCAGAGAAGTAGGAGAGTTAAGCCAAAGTCTCAATTTGCTCTCAATCTGATCTAATTGATCACTAGGAGAAATAATTGAGATATAAAAATGATCTAATTTAAGGCACATTACATTGAGATTCTGACGATGTGAACGTGGATTTGACGATCACACCTTCATTCATTTGAAAATGTATTTGACTACTATGTTAGCAAAGACTAATCTATTTTAACATACTGTGGTGACCAAAAATATTTGCACCCTTGGTAAATGTGAGCAAAGGCGGTGAAAAATCTCTTTATTGTTTTTCATTTTGATATTTCAATCCAAATATTCACAGAAATATATCCTCTAATGGATATCAAACATTTCCAAACAAAACCCAAGTTTTATAGTGTGGCACAACTATTGGCACTCTTTTATTCAATACTTTGTGCAACCTCCTGCTGCCAAGATTTGAGAACAGCTATGAGTCTTCTCCCATAATGCCTAATGAGGTTGGAGAACACATTGCAAGGGATCTGAGACCATTCTTCCAAACACAATCCCTCCAATTCAGTTCACCTCACAGGTTTTCTATGGGGTTCAGGTCAGGGGACTGGGATGGCCATGGCAGAACTTTGGTTTTGAGGTCAGTGAACAAGTTTTTTGTGTTTGATTTTGATGTTTGTTTTGGATCATTGTCCTGCTGGAAGATCCAACCACAGCCCATTTTAAGCTTTGTCTGAGGGAGTCAGGTTTTAATTTTTTTATCGGTTGGTATGCGAGTCCATGATGCCATGTATCCATCCAAGATGTTCAGGACCTTTGGCAGAAAAACAGACCCACAACATTAAAGATCCACCACCATATTTAACCGTGGCCATGAGGTCCTTTTCCATATGGCTACCTCTCTGTGTGTGCCAAACCCACCTCTGGTGTTTGCTGCCAAAAAAGCTCTATTTTTGTATCGTCTGACCATTGAACCCGGTCCCATTTGAGGTTCCAGTAGTGTCTGGCAATCTGAAGACACTTCAGTTTGTTGTTGAATGAGAGCAGAGGCTTTTTTCTTGAAACACTTGATTGTAGTTTTGAAAAATTCTGACCCCAAGACCCAACTAATTTTTGCAATTCTCCATCAGTGATTCTTGGCACCTCAAACTATCCTCCTCACCATGCATGGAGACAATCTAGACACGCGTCCTCTTCCAGGTCGATTCTTAACATCTCCAGGTCATTGGAACTTCTTAATTATTGCCCTGATGTTTGAAATGGGTATTTTCAGTGCTTTAGTTATTTTCTTAAAGCCATTTTCCATTTTGTGAAGCTCAACAACCTTTTGCTGCACATCATAACTTTATTCTTTGGTCTTACCCATTGTGATAGATGACTAAGGGAATTTGGCTTGTGCGTTACTTCATATTTATACCCCTATGAAACAGGGAGTCATGGCTGAACAATTTCATTTTCCTAGTCGCCCATGTGTACTAAAACTTGTAAAATATGAATTGGAATATACTTTAGATATATTTTACTCATAAGAATTTCTAGGGGTGCCAAGAACGGTGGCAAACATAAAATATTTAAATTATTAAAAACAACTATGTATTTAATTATGGGGGTGTTAATCAATCAGAACTCCACACGTACATTTTCTGAAGAAAATATACATTGTGTTTACACATGCAAAACCTTCCACCACAATAGTAGGGTGTTGCAGGTGTTTCCCAGGGCACTGCAATATGGTTGTTGTGATGGTTATTTACTGAAGAGCCCACTCTTATGTATGTACACACTGTATGGGTTGCGTCTCTCCTTTAATGTAAGTCTATGGGATTGGTTCACAGGTTTTTTAAAACAACCCTCTCTAAGTAGGGTGGACGATTTGGGGTATCATTCATTTACATAGTCCAAACATAGTTATGCACCACATTTTTTGTAACTAAGGGTTAAAAAGCATTAGGTTTGGGATTGATGCCTTTTTCAAGCATCAATAATTAGAAAATTATCCTGACGATTCTCAATATACACCGATTCTCTGATATTTGTCAAGCCCGCCAATAAAGCAAACATGACGTATTAGTCTGTAATTACAATGGAGCGGTTTCTGAGACCACCAATTTGAATCCTTAAGATTCAGGGCTCAAACCCAAAAGATGGTGATACGATGAGCAGTATTTACAGTACATGTACAGAAACAGTTGATGCACCACGACCTTTATGTGTTATTCGTCGAAAACTTCAAGACTTTCAAGGTCAGAAAAAAATCTGTCGGAGAATTTGTCAAACGAAATGTAAAGGCCACTGAAGCATCATATCACGTTGCACTGCGTATTGCCAAGGCGGACAAAGCACATAACATCGTAGAGTCATTGATTCTGCCGGCAGCCAAAGATATGTGCACCTTGATGGTAGTAGAGGCAGCAGCTTCCAAGCTTGATCCCATTCCACTCTCTGACAAGACAAGTGGGTCGGCACATCTCTGACATGGCACAGTATGTGAAGGAGCAAGTGTTAGACAGCATCAGACACAGCCCATTTTATGCACTACAGATCGACGAATCCACTGATGAGGCCAGCTGTGCACAGCTGTTAACATATGTGACATCCAAGAAGAGTTTCTAATCAGTAGTCCTTTGCGCACACACACACACACACACACACACACACACACTCCTGTTACAGACCTTCTGACTGCGATGGACCGTTACTGGAATTTCAAATTGTGTACTTTTTTAAGGGAGACCCACTGTCTTTGACTTTGAAAACCCCTGCTCTAGACAACATACACTGAACAATAATAAATACAATGAAATTACAGTGGGAACACACACTGACAACTCACATACTGGTGATGGCAGCAGCAGCATATGGTATATATACCAGTATATGATGTACAATAAAGTGTAAAGTGTTGTGCAAAAGGCTGAAAGTAGTGCAAACCTTTTTTCCCAGTCAGGTTTAAATCAAATCAAATCACTTTATTGTCACACTACCATGTACACAAGTGCAACAGTAGGTGAAATTCATGTGTGCAGTTCCGAGCAACATAGCAGTCATGACAGTGACGAGACATATACCAATTACAATAAACAACATACTTACACAACACAATTTACATATCAAATGTATACATACTTACACAACACGATAATTATATACAATACACACAATATAGAATACAATATAGATTTAATTTCTTGTTCTGGAGGTGGTAGGAGGGATTAGCTGTTGCAGAGTCTTGGTGTTTTGGCCCATATGCTATAATATCTCTTTAGAGATTACAGCAGGTCAAATAGTCTGTGGGAGGGCTCCACTATGATGCTGTAGGCCTTGTGCAGACATTTTGGTAAATGTCTGTTATGGATGGGATTGAGAGTCTGATGATTTTTTCCACTGTTTTCACAATGCGTTGCAGAGCATTGCGGTCTGAAGCATTTCTGTTTCAAAACCAGATGGTTATGCAGGTTGTTAGAATGCTCTCAATGGTTCCTATGTAGAACGTGTTGAGGATGGAGGGGGAAGGTAGGTCTGCAAGGTCTGTAGGGGTGTACCTGGTCTGCAAAGATGTTTCAAACTGGCACGTGTCAAACTGGCATCCATATAATGACGTACCCAGGATTTCCAAGCAGAACATTGTCCAGAGAATCACACAGCTTCCAGCGGCTTGTCGTCTTCCCACAGTGCACCCTGGTGCCATCACTTCCCCAGGTAAATGGCACTCATGTACATGGCTGCATAAGTTCTGTGAAAGAAAATGGGACTCATCAAATAAGGCGACCTTCTTCCACTGCATCAATGTCCAGATCTGATACCTGCGTGCCCATTGTAGGCGCTTTCGATGGTGGACAGGGGACATCAAGGGCACTCTGTCTGGTCCTTGGCTACGCAACCCCATACGCAGCAGGGTGCAATGCACACATTCCTCCCATAACCATCATTAAAAATGTTTGTGACTTCTGCCACAGTAGACCTTCTGTCGGTTCGGACCAGATGGGATATCCTCCGTTACCTTCACGCATCGATGAGCCTTGGGTGCCCTACACCCTGTCGCCATTTGAGATGTGTCCCTCCTCAGACCTCTGTCGATAGGTACTCCCCACTGCTGACTGGGAGCTCCCCAAAAGCCTTGCTGTTTCAGAGATGTTCTGACCCAGTTGTCTGGTAATAACAATCTGACCCTTGTCAAAGTCGATCAGGTCTTTATTCCTGCATTCAACACATTGACTACAAGAACTGATTGTTCACTTATCACCTAAACTACCCAAACCTTGACACGTGTCCTTGTTAGGAGATTATCAATGTCATTGTCTTCACCTGTGAGTGGTCATAATGCTTGTTGCACAATAGTGCAATATTTTTTCTCAACACAACTTTGGTAAAGTGTAAGCAGCAGGGTTAATTAAAGTGGGTTATGCACAGGACACATCTGGCGGACAACACGGCATATTCTAAAGAAATGTAACTATTATTTACTACAAAGGTATGCACACACCACCAACGTTCAGTGTAAAAATTCTGCAGCATCACGCAGTGCATCTCACATGGTTTTCCATTAAATTTGACCCAAATAATTTTCAAAAGGACAAAAATTATTTACTCTGGATGATATATTGTTTATCTTTCATATAGTCAACACAATGTATTGTCAATTACAAGTATGTAGTTTTGTGGTTTGATAGCTTGAATGTCAGACCTATCCAAAGCAGCATACAGAGAAATTGCTGATAAACATCACCATTTCTAATCGTTCAGTTACACCAGTTTTATACACTAACCTTAAAACTCAATGACACTTTGTTCATTCTTGAAGATGAACAAAACCTTTGTAACTTTGGACCACTATCTGCTGCTCTGCTTAAGCTCAGCCTGTGTGTGTGATACCTTTCCTGGCCACGAACAGCTTCAGTAAATATTATATCACCCCCTTGTGGTCTCACAAAACTATTAACCAAGACTGTTAAACAGAGGCAAACTGAGTGGACTGGACATCAGGCAACTTAGGACTCTAATTTAAATGTTGGCTAATTTTAACAACTCGATGCCTCAAAAATATATCGATAATATTTTATGACATCCCTACTAAGCATGCACATAAGAATGCTTGCCTTAATAAACACCAATAATATTCTCATATGTGTGGTATTCAGCATCTCAGTAAAGGCACTATTAATGGCGAAATCAAAGAAAAGTTCAACGCCTTCTTACATCCATTGATCCACCTTCTTTGATTAATTTCTTCACTTAGTGAATGTCAGTCAGCATTAACAAACTGGAGTTGCCAACCTTTTATACATCCATCTTTGCAGTAGTGTTGCCTTTCTTTTAAAACCCCTTAAAAGTCTAAAAACAACTTTAACTTGAATTACTCTAAATCACCATTGAGTGCTTAAAACAGATTTTTTTTTTTGTACTGATTTCATGTGACTTCTTCCCATAATGAGGCTTGCAGTCATTGATAAAACATTTTATTGTCACATTAATTATAGTTTAACATGAAGTCTTGTGTCTCATCATGTTCCTCTAAACACTTCCCCCAGCGGTGTGAGCAGTGTCAGAATGATGTGTGGATGATCTACCACACAGACATAGAATGAAAGTTTCTTCGAGTAACTGTAACCTAAAGTAACCTCTAGTATGTGGGCAGAAGTAAAAAATTAAGATGTTAACTCCTTTCGTGATGTGGGATTTATGCGCAACATCTTTTTCTTGTTTGTTCAAGCCGACTGATCTCACTGCTGGTATTTTTACTCATCTTCACATCCCTGCTGCTACAAAGACATGAATTAATACCAATTACATTTCAAAGCCGCCATATTAACTTACATAATGCAGATCAGAAATTATTTTGACGTGTAAATTAAAAATGATTTCATGCGTACATGTATCTCTTTTGTCTCGGCGTGCTGCTAACGGGCTGACTGAACGTCTGCTGTTTAAAATCATCCCACCGAGTCAGAGTGCCTCTGACAAAACAATCTGACCCATTTAGAGAACAAAGATATAAATGAATCTGCTTGTTTCTGTACAGAGAGAAAGAGCAAAGAAAGAGGGCATCTATAATGGCTGGAAAGTAAAAATCAGATCCTGACAGCACAATGATCACTGTCAACACATATACATATGGCACAGTTATGAGCCAGGGAAACCTACAGAGCAGGTCACACTACAACTAACAGTTCTCTCACAACAAATGAGAGAGTTTCAGTGTGAGATGACACTGAGACAACAGCTACAGGAGAAAGAGCAGTGAACAGTCAAGCTGGAGGACCGGATGTGAGAGCAGCAGTGCAGTGAGCTCACAGCACTGAGAGAGCAGGTAAGAGAACTAACTGCTAGAGGCAGAGAGCGACCTGAGCAGACCCATACATCACCCCCACTGCCCTCCACCCCTGAGGGGTTCGAATCAGACAGACACTGACACAACAGCACCCCATCCCAGATAACACACAACAAAGCCAGCACTCACCAGACAGCAGCCCAAAGCCATCCAGCACAGAGGGACCGGAAATAGTCCTACTCTCTCTCTTTCCTAGCATTTGTCCTGCATAGGTGCAGAGTTCACTTCATGATAGTCCACATCTATATTTGATCTGACACAAATATAGTATCTGTTTTATGCCGGATGCCCTTCCTGATGCAACCGCCAGTGGCTGGGGGACTCTCACTCACACACACACACACACACTGAGCAATTTAGAGTCACCAACATGCATGTTTTTTGGATTGGAGGAAACCCACGCAAACATGGTGAGAACATGCAAACTCAACACAGAAAGGCCCTAGTTGAGCCGGGACTCAGGATCTTCTTGCTGTGAGGTGACAGTGCTAACCACTGAGCCACCGTGCTGCCCCAAATAGTCCTCGTCATAAATTAAAATGGAAGATTTAATGATGTAAATAAACTTTTCCCCAGTCACAAGTTGTTAAACTCTGGTGCCCCAACAATATGAAAGCCTTGGAGCTCCTCATGGAGTCACAACTCGTCTGTCTCAGCTACATCATAAAATATTTTGAAGATTTATAGAAATCAATCAAAGAATACAGTACCTAAACCTAATAGATTTTCAAATAACAATGAAAGAATTGGAAAGAAAAGGTGTCCTAGAGTCCAAACTGGCCAAACTGTCCAAACTTCAAACTGGCTGATCTAAAATGGTTCAATTTTGTGGTGAGTGTGGGTTATTTCCCTGAAATCTGTAATTAAGGACTCATCAGCCCCAATAAGAGTAGTGATAAATTAGACCCCTACAACTACAGAGGCATCATTTTAGACTTCCTTATAAAGCACAATGTCTTGAGTAATTGTCAAATTGGATTTCTCCCAAATTGCCACACATCTGATCACATTTTCACCCTACAGACTCTAATTGATAAATATGTACATCAAAATAAAAGCCAAAACTTTGCTTGTTTTGTAGATTTTAAGAAAGCGTTTGATTCAATCTGGCATGAAGGTTTATACTTCAAACTGATTGACAGCGTTGTAGGAGGAAAAGCTTATGATGTGATCAAATCAATGCACACAGCCAGTCAATGTGCTGTTTAAATTGGCAACAAAAGAACTACATATTTCTCTGAGCAGCAAGGAGTGAGACTGGGCTGCAGTTTAAGCCCCAGCCTATTCAACGTATTAATCAACTGGCACAAATAATCAAACAATCTCCCATTCAAGGTCTCACTCTACATGATATAGCGATAAAGTGTCTCCTCTACGCAGATGACCTGTTTCTCCGGTCGCCCGCTAATTAAATATTCAAATGTATATTGCAATTAGGATCTGGCTCAAAGTATTCAAATCAGTCATCGAAGCAATTACATTATATGTCAGTGAGGTGTAGGGTCCACCTGTAAAATTGGACTATTTAAACTGGGAAAAAACATCCCATTGAAACTCCACATGTGGAAACTTTTAAAAGAATAATTTATGTCCAAAGAAAAGCCCCAAATAATGGATGCAGGGCATAATTAGGCCAATACCCTCTCTTTTTGAACATAAAAAAAAAGAGCCTTCAAATTCTGGAAGTACCTAAAAACAGGTGACCCCAACACATACCATTATAAAGCCCTAAAGTCCCAAGAGTTGAGATTAATGAAGAGTCCTCTCTGCCAGCTTGTCCTGAGACTGACTGAACTCACACCTGAGGAGATCGACCAGTCTCAGGGAAACCGCACACTCACAAACATTCGGCCTAACCAAGTTATACACAAAGAAAAGAAACAATACATCACGCATTGAACAAACACCATTAAAAATCAACACAAATTGGAATGTTATTTGGCACTAGATCGAGAGTACACCGTGGCAAACTATCTGACCACGGTGACTGAAAGAAAGTTAAGAAAAGGACTGATGATGTACAGACTCAGTGAGCACAGACTGGCCATAAAGATGGGCCACCGCAGACAGACATGGTTGCCCCGCGAGGACAGACAGTGTTCCCAATTCATCCTTGGAGTGATTGAGACAGAGCTGCCCAAAATACCAATCGATTAGAAATAAAATTGTTGTGGCCATTTTGCAGGTTATTTATTAAGAAAAATTCTAAATGATGATTTTGCGTGTGCCGATTGCACCAAATGCACGCTCACAGTCAGTGGCGTGCCCAGATGAGTGGCCTATAATTTGATTGGCACTATTGTCTATCCCCGGTCAACTAGACAAAAATTGTAATGCTGTAATCTTCTGCATATTTCAACATCCTTCATCTTATAAGTGTCTAGAAGAAAGCCTTTATTATTGTCACACTATATTATTCTATATTCATATATAGAATATATTCACTGTGTATATATTTCATATATACACAGTGAAATTTCTTTGTTTTCACATATCCCAGCTAAATTGGGGTCAGAGTAAAATTTTGGTTTCTTTTTTTTAGACCCACTAAGACCCGCTCCATCATCATTACACAATCAATTGAGTGAGATGGGGTGGGGCTATTTGGCTTTGGAACAACAGCAATGATGGGCCCAGTTAAAAAAAAAAAAAAAAACATTTGTTAATTTCTGCAATTCCATTAATTCCACTAGTGTCACAGAAATGACATGTTTCAGCTTTAAATTAAAGATTTTTCTTTCTTTTTTTGTCAATGTTCAAGACATATTCCGGGTTCAATACAAGGTAAGCTCAAATCAACATCATTTATGTCTCCTCAGGTGTGAATTACCTCAATATTCATTATAGTTCATGCCTCCTCGCATATGAGCTTTCAACACTAAAAGTGTCTTACAAAAGTTAAATGACTATATTGTTTTGTATGAATGAGTGATCAGGATGGTCTTCACATCATTTTGTAGCACAAACTCTAGGCTACAAGATCCAATTCTCAAAATCTTGTGGACAAATATTTATTATGTGTTATATGGCCTTATTTCAATGACTTAGTCAAAAACCACGCATAAACGTTATTTTCTCAAAAATACAAACCTGTACACACATGTTGCTCACATATTATTGTAGCCCAGTTTGTGCTGAATACAGTGTCATCAGACTTTAACCATTAATATGTTTTTAAGCAACTGAAAAAAGCACAAATGTCAAGGCATGTCAAAACTTCTCCAGGGCCCAAAATACCCTCAGACCCCAGACGGTTAAAAGGCAGATATGTGAAGCTTATAATTTTATAAAAGCTCTTATATTAATTATGATAGAAATGTTAGAACTCATGTATTATTTGAGCTGTAAAGTTCACACATATTGTTTATGTATTGTGGCTAGATTTTTGAAACAGTGCATATTTTAATGTAAAGAAATTGGCCCCCATTCACTACCATTATAAGTGCCTTACATGCACTTACATTTTTGTTGTAATCAACATTATGCCACAAATGCTGCTTCCTGAGCATAACTTGTATTGAACCAGGAATATTCTTATAATTAAATAATCGTAATTACATTTGTCAGACCCAACCATTGCAAGATATCTAAACTGCCGCTCTTTATTTTCACATGCAAATGAGCTTTTGATTCGCCACAAATGTTTGCAGCTCTTCACCAATAGTGATGATCCTCCGGCAAACCTTTGGTAACAATGGACAATTTACTGCAAGTTTGCCACAAAGCTCATTTTCATGTGAAAATTATCAGATGCAAATTTGCGGCAAGTTTGCCAAGAACTCTCGATTTTCGTAAGGTAAAACATGGCTATATTGAGTACACAAAACAATAAATAAATGCACATTCTTTATATGTAGGCCTGTGATAAGATTAACAATCTTTAATATCTTCTTTATTGTCTCAAAATAACGCAAACGCCTACTTAGTAGTGTTACATCGTCACACCATGGTAGCTTCATCTCAGCTCAAATCAAATGAAACCTTCCTTTCATATTTATTAACTCTCACAGTTACCGTTTAGAAAATGACTTTGACTCAATAAATCACTTTGTAGGTGTAATTTGATTTATTTGCACTGACGCCACTTTTTAATATGTGCATTTGGATGCACGCCTCTAAGTTGCATATTCATTTGGAGGAATCAAGCAAAAATGGCCAAGACATGCCATTTTGGGTATTTGAATGACGCAATCTTCACAAGACTGTTAGTAGATCAGTCCGGAACATTTTTGCATGTTATCAAGTTTGCACATGTTTCTATACACGCAAACCTTTAGTAAATCAGGGCCTAAGTGTACAGTGATGTCAACATATGATGGTGGTTTTAAAGTCTCCACAAAAATGGATTCAAAATGAATGTCAAAGAAAAACAGTGATAAAATGAACTGTTGTTTAAATCATTTGACCTAATATGCATACATCAACTGAATATAAAGAAATGAAAAAAAAAAAAAATCTTTCACGTATACAGCCATGGCCAAAAGTATTGGCAGTGACATTTCTTTGGGTTTTGCAAAGTTCGCTGCTTTAGTATTTGTAGATTATTTTTCTCTTTCTTTTCTATGGTATGCTGGAAAACAATGACAAGCATTTCATGAGTTTTAAAGGCTTTTATTGGCAAAAACATTCAATATATGCAAAGAGTCGATATTTTCAATATTTTCTGCAATTCACTCTGGCATGCTGGATATCAGCTTCTGGGCCAAATCCTGACTGATGGGCGATCCATTCTTGCCTTATTAGTGCTCATAGTTGATCACAATTTGTGGGCTTCTGCTTATCCATTCACCTTTTGAGGGTTGACCACAGGTTCTCTATGGGATTATGATCCGGGGAGTTGCCTGGCCACGGATCCAAAATTTCAATGTAATGATCTCCGAGCCACTTCATTATCATTCTTGCCTTGTAACATGGTGCTCCATCATGCTGGAAAATGCACGGATCATCACCAAATTGCTCCTGGATTGTTGGGAGAAGTTGCACTTGCAGGACGTTTTGATACCATTCTTTATTCATGGAAGTTTTTTGGGGGCAGAATTGTGAGAGAGCCCACTTCCTTGGATGAATATCATCCCCACACATGGATGGTCTCAGGATGCTTCACTGTTGGCACGACACAGGACTCATGGTAGTGTTCACCCTTTCTTCTCCGGTCTATAGATTTTCCAGATGTCCCAAACAGTCGGAAGTGGGCTTCATCAGAGAAAATAACTTTGCACCAGTCTTCTGCTATCCAATCCTTGTACTTCCTGCAGAATTTCAGTCTGTCCTTGATGTTTTTCTTGGAGAGAATTGGCTCCTTTACTGCCCTTCATGACACCAGGCCATTGTCCAAAAGTCTTCGAGTCACTGTGCGTGCAGATGCTCCCACCCCAACCAGCACTGGTGGTGACACGATTCTGTAGCTAATCCAATCAGAATGATGGAGCGATTTTCACGGTTATTCTCAATTAGGGTGACAGCAATAAAGATCACTATACGCTAAATATCACCAATAAAACTAGAAAACACCAGAGTCATTATACCATTGTGATGGAAGATGCTGTTACTCACTTTTAATCAACTGCAATGAACACAATTTCTATAGAAAACCATATATATTTAAAATAAATAAATAAATAGTTTATTTTTATTTTTTAGTAAGATCATGGTGTTATTGAGCACAGTTCATAAGGGCATATTATTCCGAGGAAGAAAACATTTGTCTTTGTAATCTTTCATCAAAATGTAGTAAACTTATCACAATTATATAAATTAGGCACAATTATAGAAAATTAGGCCCCATCCTACGTTTTTTCTTGTTGAATATCTGGTTCCACTTGTCCGTTCACAGGATGTAATTGCTGTACGTTTTTGTTGACATTGCATTAAGACTTAGTGACACCTAGTGGTGTGGATGCAGCATCATTCAAAAATTTAGTTACTGATATCATTGTAGAAATTCACTATTCACAGCCAGCCATGATTAATTAAATTCCTGAGTGAAAATGTCCAAAAACAAGGAAGAGATTAAGCGAGTAGTATTCGGCTGGGCATGTGACTTTAACATGGCAGCCCCCATGAGGAGACCCTCTACATGTAGAATAAAACTGATTTTATGAGGTAACTAATATGACTGGAGTCTTCATCTCATGTTAGAAGTCATGAATTTAGAAGAGTTTCAAAATGATACTATTTCTGAATAAGTACAAGTTTTTAAATGAGGAAATAATTACTGAGGGCGCTCAGTATGTTTTTTTTTTTATGTTGTCTTAGACTTACAGGGACACCTAGTGGCCTGGATGCAGCATCAGTCAAACGCAATAGTTTTCAGTTACAGATGCCAATGTAAAAATTCACAATTCACAGTCAGCCATTATTAAATGAATCCATGAGTGAAAGTGTCCAATAACAGGATGGTTACTGAGATTAAGCGAGTAGAATTCAGCTGGTCATGTGATTCTAACATGGCCGCCCCCATGTGTGGACCCTCTCCATATAGAATAAAACAGCTTTTATAAGGTTACTGATATGACTGGAGTCTTCATCTCATGTAAGTGGTCATGATTTAATACATATGTTTCAAAATTACAATTCATTTATTAAGAAGCACATATTTTTTTAAAGAGGAAAAAATTACAGAGCGCACCTTTAAGGTAAAAACGGCAGATTTGTACTTTGATAATGTACTGTAGATCAGTACAACATAACATTGACATGGAATAAGGATGACGTTTTGGTTATGCACAGATCTGTGTTGCTCTGACTTAAAGCTTTTCTCTTATCTATATTAACAGAAAGAAAAGAATATTGAAAATTGTTAAGATTGAATCGACCTCTCTACATAGGGTCACACCAGTAAAGATCATTTTTACATGTCAGATCAGTAGAAATATCTCTTTACAGAAAGTTATTTTATAACTTTCTAAACGCATGGAATACATTTGTGGGTGTATTTCAGTCTTCATATTTAGGAGCAATTTAAGAAGCTTGAGACTCAAAATACAAATGACTCACCATGGAAATGAAGCATTATACCCTGAAACAAATAAAAACAAATCTCAACACTCTTGTTTTGCCATGACTGAGATGGCAGAACTAAGCAAATCACCGCAGAGTGAAAGGAGCTCTGGGAGGGGCAGAGTGGGTTTGTGTTGGGGTTGGGGGGGTGTTGTGCACACATGTGGTGTCACCACACAGGAACGCTTTTGTAGTGGCTATCTAGACGAAGATCTCAGTGATATTCAAACACACACCCCATAGCACTGGAATTCCATTCTCCACATTTCAACACTTTATTAACATATCCAGTCTGTGAACTACAGTTAATGGATCAACAATAGCCTAACACAAGATAAACGAGCTGTGTCCTGTGACGTGGTTACCCATGTAAAATAACATGACTGTGAATGATGATGTGGTTTTCAGCTCAAAAGCTCCTAACATCTCTCTGCATTTTTCTTAGATGTTGTTTGCTTACTTGTTGAATGCAGTAAGTGGAGTCTTTGCTCTGGTATGTAAAAACGTTTCAGGTTTTGTGTGGAAGAGTGCTTGTTTAGTACTGCAGGCTCCTAATGGCTCTTTGCTTTGCTTGGGGCTCCAAACAACGCTTCAGGGCACCATCTATCAACACGTCAATTTACAAGCTCATTGCTGGTTTCTACGTCGTGGCTGTCCAAGCAAAAGTGGCACCAAAATAAAAAAATTAGGGCCCGCTGTGAAACAAGAGGATGTATTGAATATTCACAATATATTTAGAATAATTTTGCTGCAAAATGGATGTAAAATGTATCATTTTAAAAAAGTATGATTGTGTACAGTGCATTCAAAATGTATTCAGACCCCTTCATTTTTTCACATTTTGTTGTGTTGCAGCCTTATGCTAATATATATAGATCAATCTGCACTCCATACCCCATAATGACAAAGCAAAAAATCAGATTTGGGGATTTTCTGCCATTCTTCTTTGCATATCCTCTCAAGCTCTGTCAGGTTGGATGGGAACTGTCAGTGGACAGCCATTTTCAGGTCTCTCCAGAGATGTTCGATTGGGTTCAAGTCTGGGCTCTGACTGGACCACTCAAGGACATTTACAGAGTTGTCCCTAAGCCACTCTTGCATTGTTTTGTCTGTGTGTCTTTGGGTAATTGTCCTGTTGGAAGATAAATCTTCGGCCCAGTCAGAGGTCCCGAGCGCTTTTGGTCAGGTTTTCATTAAGGATATCTCTGTATTTTTCTGCGTTCAGCTTTCCTTCAACCCTGACCAGTCCCCCAGTCCCTGCCACTGAAAAACACCACCAGAGCATGATGCTACTACAACCATGCTCCACCGTTGGGATGGTATTGAGCAGGTGATGAGCGGAGCCTGGGTTCCTCCAGCCATGACGCTTGGAATTGAGGCCAAACAATTAATCAAGTCTTCGTTTCATCAGAACAGAGAATCTTGTTTCTCACAGTCTGTGAGTCTTTAGGTGCTTTTTTATTTGTCTTGAACTGAGGAGAGGTTTCCGTCTGGCCTCTCAGCCATAAAGCCCAGATCGGTGGAGTGTTGCAGTGATGGTTGTCCTTCTGCAAGATTCTCCCATCTCCTGTCTCTGAGCTCTGCAGGCAGTTCCTTTAACCTCATTGCATGGTTTTTGCTCTGATATGCATTTTCGAATGGAATGTAGACTGATGTGAAAAATTAAAAAAATTAAGGGTCTGAATACTTTGATTGCACTGTATATTGCAAGAATTTGAATCCACTTTTTATTTAACATACCTAAAGAGCTTAATTTGACTAACTTTGCGATCCTTCCTTTTCTCACGCCTCATATGACAAGTATGACAGACAGAGAAAAAAATCCTCTTTGGATAGTGGTTCCACGTATTTGATATTAGTTTTATTTACTTAAAATAATATGTAATCCCAACACAAACACTGTGTGGAAAGAACCTAGATGAATTGGGTAAACCCAACAAAAATAGTTATGTAAATCTCAAATAAATCTAATTCCTTTATGTAAAAACTAGTGAAAGTTAATGGTAGAATGCTAAATACATGCTGGTTGGAAGCACTACAGAGTGTATTTTAGTATGCTATGGTTAGCACAGCATTTGCTCAAAGAAGCAAGCAATCACTTTAATGTGAGGCACATGTAGATGTAAAATAACACTTAATTTTAACATTTACTCACCCTATTGAGTCTCACTGAACTCACCCTATTGAAATCCACCACCCAGTTTCATCAATGCTACATTAACACCACAAAAAGTATTCATGTAGTCTCAACTCAAATGGATTGAGTAAACTTCCATTTCAAAAATTAAATAGATACGCAATGTAATGAAATCAAGTTTTTCGAGAATTGGGTTGCTTTAGTTCATTTTAAGTCATTAATTCGATTAAGTAGCATTTTTTTTTTCATATGGGAACTGCTTATTAATGCTAACTTATAAATCTTTAAAGACAGACACACCATGAGCTTTGAGGTTGTTAATCAAGTCAATCAGTCTGCGTTATTTCAACTTAAACATGTGTAATTGCAGAATTTCTGGTGAACAACAGCACTACCCATGATCCTAAAGAAAAAGATCCACCAATCAGAGAATTACAGGGAACAACATGCACCAAAAGTGCTCTGCAGCAACTGCCCACCTCTATGACGCACTGCAAATAATGCAATCGACACTTTTCAACTATACTTTTTTGTACTTGTATATAAATATTTTGCAATATACTTCAAACTTATTGTTTCTATACTTAGTCAACTTTAAATGAATAGATTCAGATTCTTCCATTGTTTTCATTCTGTCATTTTCAACGCTTCATTGGATTGTAGTTCGTTCTCATTAAAGACATTAAGTACACAGTCTACTGGTCCAATTATCAAATACTCTGATTCAAATCAAAGTTTGTAAAAGTGGGTTTCCCCTCTGAGCTGGTTCTCTTTTAACTAGAACTCTTTTTATTTAGGATTTGATGAAATCCCTTGAAAAGAGAGTTTATTGTTGCACTCTATAGCATCTCTGATTTAAATACCAGAAATGGAATCTAAGTTGGTACATTTAATTCTTCTCCATGAATCAGTTTTTGTTTTGTCCAAATGTCCAAATGGTTCACAGAAGCCTTCTTGCGGCAATTTTCCGTTATTATAATTTTTTTTTCCCGACTCATTGCAAAATAATAATTAATGCAAGTTGCCATTCTTCTTGGCAACTGTATTGAATAGGGATGTCATAAAATCTAGATATATCGATTATTGATTATTGAGAACGTTATTTTATCCATGCATTTTTGAGGCGTCGATATATTTAAATTAGCCAACATATAAATTAGAAGCCCAATTTCCGTGCTTTCCAATACACTCAGTTGGTGCTGAGACCACAAGAGGGCGAAACACCATTTACTGGAGAACAGACACACACACACACACACACACACACACACACACACACACACACACACCGACGAGATGCAGTGGCACAGGAGATGCCGTCCACAACTAAGAAAGTTTTGGAACTTCTTCAAGAATAAACAAAGTGACACTGATGAGTTTGCAGGTTAGTGAAGCAGGCGTAACAGCGCAAACTGAATGATTAGAAACGGCTGTGTTTATTATGCAATTTCGCTGTATGTAGGCTTGAACAGGCCATTCTTTCAAGCTTTCAACCCACAAAACAACATACTTGTACCTGAAAATACATTGTGTCGGCTCTATGAAAGATACACATACACAGTATATATTATCCAGTGATGGCTAGAATAAATATCTTTGTCCATTGATAATGATTTGTGTCAGATATTGGGGAAAACTAAGCGAGTTGCGCTCCGTGGTACATCAGAATGTTGACGCTGAGCATTGGTTCGTATCTTTTGTAGAAAACATATAATTGTTTCTAATTTTAGAACGCACCATGTCGTCTGCCAGATGCTTCCGGTGCACAACCCCCTTTAATTAACCCACCGCTCATACTTTACCAAAGTTGTGTTGAAAAATATTTTAGAAAAGACAATGACTATTGTGCAATGAGCAGCCATACTTATAACTGGAAAAAATCTATATAATGGATTGAACATTGTAAAACAACTGTTTTATTACTATTACTGAACATTGTTTATTACTATGTATGTATTGTTACATTGGTGCGTATAAATAAAAATGATCAAATATTCTCTCTCGTGTTCATTTACAGGAAAAAAACATTACTTGCATTAAACATTTGGCTGCTTTGCTACATTGGCTGTATGGTTAAAATGATGGTTCCTCTGGATAAAAACAAAATAATCAGAGATACCATTTTTCAGCTATATTGCATAGAATGGAGGAATGGAGAGAGCAGGACAGAGACGTGGTGGCTCTATCAAAATCAAAATGAACTCGCCCACCTATGAGCTGCTGGGTAACACAGGTCACTTTTGTTAGATGCCATTTTGAATTCCAAGCAAAGCCAACAGGGCCGTGCTGAGAGCCAGATCAGGTAGTCTCTGGATCATGTCCGAAAGCTGATTAATTCTTAATCCTCTCTGCGTTATAGGTGCCTATTGTTCTTTCTCATAAAGGCTTTCTGTTTGAAAAAGCACACTCAACCCATTCTGTATTGTTTTGCAAAGTGTCATATGGCTTTTTCATTCGGTGTGTATATATAAACACAATGAGCTTAAGAAACACACTGATTAGAGGGTCACATGTTTGGGTCATATGTTATGAAATGCTAACAGAGCGCAACTGTCTGGTTCCGGAAGTAAAAATACCATTTCATTTAACTATGACTTGGGGGTTTTCACACCTGGCTCGTTTGGAGCATTTGTTTTGGAACCTGCCGCGTGTCCTACCTAGGTTCGGTTCGTTTTGGCATATATGAACAAGCAATCGCACTCGGATCCGCACCAAAACAATCGGTCCGAGACCGACTGAACGAGGTGCTCTCGGACTGATTGCAAACGAACTCTGGAGCGGTTCGCTTGTGGTGAGAATGCAAACCGACCCAACGGACCAACAAACCAAACAACATTCCTATAAAAACCCTGAACAGAGATGAGAGCATCGATTTAAGAATAAGGCTGGATTGGAAATGAATGCACAAAGAGAAAGAGGATGAAGATGGATTTAGAAAATTACAAGAGGCAGAAAACAACATTAGAATATAAATAACGCAGAGTAACATACTCGGCGCAGTAGTTTGCGGTTGACTAATTAAATAGAGACAGAGCCAGGTGTGTGTGTGTTTGGGGAGGAGAAGAGGTTGTACATGTGAAAAAAGAGCAGTGGGACAAATTTGGTGTGCGTGACTGTGTATCTGACATCCATGTAAAATTACTCTGATGAATAAAGAGGGCAATTATAATTTAAAATCTGAATACAGGCATCAAGGTACACTGCTGAACCAAAACATTACGACCACCTGCCTAATATGCTGTTGGTCCTCCACGTGAAGCCAAACAGCACCGACCCACCGAGGTAATACTTTTAAGGTATTTTTTTATATTATTAACCACTAATCTAATGTGAAATATAGATAGTGCTACACAAATAATCCTTTCTTTTGATTTTGGGGTGAAATATGACCCGGACCTTTACTTGACAAGTTTTGTGAAATTCCCCCAATGTGGTCGCATACACACACAAACACTCATTGCATGAACAAAGTGACTACTAAATCTTAAAAGACGGATGCAGCACTTTAGCCGCAAAATCATCATCCGTTTTCCCCTGGCACGTCCTGATCTATTGCACATGATCGGTTATGACCAGTCGTCTACAATCCAGAGCACTTGAGCACAAATTACAGCACAATACACAGAAGACATGATTCACTGAAATGCATCTCTGCTTAAACACAACCCGGAAATCCAGATATATGTGTGTTTCTACATCTATTGGCACTTTTTCTGTTCTTAGGGCTGATTTTTCATTTTTCTTATTATTTGGATCTGAAACAATGTACGATTGAGTGATTAACACGAGAGTCACAGTGAATACAAGTGGCAGCTGTTTACCTCTGTAACTAGGTAACAACTCAATTGAAGTATATGTCTCTTTGGATTTACCACCAAAACTTTACATGCACAGAACGACACTTGCATTGCATTCTGCCTCAGGTGCATCACATGGGCAAATATCAGATTACTGTTACTGACTACCAATTAAGTCAATTACTTTAAAGTACATTACTTTAATTACACATTTCCAAAATAATATTATTAATGTAGAACACATTTACAACATGAATGACATTCATATACATGTCTTTTTGCGTTTCTGTGATGGCTTAATATGTGGTGCTGATTCTATGGCATGTATGTGACGAACGAGGAGGAAATAACGATATTATTTTCAGTTTGTTGAGTGAAAAAAGCAAAAAATTTCTTCTTAGAAAGAAACTTAATTAATTAATAATTAATTATTATGCTTTTAGTTTGTAATCTGCAAAGTAATCTGATTACAGTAAAAAAAACGTAACTAGAAATGTGAAGTGGATGACTTTTTCCAGAGTAACTTTCCAACACTGCTAGCAAAAACTGGACATTGTATTCCTCCAGGAAACTCATCTGCACTTCAAGGATCAATGCAGACTCCAAGCTCGCTGGACATCACATTTGTTTCATTCCAACTTTGATTCCAGGTCTAGAGGAGTTGCCATTTTGATTAATATGACTGTGCCTATCTCTATTGACAATGTTATTTCGGATGTGAATGGTAGATATGTAATTGTGAAAGGGGAAATTTCACAAACACCAGTAGTTTTGGTAAATATGCCCCAAATTTTGATAATACCCAAATTTTGATAATACCCAGCTCTAAACAGACATCTTTCGATATTTGGAGGAGATTTAAACTGTGTTATTGATCCAGATTTGGATAAATCAAGTAATGTTATGAAAGTTCCCTCTGCCATGTCAAAGATATTTTCTGAGTTTAATCACTTTAATCCCACAGCGAGAAAATATTCATTCTATTCGTATGTCCATCAATCTTTCTCTCGTATAGATAATTTTTATTATAGATTACTCTAATTCCTCAGGTTGTAAACTCTGAATATCTGCCCATTGTTATTTCAGACCATGCCCCTCTAAGTCTTGACATTCTTTTATTTTCAAATCGCACTTTTCAACCGCCCTGGAGGTTCAATTCCTTGCTTCTATCTGATTCAGCATTTTGTGAATATCTTTCTAATTCAATAGATGATTATTTTTTAACTAATCAGACAGATTCAATCTATTATTCCTTACTTTGGGAAACTTTGAAGGCTTTTTTAAGAGGACAGATGATATCTTACTCTGCTTATGTTAATAAAGAATAGGATTCAAAAGTTATCTGATAATATTCAAGGTCTAGATGTTCAATATGCTCATAGCCCGACTCCTGAGCTACATAAACAAAGACTTAATTTGCAGGCAGAATTCAATCTGTTATCCACAGGTGAGGCAGAGAGACTTTTGTTATACATGCGTGGCAATTATTATGAATATGGGGATAAGGTCGGTCGACTTCTGGCCCACCAGCTGTGCAACCGAGAGGCTTCGCGTCTTAATACTCAAATTGCGCAACCCGGTGGTGCACTAACCTCAGATCCCGTAGAGATTAATTCAACTCTTAAAAACTTTTACTCCTCTCTGTACAAAACTGAGGCTTCTGACCAATCAGAGGAAACGAACCATTTTCTTGGGCGTATTAACTTCCCTGAGGTTGATGACTTTTAGCATCTGAACTTCATAGATCCATTACCTTAGAGGAGATTATTAAGTCAATTAATTGATTGCAATCTAAGAAATAACCTGGCCCAGACGGGCTGCCTGCCGAATTTTATAAGAAATTTCAATTGGGCCCACTTCTTTTGTCTGTATTTGAGGAATCTTTAGGCAAGGCAAGTTTATTTATATAGCACATTTCATAAACAATGGTAATTCAAAGTGCTTTACATAGAAGAGATTAAAATAAGAATAAAAAAAATACAAAGATTTTTTTTTAAAAAACTAAAAACATTTTAGAGCTAGGTATGATGCCCCCAACATTGAGACAAGCATCTATAACTCTATTGCTTAAAGATGGGAAGGACCCAACATTATGTAACCTGTAACATACATACAGACCTATTAGCCTCCTCAATGTTGATGTTAAAATTTAGCCAAACTTTTGGCCTCTCGTTTAGAGGCAATACTTCCTAGTATTATCTCAGAGGAACAAACTGGATTTATAAAAGAATGGTATTCTATTAATTTCGTTGGATGCCGAAAAGGCATTTGATAGGATAGTATGGGTTTATCTTTTTAGGGTACTGGAGCAGTTTGGTTTTGGGGATGCCTCTATCCCCATTACTTTTTGCCATAGCTATTTGTCACGAACCCCGCTCCTCTGCCCCATCTCCACTTCCTCGAGCACGCACACATGCACTCCGCGAGCGTGCTCGCTTCCCGCCTCCTTGCTCCGCCCCTTGAGCTCATACGCTTTTTTCCTCCCTCGGGCTTCCACGCCGGTTTGCTATTACGAGCTCTCGCCAGTAAACTATCTCCCCTCTGGCTCACATGCCCGCTTCAGCCAGAACATTATGACCACCTGCACTCACGCGCTTCCAACCCCCACACATTAGTTTCACCTGCACTCGTCTCATCACCCGTCATTGTTTACACCTGCACTCACACCTATATATATCACTATCCTTTCGTTTGTATGGGGTTGGTTATTGTGTTTAGTTTCCCGCATCTTTGCCCCCCGCTAGTCTCGTCTAGTTTTGCCTCCTCTTGTCTTCCTCTTAGCTTGCCAGCTCCTCTTGTTCCCCTGTCTTTTGCTCCCTCTAGTCCCCTCTTGTATACATCCCGTTTACCCCAGCTTTGACCCTCGCTCCCCTCGACTACTCTCCCGGATTTGCCACCTTTACTCTCTTTGATTCCCCGGATTTGACCCTACGCTTCCACGACTACTCTTCACTGGATTTGCCCCTTGTTTGTACTTTTGCCTGCACTGCTTTTATTTAATAAAGCAGTTTTCTCCAACATTGTGACTGTCTCATCTTGTGTGTGTGTGCGGGTTACAAAATAACCAACCTCACCGTAGACAGTCACAATGCGTCACTCCACGGATTCGCGCAGCTCTCTAGAGCGGATTTTCGTGGCGCGTTCTGTGCGCGGATTTGCGGCTGGGAGAGATGACCACACACTCACGGCCCAGGGACAGCAGGTACGCACTTTGTTTGATTTTTGTCACCCTGTTCTACCTGTGTCTGTCCCTGAGCCCGTTTATGCTCCCAGCGCATTTCTGAGCGCCGTGAGCTCTTCGGGCGCTTACCTAGAGTTTTCCGAGCAAGGCAGTGGTTATGTAACTCATAACTCCGCCCTTGGCATTAAGGAGCCAGCGGCCCGACTCTTGGGGTTGCGTCAGGGGAGTCAACCCTTGGAGGTTTTTGTTGTGGATTTTTGTGCCCTGGCCAACCAGGTGAATTTTGATGAGGTGGCTCTGAAACACATTTTTCAATGTGGACTGAATGAGCCAACCTCATCATTAATGCCTGGTGGTCGCTGCTCCCTTAACCTGGCTCAGTTTATTGACCTCGCCCTACTGTACGCTGAAACTGAACCAGCGTTCCATACCACGGCCCCCGTCTTGAAGCCTACCATGGCCCCCGTCTTGAAGCCTGACACGGCCCTAGCCCCGAAGCCTGACACGGCCCTAGTCCCGAGGCCTGTCACGGCCCTAGTCCCGAGGCCTGTCACGGCCCTAGTCCCGAAGCCTGTAACGGCCCTAGCCCCGAAGCCTGTAACGGCCCTAGCCCCGAAGCCTGTAACGGCCCCAGTCTCGAAGCCTGGCACGGCCAGCGAGTCAACGCCCATGCCTGCCACGGCCAGAGAGCCAGCGCCCATGCCCGCCACGGCCAATGAGCCAGCGCCCATGCCCGCCACGGCCGGCGAGCCAGCGCCCATGTCTGCCACGGTCAGCGAGCCAGCGCCTGTAGCCTCGACCGCCCCAGAGCCAGCGCCTGTAGCCTCGACCGTCCCCATGGCCACGTCCCCTGTTGGCCGAAGACGTAACAGAAGGAAGAGGGCCCCTTCTCCCCAGTCTCGTCTTGTGCTCAAGACCACAGAGGTGCCCCCAGAGTCTTCCACGGCTCTGCCGGGTCCTGCTCCGCCCCCAGAGTCTTCCACGGCTCTGCCGGGTTCTGCTCCGCCCCCAGAGTCTTCCACGGCTCTGCCGGGTTCTGCTCCGCCCCCAGAGTCTTCCACGGCTCTGCCGGGTTCTGCTCCGCCCCCAGAGTCTTCCACAGCTCTGCCGGGTTCTGCTCTGCCCCCAGAGTCTTCCACAGCTCTGCCGGGTTCTGCTCCGCCCCCAGAGTCTTCCACGTCTCTGCCAGCCTCTGCTCGCCCCTCAGAGCCCTCGCGGCCTCCGCCTCACGAGCCTCCCAAGGCTCCTCCTCTCGAGCCTCCCAGAGCTCTACCTCCCAAGCCCCCCAGGGTTCTGCCTTTCAAGTCTCTTGAGCCTCCCAGAGCTCTACCCCTCGAGCCTCCCAGAGCTCCGCCTCTCAAGCCTCTCAGGGCTTCTCCTCCCGAGTCTTTCATGGCTCCATCCCTCAAGCCTCTCACGGCTTCGCCTCTCGAGTCTTTCAGGGCTCCTCCTCCTCCCAAGCCTCTCAGGGCTCCGCCCCTCGAGCCTCTCAGGGCTCCGCCCCTTGAGTCTTTCATGGCTCCACCCCTCAAGCCTCTCACGGCTTCGCCTCTCGAGTCTCTCAGGGCTCCTCCCCCTCTCAAGCCTCCCAGGGCTTCTCCTCACGAGTCTTTCATGGCTCCACCCCTCAAGCCTCTCACGGCTTCGCCTCTCGAGTCTCTCAGGGCTCCTCCCCCTCTCGAGTCTCTCAGGGCTTCCCCTCTCGAGTCTCTCAGGGCTTCGTCTCTCGAGTCTTTCATGGCTTCCCCCCCAAGCCTCCTGAGCCTCCTACGGCTCCCCCTCCAGAGCCTCCTATGGCTCCACCTCCCGAGCCTCCTACGGCTCTGCTCCCTAAGACTCCCGAGCCTCCTACGGCTCCCCCTCCAGAGCCTCCTATGGCTCCACCTCCCGAGCCTCCTACGGCTCTGCTCCCTAAGACTCCAGAGCCTTCTAGAGCTTCGCCTCCCGAGCCTCCTGCGGCTCCGCCTCCAAAGCCTCCCTTGGCTCCACCTCCAGAGCCTTCCAGGCCTTCGCCCCTAAAGCCTCCTTCGGCGCCACCTCCAGAGCCTTCCAGGCCTTCGCCCCTAAAGCCTCCTTCGGCTCCACCTCCAGAGCCTTCCAGGCCTTCGCCCCTAAAGCCTCCTTCGGTTCCACCTCCAGAGCCTTCCAGGCCTTCGCCCCTAAAGCCTCCTTCGGCTCCACCTCCAGAGCCTTCCAGAACCCCACCTCCAGAGCCGCCTACGGTGCCGCCTCTGACAGCTCCGCCTTTCACGGCTCAGCCCGGACTTCCTGACCCTCTCCCTGTCCTGTGGCCTCTTCCCTGGCCTCCGGACCCTATTCCTGTCCGGTGGTCACCCTCCAGACCCCCGGACCCAGTCCCTGTCCTCCAGACACCTTCCAGACCCCCTGACCCAGTCTCTGCCCTACGGCTGCCCCCTAGATCTCCCGACCACCCGCCTGTCCACTATGTTCCCCCTGACCTTACCTTGAACTGCCCATGGACTGTTTCATTTCCCTTTGTACCTTCTATCCCCCTTGGACTGCCCTCATATGGTTTGTGTGTTTTGTGGGTTTTCTGTTCCCTCGAGCTTACACGCTCGTTCTACCCCCCGCGAGCTCACACGCTCGTTCTGTTCCCTCGAGCTCACACGCTCGTTCTGCCCCCGCGAGCTCACACGCTCGTTCTGTCCCCGTGAGCTCACACGCTCGTTCTGCTCCCTCGAGCTCACACGCTCGTTCTGCCCCCGGCGAGCTCACACGCTCGTTCTGTTCCCTCGAGCTTAACAGCCGAGCGCGGCCGTCAGGAGCCGTCCGTTATAGAGAGGGGAGTACTGTCACGAACCCCGCTCCTGGTTTTGCTATTACGAGCTCTCGCTCGTAAACTATCTCCCCCCTCTGGCTCACATGCCCGCTTCAGCCAGAACATTATGACCACTTGCACTCACGCGCTTCCAATCCCCACACATTAATTTCACCTGCACTCGTCTCATCACCCGTCATTGTTTACACCTGCACTCGCACCTATATATATCACTATCCTTTCGTTTGTATGGGGTTGGTTATTGTGTTTAGTTTCCCGCATCTTTGCCCCCCGCTAGTCTCGTCTAGTTTTG
Source organism: Xyrauchen texanus (assembly GCF_025860055.1). Classification (NCBI taxonomy): domain Eukaryota; kingdom Metazoa; phylum Chordata; class Actinopteri; order Cypriniformes; family Catostomidae; genus Xyrauchen; species Xyrauchen texanus. The sequence continues at coordinate 60,154,562 of NC_068277.1, read as the reverse complement.
CCTCCTCTTGTCTTCCTCTTAGCTTGCCAGCTCCTCTTGTTCCCCTGTCTTTTGCTCCCTCTAGTCCCCTCTTGTATACATCCCGTTTACCCCGGCTTTGACCCTCGCTCCCCTCGACTACTCTCCCGGATTTGCCCCCTTTGCTCTCTTTGATTCCCCGGCTTTGACCCTACGCTTCCACGACTACTCTTCACTGGATTTGCCCCTTGTTTGTACTTTTGCCTGCACTGCTTTTATTTAATAAAGCAGTTTTCTCCAACATTGTGACTGTCTCATCTTGTGTGTGTGTGTGTGGGTTACACTACTGAGCCCCTTTCAATAATGCTTAGAACACTTCCTGTATTTCATTGTATAATATGTAATCGAATTGAACATAAATTAGCCTTATACACTGATGACGTATTACTCTACGTTACCGATCCAACTGCATCTATTCCTGAAATAATACGTCTATTAGACGATTTTGGGAACTTTTCCGGATATAAACTGAATTTACAGAAGAGTGAATGTTCAGCCATAAATCAAGCTGGTCAAAAACTAAAACAGAAGGACATACCTTTCCACTTGGAAAGTTCTAAATTCAAGTGTCTTAGTGTTAATGTTACCCTTTCTTACTCTGCCTTAAAGGCAGCAAATTATACACCTTTAGTTTCATACATGAAGTCAGCTTTTTTAAGATGGACAGCTCTTCCATTATCTCCATTAGGTAGGATAAACGCTGTAAAAATGAACATTCTCCCAAATTTTCTTTATCTCTTTCAAGCTATTCCTCTGTTTCTACCCAAGTCTTTCTTCAAGAACATAGACCATTTAATCTTCTCTTTTATATGGGCAGGAAAACCTCCTAGAGTTTCCGAAATTTTGCTCCAAAAAGTCGACTAAGTGGAGGGCTTTCCTTGCCAAACTTTATGTATTATTATTGGGCAGCAAATATTCAGAAATTGGTGTTCTGGGTACAGGCCTCCTCTTTGCCATGGTGCCACTTAGAAGCTAAGGGCTGTATTTCAACATCTCTCCCTGCTATGGTGTTCTCTTCTCTCACCTTGTCCCTTTCATATTACACGGGTAACCCAATAGTATGCTCTTCTCTCAAAATATACTTCCAATTTCGGCATCATTTTAAATTTACCTCGGCATCAACCATGGCTCCTACACGCAATAATCATCTTTTTCCTCCTCCCTTTTCAGATTCCGTATTCTCTTTCTGGGAAAAGAAAGGTCTGAAATGCTTTGAAGATCTTTTCATTAATAATGTGTTTTCTGAATTATCCTCATCATTTAATCTACTTCCCTCTCACCTATTTCGTTATTTTCAATTTAGGCACTGTGCCTCCTCTCTGTTCGCCGGGTTTCCCTCTCTGCCTTCAAAGTCTACATGGAAAGAGGCATTTAAACTGAATCCTTCATATGGGTGGGATTATCTCAAAGATATACGCAGTTATCTTGTCAAAGGATAATTCTCACAGTATTAAAGCTATCAGGGCTTGGGAAGAGGAACTTGACTTAGAGTTTAAAGATTACTACTGGAGTAGAGTATTAGACAATGTACATACCACCACTTTGTGTGCTAGACTTGGCTTTATACAATTTAAAACAATTTACAGAGCTCAACTCTCGAAGATGAAACTTTCTAAAATATATCCCAATCTTTCAGATTTGTGTGATAAATGTAAACTTTAACCCTCTAACATGTTATGTAATATGTAATATGTTTGTACTTTGTCCCAAATTACAAAACTTTTGGAATTCTTTCTTTACAATATTTTCTGATGTCCTAGGGTTCAAGTTAGTTGCTAGTCCTTTGATTGCAGTCTTTGGTGTTTCATCTCGGTCTCAGCCTTTAAGCCTTATATATATATATATATATATATATAAAAAAAAATTTATTATCATTTAATTTATGCATGTATGTATGTATGTATGCATGCAAGTTATGTTGTTTTGATTGCAGATTGTTCTGTTGGGGTTGGGTAGAAAAAAAGAAAAGAAAAAAAAGGTAAACAAACTGTGGTTGTTGCTTTACATAACCATAAGACAATCTCTTCATATCCAAGTGAACTGTAAAAAGCTCTCAGTAGATGGCGGTAATTCAATATTTTTGTTTGGGATCTGCCATTACAAAAGAAGACGACGCTACCTGATTCTGATCAGCAGACAGAAACATGCTGCCAGATCGTCGGACGTTTTGGCGGTAAAAGTTTGGCTTCTACAAAATAAGAAAGGCTGTAATAATCTGAACAACATGATATAGCGTTTGGTCACGCTACACTGTTACTTGCTTGAAAAAGTAATTTGCTATTGGAAAAGCTACTCTGTTTAAAATGTAGTTAAGTTAGTAGCGTCGCTACATGTAGTTAGCTACTCGCCAACACCGTGTACTAGCATTAAAGGGTTAGCATGGCATGAGTGTGAGTAAATGATGAATTAATTTATATTTTTGTACTAACCTTTTAAAATACATACAAGACAATGAATTTATTGTGTAAATACATGTTGTTGTGCAAAATTCTAACAAGGTTCAAATTTGCTGTTACTGAGGTTAAGGTTAGGGATAGGTTTAGAATTAGGGTTAAGGGCTAGGGGTTAGGGTTATGGTAAGGATAACAGTGTATTACAGATTACTATTATTCACTTCGTCACATCGCTTGAAAAGGGTGTCCAAGGGTGTACGTGCATAGATCACAGCAGCAATGCCGTATAATACACTGCCTGGACATTTGGATTTAGAATAAGCAGATCCTCAAGTGCATATGATTGGATCATTATTGCAGTGATTAATGTGTTTCAGCTGGCAACAATTGTTTTAACCCTAACTGATGCAGTGTGTAGCTTCTCATTTCTTAAACAATCATGTTGGAAGACGTATCTCATAGTCATGGAAAAAAAATTTATGCGTTTCAGAATGGGCAAATTATTGGCCTGCATCAAGGAAAACAACTAAGGAGATTGCTGAAATCACTAGAATTGGGTTAAGAACTGTCCAGTGCATTATTAAAACCTGGAAGGTTAGTGGTGAACGGTCTGCTTCGTGGAAGAAATGTTGTTGAAAAAAAGTCTTCAATGATCGTAGATCACTAAAACACTTGGTGAAATCACATCGTAAAATATCATCAGTAGAACTCACGGCTATGTATAATAATGAATCTAAGAGCATTTCCACACGCAAAATGTGACGAGAATTTACAGGATTGGGACTAAACAACTGTGTGGCCACAAAAAAGTCAATTGTTAGTGAGGCTAGATTTACCCTATATCCAAAGCGATGGGCAAGTCAGAGAGCATGAGGAATCATTTTCACACATGAATTGGCCACCACAGAGTCTCCTGACTTTAACCCCATTGAAAGTCTTTGGGATGTGCTGGAGAAGACTTTCGGTCATCAAAACAAGATCGCGGCCAAAAAGTAATGCAACTCTGGATGGAAATAAATGTTGTCATTTTGCATATCGTTGTCGAAACAATGCCATGCCGAATGCAGGTGTACATGTACCCCAGTCCGAGGACCCCAAAGGGGTGCGCAGAAACTTTTTGAGAAAAAAAGTTAAAGATTTACAGTTTAGAAGAGATGGACCACTAGTATTAAAATTAATTGGAGAAATTGGAACAGATGTAGAAAGGAAGTCCCACTTTACAGGTAAAAGAGCCAATACATTTAGACATCGCACGTCGATCAGCTCAAGAACACGCATGCGAATCAGCCGAACAACCTTGAAAAGTAGTGTGTGTGTGTGTGGTTTGAGCTAAAGAAGCACAATTTATAATACTATTGATCTCAGACTTTCCTGCGGATTTTAAACATGTTCTTTGATCATAATCTTGACCAACCGTTTAGGAAATTTCAGTCTTTCCCCATTCAAGTAGATAGGAGCTGCACATTTATGCCGCTTGTTTACAAAGATAATAGCTGCCCAGCCTGTCCGAGTGCGTTCCAGTCAGTGGACTGACTTGCCGATGATAACAAGTGCACGTGACTGCCCGCCGTTGATGTAGGAACCTAGAAAAGAGACGTGGCCAATGTGAAAGCCTTAAAGCAACGTTCAAGTTATTCATCATTCTCAAATGTATCTTTTATCCACCCTCTATTAGAGTAACTATTTTGAAGATAATAACCATTTTTGTTGGCTTTAGTACAATAACGATATAAAAGACCATTTCATTTAGCAAACAGCATGCTTTCTAATATCACACTTACTATTTTACCCACACATAAAGGGGTCCCTCGCAACTGACAACTATATTTGGGGGTCCTCGGCATCAAAACGTTTGAAAAAACCCTTCCCTAAACCACCTTTTGAAGCAGTTTGTAAAACAACGTTTGACGTCAAACACACCCTGATGTGCACCAAAAATTGCTAGTGTGAAAGGGCCTTAAATATCATGTCCACCACAGAATGTTATGAAACATAATACATAATTTGAGATGTGGTGGAAATGACATAAGTTGGTTCAGCAAAAGTACAACAGTCTGGTTCTGGAAGAAAAAACATTTTAAAATCACATTAATTTTCTCCATTGGGGAACTTATTTTTAAGAATAACATCTAAACCTTTAAAGACAGCCCTACCAAGAGCTCTGTGGTTGTTAAACAATGGTATTCTTTTAAAGCCATCAGTTTGCGTTATTTAATTGCTGAATTTGTTTAGTAGTGGAACTGAAGAACTACACTACTATGATCCTGAAGAAAACGATCCACCAATCACAGAATTGCTCTGAACAAAGCGCACCAAAAGAGCTCTGCGGCGACCGCCCACTTGCTTGTTGCACTGTGAATGAAGCAATCGAGTCGGTCTCTTTACACTCTCAATTCTACATAGATTCTATATTTCAATCAACAACTTTAAATCAAGTTTTATATTTTCCATTATTATTTCAATTACGTCTTTCGCAATGCTTCATGGGATTGTAGTTCACTGCCTCATTAAAGACGTTAAGTACGCAGTCTTTGTCTTTTTGTCCGATTTTCAAATTAAAGTTTGTGATGCTGTGATTCACCATGTTTCATGGCTTTTATCAACTCTTTACTGAAGGATTTAATTTATAATTTAGAAAATTATATTTATTTAAAAAGAGTTTATTTTCTAAATGTCAAAAGGGCCAAAAGTGTCCAGTTTAAAAAAAAACACCTATATGTCGAATATTAATAGGCTTAATTATGTAATCAAACATGATGGCAGGTTTTTAATCCATATTTTGTTTCCAGGATCATCTAAACACAAACAGCCAGTGATCTCTGCTAACACAATTAAAGATTCACAGAAAGTGATTTCCCGGGGATAAGTCTCTCAGTAATGAGATACAAATAGACAGAAGTAGCAAAAAATTCAGGGAAAGTATATGCATATGTGTGTGTGTGCGCGTTTGTGTCTGCTGTCATTCATTTCCCTATGCATAAGGATATTTTTTTTGCAGCAAGTTGACGAATGTGACAAGCGCGCGCGCTGTGTGTGTGTGTGTGTGTGTGTGTGTGTGTGTCCAAGAGAGAGGCGAGGTAAAGATATCACACAAGCTGCTTTTCCCCACATCCGAAAAGATTTCAAGTGTTAAAAGTTTTGAAATGCAAATAAAGGCACAAGTGTAATTCAATCGCACTCACTGTCTACACAAAAAAAGCGTCTGTTCGCACATATTCACACAGGAAATAAAAGAAACGTCTTGTTTTCACACAGTTTGTTCAGGCACATTGTAACTTGAGTTTGTTCGAATTCAAAGATCCAATAGAGACCCGTTGAACGGGTTAGCCAGTGCGTCCAAAACAAACAAAACCCTCGCATTCAAATGCATTTAAATGTGGTACATGAGCTGAAAACTAACACAGTCTATCCACCCAACACATGCTAGAAATCTTCATTCAGTTCCAAAAATGAGGTAAAACTTCACACAAATTAAACAAATTCTGATATTATTTAATAACCCACATATCATTTAAAAATGGCTCAATAAAGAACATTAAAGTAGTCCATGTGATGTGTACTATATTCCAAGTATTCTTAAAGGAATAGTACACCCACAAATGCTAATTCTTTCATCATTTAATCACCCTTATGACATCTTAAACATGTAGGACTTACTTTCTTCTGCGGAACATAACATAGATATTTAAATAGATGTATGATGTGTTTATGTCCATACAATTCAAGTCAATGGCAAACAAGTTTCAAGCTCAATAAAGGTCATAATGGCAGCATGAAGGTAAACCCTAGAGTGGTTTAATCCATGTCTTCAGAAGTGATGTGACCGTTTTTGGTTGTTTAACAGACAAAAATTGGACTCCTTTTTCTCCTTTTATAAATCTTGACATCTGCAGTCCCCTTGGCACAATCATGATCTGAAGCTTGATAACACTTCCATACAAGACCATTCTAGCTCTCAAATGTAATCCTCTATCCCGCATTTTCAAAGTGACATGAGATTTCAGCTAAACTAGTGGATAACGGCTTACCTTTTTATTTGATGGGCTCATACACATTTTGACAAGTAAATTGCCATGACTTTTCCATGACCAAACTTCTAAAACTCAACTTCTATTGCAGCATTTTAAAATGTTCCTACCAATTAAATTCCACACCATCACCGGGTCCAAAGTTTGCATCCTAGAACCCATTTATTACTTCAGTCCTGCCTTGTCTTGCCTTTGCCCTCTTCGTGTATTTTGTGCTTACTATTTAAAAAATGTTCCAACCCATTTGTGAAAAATTTTATTCCAAACCATGACCGGGTCTAAGGGGGCCTGGGGGGCATTGCCCCCCTATAGTTGCCTTAAAAACTCCCAAGAACAAACCTTTGATGCCCCTAGCCTGACTGACAGGGAAATGATTCATGTTGCCCATCCCCATACATACACATAGCCCACCTAAGATCGCATCCTGTTTTTTACTTGCGAAAAAAAAATTGGACTGAGGCGAGTCACTACGCCACCACGAGGACTTGGAGCGCATTGGGAAATGGGAAGGAAAAAAAGCAAGAAAGTTCCACTCTAGCTTTTGTTCCCAGGGCTTTTCTAGGGCCAGAACTGAAAGAAAATGCAGCAAAATGAGCACTTTTGTTTAAAATCCTTGATATGTCCCACATCGAGAGGTAGAGAGGAGAGTTGTGTGTGCAATCTGGCAACCGTGTCTCATGGTTATATTATGAACGAGTCTCTTGTAAGCTGTAGACGCACAGAATGAGCTTCCTTTAAGTGCATGGTCAGTTAGACGCACAAACCAGAACACACTGTTTTTAATAGTTAATCTTTTTAAGTGAATGCCATTACAGCCACAAATCCCTGCAGTCAAAATAACTTGAAATTGCACTAATTAAAAGAGATGTGGGAAGGCTGCAGTGGAATTAATTAGACACTTTTAGAAAACACACTCATGCCCGATCGCTATTATCAACTGTCCCTGAACAAAGAAATTAATTAAGAATGTCAAAAATATCCTGACTGACACAAAATTTATTATTGAACTTTTTTTCTTGGTATATTCATGAGATTTTTGGCCTAGAGACCACTGCTAATGTTACATGCACTTACCAACCACATTACGTAATGTACCAGTTTCAATATGATATACTCTGATTGGTGACTTATACTCTATATTTATTTCATGCAATATTAAAATCCGCTATAACACAATTATGCATTAGGAATTCACCTAGAGTCTAGAGACAAGACATCATATTCACACAAACACACTCACAACACAGCTTCAGATGGAGCAGAGTTTCTATTGGGTTGCATCATGACACAGATGAAGAGAGAAGTTCAGGTTATTTATGCAATAAGAGAGAGAGAGCGCATTAATGTCGAGTGTATGTGGGTTTACTTGTCTATAGTTTGGATACAAAATTCTGAAAAAAAATCTAAATCTGACAAACCTCACCTTTGAGGACATCCTCTGTGATTCAGAAATAGCACTAACTAATTTTTAGATGTCCGTGAAGAAAAAAAGTTATTTGAAGCCAGTAGTGTCAATGTGCCACTTTTGAAATTTGTATGACTTTTGAAATGCATTTCAGAGTTTTGCCAGAGGGGAATATAGTCAGTTAATAACTAGGGATGTCCTGATACAATTTTTTGGAGAACAACAACGATTACTGATAATTCATTTTTGGTACTCGCCAATATAGAGTCCAATATCAGTTTGTTCTCCATATCAACAGTTTATTTGAATAAATACATTACATTTACATTTACATTTATGCATTTGGCAGACGCTTTTATCCAAAGCGACTTACAGTGCACTTATTACAGGGACAATCCCCCCGGAGCAACCTGGAGTTAAGTGCCTTGCTCAAGGACACAATGGTGGTGGCCGTGGGGTTAGAACCTGTGACCTTCTGATTAACAGCCCTGTGCTTTAGCCACTACACCACCACCACTCTGGTTGCACTCATTAATTGAACCTTTAATAAAATGAAACGTAACGATTAATTTTCAACATAATGTTGTATAATATTTTTAGCAAATGAATTGCTTGTATCGAGAACCTCACAGCACAATCCAAAATACAACATTGGAGATATTTTAGTCAATTAAAGTGCTGTATGACAGAGCATCACAGGTGTGAGATATTGTTTATATGTAATACAATTACTATTGATTTATTATTATAATAATAATTAGTAGTAGTAGTAGTAGTACATCCTTCAACTGTCACAGAAACATAAATAGATGTACATATTAATGTAATTCACATTTTAAATGTAATCCATCAAATACTATTTCAAAAATGTGTAGCCCAAAATATTTAAGTCATTTTAAAAATGAATTGAAAGCTAGTAACTGTTCTGATTGCAACTATTTAAATGCAGTGTGTACTTTTTTACTTTAAAAGTAATCAGATAACTGCAATCTAATCTAATTACTTTGTAATCAGATTACACCCAATACTGAAATCAAATGGTCTTTATGTCTGAATGTACGGCATACATTTATCTAGACTTTGGTCAAGACTGACAGATTAACTGTCAATAATTGTAGGTAATCAGTTAATATTACGTTCTGAGATACTCATTGAAAATTATGCTGCACAAATAAAGGCACTAGAGTGACTGGTGTCTGTCTGGGAAATGTTTATTGCACAATCATAATGAGAAATTAACTTAATGACAGGCATAAAGAAAAGAAAATGGTGTATTCACTAAAAAAAAAAATTTCACGAATAGCTACTTTGCTGCCTTTTCATTAGAGGGGCATCTAACTGCAGGACTGTGGCCAAAATCATCTGAATTCGATGAAGGCAAAGATGATTAAACTTTTTAAGTCATGGTGCTGGGGAGTCAATCTGGGCTGTATTCCCAAAAAGCATTGTAAACCGAAGTAGATTGTAGAATCCATTGGCACCAATGGTCTCTATGATCACCTTAATCTTTCAGTGCCTTTGGGAAACACAGCCCTGGTTTGGTTTGTTTTGTTTGCTTGTATGCTTCCCACTCCCTTTGTGTGCCTCTTTGGGTGCCACATGATTGACGCTCGCTAGATAATCAGTGGCACCTGTGTCTCATCTCCTCTCCCCTATGTAGTCTCCCTTGTGAGTGCTGTTTGTTGTCAGACTAATTAACGAGTTAACTCATTGTGCCTTGTCTCCTGTCAGTCCTGTTTTGTTCTTTAGTGTATTTTCTCAGTGATCATTCCCTCTGCCTGTTGGATTTATTCGGATCATACTCTGCAACCATATCTACCCTATCAGCCTCTTCATCTCCTCTGCCCGAGTGACCAATCTGTTCAGTAGCCATGTATCTGCTCCATTCTGGTGCCTCTACAGCCTCTGTCTTTCCACATCACACTGTCTACTCCTTCACTGATCATTTCCCGCCTGGACTGTTTACTCTGGTTTTCATTGTTTACTTCAATAAACCACATTGACTGTTTATACTGCTCATGTGTCCTCCCCTACTGTTTCATGACACTTTAGCTCTATATCTTACTCCGGATCCAGTGGCAGGGCCAAGGAGTTTACTTTTAAAATTTGAAAGCCCATGGGTACATAAAAAGTAATCTGTGGTCCATTTGAAAACTTCTCTTCTCTAGCAAAAGATGTATTTATTTTCAAGCAGCAGCAATGATGAGTTCTGACTCAAATGCGTGCATTTGTTTACTCCACTGTGTTTAACATGGATTATTGCATCAACCTCAAATATCTGCTGATCAGGAACAACATCGAACAATATCAAACACTGCCGCAAAGCGACACCACTCTCCCATTCCTGTTATAGTTTCCAATCGATTTTCCCCAACCCAAGCACATTGAAAGAGCCTAAATAATTGGTGATTCTATTGTAAGGAATGTGGAAATAGAGACTCCAGTCACCATTGTTAAATGCATTTCCGGGGCTCGAGTGTCTGACATCAGATCAAATTTACAAGTGCTGGCTAATGCTAAACATACATTTTCTAAACTTGTTATTCATGTCGGCACTAAAGATGTCCATAAGTTATCATTCTACCAAAACACGAATTGTTAAAGAAATTATTACAGAACATAGTTTGGATATGCTCCATTTGATTAAACCTGGCTTAAACCGGATGAATATATTTGTTTAAAATAATCTACTCCCCCAGGTTATTGTTGTAAACATGAGCCTTGTCTAAAGGGTTGAGGACTTGCTACAATTTACAGTGAAGTTTTTGGTGTTACTCAGAGGACAGGATAAGTCTTTTAAACTAATAATGCTTAAATGTAACACCATCAGATTATAAATAACAAAAATCTCTGGCATCTTTTGCCCTTGCTACAGTACATAGATCACCCAGGCTGTACTCAGATTTCCAGTTGTTAATGTAGATAGAATTTTAATTGTTGGTGACTTCAAGATTCACAAAGATAATGAAAATGACACATTGGGATTAGCATTTATCGATATTCTCAACTCTCTATATGGAGTTGATTTTGATACTATAGAAATTCTACCGCAGAGCGATGACATCTCGGATCATTACCTCATCTCTTGTATGCTGAGATCAGCTAATGTAACTAAATCTACACCACACTATCATTCAGGTAGAACAATTATTTTCGACCACTAAAGATAGCTTCACTTTGATTAAAGAAAATTCAAGAAATAAGGCCTGCACTATGGTACAATAGTCACGCTCGCGCTCAGGAAGAAAAAAGAAAATAGAGGTATTTCACAGTGCATGGAACGATTTTGTCTGGCACTAAAATATGTCAGGTCAGCATATTTATCAAACTCATAGTAAATAACCACAACAACCCTAGGTGTTTATTCAGTACTGTGGTAAAATTAGGAATAAGGACATATGTTAGGAATAAAGCATCGGCTGAACTAGATATTCCAACGCAGCACAATAGTAATGTGTAAAACCCTCACGGGAAGGAGGACAGGAAACGAAGGTTACAACGAGAAGGTAAGGTTTTTAATGGCTGTCTGTCTCACAATCATTTACAAAAAAACCAACACACAACAACACAAGCGCACTGGGTTGGCTTGCTCTGGTCGGCCTCCCTCTGCTCTGAGGCTGCTGGCTTTTTCACCGCTCTCCTCACTCTACTGCAATTAGAGACAGGTGTTAGTCATAATTTGGCCCAGGTGTGAGCTCCTTACCGCTTCTCTCCCGACGGGCGCTTGACCACGCCCGCTGCCACATACCCCCACCGCCCGACTCAGGCCGGGCGCCATCCGCCTGCCTACCACTCCCCCATTTCTGGAGAGGAAGTCGGCGGCAGCCATCTGCACCCCGGTCTGTGGATCACCTTGAATTTAAAAGGCTGGAGAGCGAGATACCAACGGGTGATCCGGGCGCTAGTATCCTTCATGCGGTGGAGCCACTGGAGTGGGGCATGATCCTAACAGAGGGTGAAGGCCCGCCCCAGCAGGTAGTAACGGAGGGTGAGGACCGCCCACTTGATGGCCAAACACTCCTTTTCCACGGTGCTGTACTTAGTCTCCCTTAAGGAGAGCTTCCGCTAATGTACAGCACCGGCGCCTCCCTCCACCAGCTGCGAGAGTACGCCCCCAGCCCTCTGTCTGAAGCGCCCGCCTGCAAAATAAAAGGGAGAGAAAAATCAGGTGCATGTAAAAGCCGCCCCCACAAAGTGCAGCTTTAATCTGCGTGAACGCTTGTTGGCACTGCTCCACCATTGGACCGGATCTGAGCCCCCTTTTAGTGAGATCAGTCAGCGGGCTGGTGACGTCCGAATAATTAGGCACAAATCTTCTGTAATAGCCAGCCAGCCCCAGGAACTGTCTCACCCCTTTTTGGTCTTAGGTCTAGGGCAAGTCGCAATCGCCGCAGTCTTTTCAATTTGGGGACGCACCTGGCCATGACCCAAGTGGAACCCCAGATACCGTACCTCCACACGCTCAACCGCACACTTCTTAGGGTTTGCCGTGAGCCTCGCCGCCGCAGCGATCTCAGGATCGCCCTCAGATGTTGCATGTGCCGCTGCCAATCATTGCTATAGATGATAATGTCATCCAAATAGGCAGCGGCGACGCTGTATGCGGTCTGAGGATCCGATCCATGAGTCGCTGGAACGTGGCTGGGGCCCCAACAAACCGAAAGGAAGCGCCACAAATTGGTGTAATCCAAACGGCGTGGTGAAGGCTGTTTTCTCGCGGACATTGGTGTCAAGGGATCTGCCAATAGCCCTTTGTTAAATCCAGGGTCGAGTAAAATCGAAGCAGTACCTAACCGATCGAAAGCAGTTCATCAACACGGGCATTGGGTACGCCACAAATTTAGACACCGCATTGACTTTCCTGTAATCCACACAGAACCTAACCGACCCATCACTCTTGGGAACAAGAACAACCGGCTGGACCAATCACTGTGGGATTCCTCTATTACGCTCATATCGAAAGCATTGCATCTAATTCTTCCCGAACCACTTTCTTTTTATGTTCGGGTAAGCTGATAGGGCAGTAACGCACCACCGCCCCGCTCGGTCTCGATGTGGTGCTGTATGAGGTTCAGACGCCCGGAGAGGGGAAAACACGCCCCAGAAACTCTTTTGTAACTCAGAAACCTCTGTGAGCTGTCACGGTGAGAGCTGGTCCCCACAAGTGACCGGAGTGTTAAGATTGTAGTTTTTGTTTACCTCCGTCCGAAGCTCCGCCCTCTCCGAACTACCGTGGGCTAACGCCACAGAGGCCGCCTCCCTCCACAATTTCAGGAGGTTGAGGTGATATATTTGACGCCGCCTCTATCGGCACGCTTGACTTCATAATCGAGATCCCCTACTGGCCGTGGTGACCTCAAACGGTCCTTGCCACTTGGCGAGTAATTTTGAGCTCGATGTTGGGAGTAATACAAGCACTTTATCTCCCGTGCAAATTCTCGTGAGCTGAGCACCCCTGTCATACAGCCGGGCGCTATGCTCTTGAGCCTGGAGCAAATGCTCTTGTGTTAGTCGCCCCAGTGTGTGGAGCTTTGCTCAAGATCAAGAACGTATTGAATTTCATTTTTGGCATTAGAAGGACCCTCCTCCCAATTTTCACGGATGACATCGAGGACCCCGCGGGCGCCGTCCGCACAACAACTCAAACGGGAGAACCCGTGGAGGCTTGCGGACCTCTCGCACTGCAAATAACAGGGGTCTAGCCACTTATCCCAATTTCTAGCGTCATCGTGTACTGAATTTACTTAATCATGTTCTTGAGCTGCTTTATTAAACCGCTCCACTAGGCCATCTGTCTGAGGATGGTAAACGCTAGTGCGAATCGATTTGATGCCCAAGAGCTCGTGAAGTTCGCGGGCGCTCGTGACATAAACGCTGTGTCCTGGTCGGTGAGGATCTCTTTCGATCCCCACCCGGAGATTATCTTGAAGAGTGCCCCTGCAACACCGCGCGCGGAGATGTTGCTCAGAGGCACTGCTTCCGGATACCGCCGCGTAATCCACTAGGACTAACACGGCTGATGTCCGCGTGCTGACCGCTCTAATGGCCTCGACGAGGTCCATCCCAATTCTTTCAAGGGGACCTCGATCACGGTAGAGGGCGTAATGGCGCTTTTGGGGTGGCCGGTGGGTTTACCAGCTGACATTCACGGCACGCCGCACACCACCTGCGGACGCCACCGCCAATGCCCGCCAATAGAAGCGGGCTATTAGACGGAGAAGTGTTTTTCGCTCCCCTAGGTGACCGCCATAGGATATAGTGAGCCGCCTGGAAAACCATTTCCGACGGCTCCGTGGAATCAACAATTGAGTTACTTTTTCCTTTGTCTGGGCGCCCCGCGCCACCCTGTATAGTTTATCATTGATCAGCTTAAAAGTACGGATATGAGACGGCGACACCCGGCCGGAGTTGTTGACCATCGACTACTCTCACTTGGTCAAAGGCGTGCTTAAGGGTTTCATCCCGCGACTGCTCCAGGGGAAGTCCCTCCGGAACTCCCGGAGGGGAGGAGCGCCCACCTCGCCTCTTCCCCGCCACTGGAGCAGCAGAGGACGGCCCTGGCTCCGCCTCCCGCCAAAGCCTCGCGACAACACACACCCCTTCACTTTCACGCAGGACCCATCCGCGAAACTCCCTCCAATAATTTCCTAAAGTTTGGCCAATCTGTACCCAGAATTAGCGGATGGGTGAGGCGGGACTAACCGCTGCCTCTACACTATGCTTTTCTCCCCTGAATTTGATCGCCAAAGTCACCACGGGATATTTGTGAATATCCCCTGCACACACCTTACCCTCACCAATTTAGCTGAGCCCAAAGCCTCGGTTGAACCAAGCGCTGGTGGATGGTGGTCTGGTTACAGCCGGTATCCAACAAAGCTTGGTATGTACCCCCTGGATTCTTACCGAACTGACACGCCCAGCTCGATCGGGGCAGTCTGTGGAACATCGGAGACCCGCATCACCGCCTCTATTTCCATCAGCGGACACTGATCCCGAAGTGGTCCGGGTCTCCGCACCTCCAGCAGACCGCCCAGACGCCGCGGCCGCACCTGCAGCTGGCGGGCTCCCACCTGAGGAGGAGAGCGGCTGAAGGATGGAGAAGGGCTTGGTGGGTGTTCCCAAGACCGGGAGCTGGGCGCTGAACGCCCACGCCTGCGGGGGCAGGAACGGACCCTGGGGAGAGAGCAGAGCGAGAGGGAAGAGGGGAGGGAAAAAACAGGGGAAGACACAGAGGAAGGGGAGACAGACAAAGAGGGCTCGTCCGCTCTAGGAATCGCCGCCATGTGGTCCTCCTCAGAGCCGGATCGGCTTCCTCCAGCGACGCCGGGCGGTGGCACTGGACCCACTCGCCGCCTTCCGGGCAAACGCTGGACAAACTGCTCCAGTACCACCTGGTCGACGAAGCTCTCGACGCCGCTGTCCCGCGCAAGCAGCCACCTCCGACACGCATCACGGAGCCGCTGGGCTTAACGCAAACGGGCGGTCGGATTTCTCAAGTTTTAAGGCCCGAAGAGTTGGCGACTTTCTTCTGGGGACCCACCAACCCGCTGCAGGATGGCTTTTCGCAGGTCGTTGTAAGCCAGGAGGCTTGTTGCCGGCAGTTGTTGGGCCGCGAAGTTGTGCTTCCCCGACAGGAGAGGGACTAACCGGCTGCCCACTGGTCTTGGGGCCACCCCCAAATCTCCGCCGCCCTCTCGAAGAGGTCGATGAAGGCCTCTGGTCGTCCGCCGCCCCATCTTCTGTAACGCTGGTGGGGGCAATGTGGCGCTGGTGTCCGTGGTCGCTGCTGCGGCTGGAGCGGCCTCCTGGCTGAGGAGGCTCCGGATGGCGTGCCGGTCCTCTGCTTGAGCCCGCATGATTTCAAAAAACGACGATCCTGGTCTTGCCGGAGCTCAAGCAGGGATTGTTGGTGGCTCTGGTGGAGTGTCGCGAGGGACTGGAGGACTTCAG
This sequence comes from Xyrauchen texanus, assembly GCF_025860055.1. Classification (NCBI taxonomy): domain Eukaryota; kingdom Metazoa; phylum Chordata; class Actinopteri; order Cypriniformes; family Catostomidae; genus Xyrauchen; species Xyrauchen texanus. Next base: position 60,138,768 of record NC_068277.1, on the reverse strand, counting down.
CCAGCTGGGAGGACTCTATGGGGCTTACTCTGTTCCATTATTATGGTATCCCGGTTTCAGCACCAGTGTAAAACCCTCACGGAAGGAGGACAGGAAACGAAGGTTACAACGAGAAGGTAAGGTTTTTAATGGCTGTCTGTCTCACAATCATTTACAAAAAACCAACACACAACAACACAAGCACTGGGTTGGCTTGCTCTGGTCGGCCTCCCTCTGCTCTGAGGCTGCTGGCTTTTTCACCGCTCTCCTCACTCTACTGCAATTAGAGACAGGTGTTAGTCATAATTTGGCCCAGGTGTGAGCGCCCTTACCGCTTCTCTCTCCCGGACGGGCGCTTGACCACGCCCCCGCTGCCACATAATGACTTCATGAATTTCTTTACTGATAAAACTGAAATAGTCCAAAATAAAATTGGAACTATGCAATCAACAATCACTGCACCTCAGAAAACAGTGTCTCATAATTTTCTTCATGAGCAACTTTAATCCTTCGCTGTCATAATTCATGAAAAGCAAAAACGTATAAACAAATCTAAATCCACAACATGTATATTAGATCCAATACCAACCAAGCTCTTAAAAGAGGTATTCCCTGTAATCTCAGAACCTCTTCTTAATATTATAAACTCCTCGCTATCCTTAGGACATTGGCAGTTACCAAACCTTTTATTATGAAGCCACAGCTTGATCCTGGAGAATTAGCTAATTACAGACAGATTTATAATTTCCATTTATGTTGAAAATACTAGAAAAGGTAATGTCATTCCAACTATGTTCATTTCTACAGAGAAATGGTATATATGAACAATTCCAGTCAGGATTTTAGCCCATCACAGTACAGAGACTGCACTTATCAGAGTTACAAATTACTTGCTCTTATCTTCTGATCGCAGCTGTGTTCATGACCTCAAAACTAGATTATTTTAATGCATTACTGGGAGGATGTCCGGCAAGTTCAATAAATAAACTTCAATTGGTTCAAAATGCAGCTGCCAGAGTGCTGACTAGAACCAAGAAACAATTATATTAGCCCCATTGTATCGTCATTACATTGGATACCAGTTAAATTTTGTATTAATTAAAAAATTCTGTTAACTACATACAAAGCTTTGAATGGTCTAGCTCCACAGAACTTAAGTGACATTCTGACACACTATACTCCATGTTCATTATGATCGCTAAACTCTGACTTGTTAATAGTTCCTAGAATAGTAGATCCTTTTCCTATTTGGCTGCTAAACTACACAACACTGTTTGGGATGCAGACACACTCAGTTTAAGTCTAGACTAAAGACTCATCTAATTAGCCACTCTATTTAATTTATCCATCAACTCACAATTAGGCTGCTTTAGTTAGGTCTGCCAGAACCAGAAACTTCTATCATGATATATAACTCTGCATAAAATTGAATGACATTTATGCTAATATTGTTCTATTTGTTTCTTATTTGATTCATATCTCAAGGGTACCAGCACCAGCCAAATCCAGCTCCGTTCCTGCTTGGTGTCGGACCACTGCTATGCGTCTCTGAGTGATGACGACTAAACGCAGCCGGTGCCAGACAGACATCACTTCAGTCTATTACGATGGACATCAGAGGATGAACTGATGCCAACTCCAACTATAAGACATCAAAAACTTCATATGCCACTGCCTGAACTTTGGATTTAGGATGGGCCTCACCAGAATGACCTGCAGGTTGAACTGCAATGCATCTCATTGATCTCTGCCTGCATCACCTTTGTCTATTGATGGACTACACTCTTGAAATGGAATACATAGACTATCAATTACATGCCAACAAAAGCCTTTATCAGCCAGCTAACAAAGGACAATACATCTATATGAACATCTGCAGTTAATCCAGGATGGAGTTCAAAGACATTAGTCTTTTTTTTAAACACTGGACCTTACAATTCGTTTACTAATCTTAAACCATGACTTGCACTGCACATAAATAACTAATATTGGCATTAAATTCATGCGGTTTAGTCTGGTTTCTCCCAAGATTATTTTGCTCCATTAACCAACATCTTATGGAGTTTTGTGTTCTTTGCCACAGTCGCCTTCAGCTTGCTCACTGGGGTTCTAAATACAATTATTATTTAAAACAGAATTTTTATACACAATTTACAATCATTTTTAAACAAACTACACAATGATGACTAAGACTTTATAGATATTACATGTTTTGTAAATGCGTGATTTTCTGTTAAGCTGCTTAGAAACGATGTGTGTTGTGAAAAGCGCTAAACAAATACAAATTACGACTTTATTTTGCTCAACGAGGAAAGGAGAAGAAACGGGTGTCGATAGTGGGTTCTCCCCTTTCTTGAGAGAAGAGAGGAACATGGGGCATTCCTCAAACTGATACAGAAGTTGAAGTTGTATCATGAAAGTTTTCCTCAATACTTCAGAATATCTGTTTATGAATTTGAGACTCAACAAACTCAACGATCATGAAAAACTTTTGGCCGTGTGTTTAGGCTGAGTTTCTTTACATCTTGTATGTGGGTTATGCCTACAATTCAGTGACAGTCCACAGTGCAAGTTGTAGTTTTTCAATTTATATTTGTGTGTCCCTCAATTTATTGTCCATCCTGTTATATCATGATACTGCCATATACACTCACCTACACTCACCTAAAGGATTATTAGGAACACCATACTAATACTGTGTTTGACCCCCTTTCACCTTCAGAACTGCCTTAATTCTACGTGGCATTGATTCAACAAGGTGCTGAAAGCATTCTTTAGAAATGTTGGCCCATATTGATAGGATAGCATCTTGCAGTTGATGGAGATTTGTGGGATGCACATCCAGGGCACGAATCTCCCGTTCCACCACATCCCAAAGTTGCTCTATTGGGTTGAGATCTGGTGACTGTGGGGGCCATTTTAGTACAGTGAACTCATTGTCATGTTCAAGAAACCAATTTGAAATGATTCGAGCTTTGTGACATGGTGCATTATCCTGCTGGAAGTAGCCATCAGAGGATGGGTACATGGTGGCCATAAAGGGATGGACATGGTCAGAAACAATTCTCAATTAGGCCGTGGCATTTAAACGATGCCCAATTGGCACTAAGGGGCCTAAAGTGTGCCAAGAAAACATCCCCCACACCATTACACCACCACCGCCAGCCTGCACAGTGGTAACAAGGCATGATGGATCCATGTTCTCATTCTGTTTACGCCAAATTCTGACTCTACCATCTGAATGTCTCAACAGAAATCGAGACTCATCAGACCAGGCAACATTTTTCCATTCTTCAACTGTCCAATTTTGGTGAGCTCTTGCAAATTGTAGTCTCTTTTTCCTATTTGTAGTGGAGATGAGTGGTACCCGGTGGGGTCTTCTGCTGTTGTAGCCCATCCGCCTCAAGGTTGTGCGTGTTGTGGCTTCACAAATGCTTTGCTGCATACCTCGGTTGTAATGAGTGGTTATTTCAGGCAAAGTTGCTCTTCTATCAGCTTGAATCAGTCGGCCCATTCTCCTCTGACCTCTAGCATCAACAAGGCATTTTCAGCCCACAGGACTGCCGCATACTGGATGTTTTTCCCTTTTCACACCATTCTTTGTAAACCCTAGAAATGGTTGTGCGTGAAAATCCCAGTAACTGAGCAGATTGTGAAATACTCAGACCGGCCCGTCTGGCACCAACAACCATGCCACGCTCAAAATTGCTTAAATCACCTTTCTTTCCCATTCTGACATTCAGTTTGGAGTTCAGGAGATTGTCTTGACCAGGACCACACCCCTAAATGCATTGAAGCAACTGCCATGTGATTGGTTGATTAGATAATTGCATTAATGAGAAATTGAACAGGTGTTCCTAATAATCCTTTAGGTGAGTGTATATGCCGTCAGTGAGCACGTCACACTATGCGATCCAAGACTGCCGATTTTCCATTATGACAAAATAACTCTTTATGATCTGCAAATTTTGTCTCAAAGCTAATTTCTACATGATATTTTCTAACATGTGTGCATTATGAGAGAAATTGTAAGCTCTTAAATATGGTCTCTAAAATGGCGGTTCAAACCGGTTTCTCAATCATTTTCAAGTAGGTCAGTAGCAGAGTGAAACACACAGATGTTGGGTTGTTTGGGATAATCCTGTGGAATTCAGTGAAGGTCTGTTTATAAGTCTTTGTAATTGTAAACTCAGAAATGACGTTAATTTGCTATTTAATACACAGAGGAATCATCATACACAGAGGACATGTTTTCTGCTGGCCCAAAGAGGCTGCTGATTTGTACTTACCGTACCAACATTTTTACTGGCTCCACCACAAAATTGATAAATGTTATCTTTTGCAACATATTTTTATATGTGAGTAGGTTATGAAATACGGTTTTAGGCACTCCACTTCAACCCTTAACGGTGTTTAAATCACTGTAATGTTACCTATACTGTAGATGCATTAATGCATAAAATGGCGTATTGCTCATTACTTCCAAAAATGCAATAAATCACATACATGTATTCACATAGTAAATGCTCTCCATCACATTCAAATGAAACGTCCCATGAAAATTCACATTAAAGTCGATACAGTAATTCAGTAAGCAATGCCGGTGTGTAGACATCAATATCCCAGATAAAGCTTTAGTATAGATTGCTACATTCAGGTCATTTAATTTCAGCAGCAGGAACAACTTCCATAAAGTGGTTGCTTAAAACACTAGTGCCATTTCCTTGAAACAAAACAGTGTACAATTCATCCGTTGTTTGGTGTAAGAAGCTTTAGGGCTGTGAGAGTGTATTTGCCAGAGTATTTCAGGTTATTTGTGCTTTGCTCTGTTGTATGAGCATATATCCTGTAAGACTGTAGCATATGGAGTGGAAAATAGAACAATATAGAACAATAGCTTCTTTTAATTAGATAAGCTGCAGCACATGGATACCCTAAAACAAACAAGTAAATGAATATTTATTTACATCATAATCAGTGTATACATTTTTATCATGACCTATTTTAGGCATAATGTTTAGATATAGACTTACCTAGAACTGCAGGCCCCAGCAGACTGGCCAATAACAGCACTTGTAAAACCCCCATGGCCCCACCCCTCGCTCTGGATTGGCTGAGTGATTCCGCCCCTTGCCGTGGATTGGCCAGGTGAGTAGGAAGTAAGGTTACTCCTAAATTTTGGAGATCTGCAGTGTCACCTATGAACACACACAAAGAAGAAAGTCCACATTAGAAGTGATTTGACGATTGAAAAATGATAATTTATTGAACGCATCGAGCATGTTTGTTTGGACATGGAACAATGTTAGTAGAATGTTTTTGATCATGTAACATACTTTTCCTTGCCACTTTACCATAGTTCAGTCATGATAACGCTTGGAAAGATTTAGCATGTTAGTATGGGTTTGACAAATTGATAGAATATTGGTCTTTGAAGACTAGATCTTCTACGTGGTTGCTGCAGTGCAAGTACGGAGACTTGCTACTGCTACAACATGCACAGACATACTGAGTTAAGCATGTGGACATGCTGTTATTGATGCTACACTAGAAAAACACAAGACATGCTACATCAAGCATGTACAACAGAATTAGACAATACAATCCCCATGTAGCAGATCTAGACATGTGATGCTGGGGAGGAGGAGGGTTTTGGAGAAACCGCCATTGAAAAGTGCCATTTTCTTAGCATCTGACACCATCACTGCACAATGGTACTACAATGTCAGTGAAATCTGTGACAAACTCTTCCACACTTCTTGGCATGAGAGAGCAATTGCTCTTGATATCTGATGACAGCCATGGAATGTACAGTCAAAGGGCAACATGACAAGGACATTTTCTCTCATCAATTATTAGGAAAAGAATCAGGTCAACACACTCAGTTCAGCTTAAAGAATACAGCTGCAGGCATTACATTAATAGATTACTCCACGTCTTTGTGATAGCCAGGTGTAAATTCTCATGATGCTTTACAACTTTAGAGCTAATGAGAATTCATAAGTTAGAAAATAACACCAAATTATGATTATAAACAGACATATGGCTCTTCATCCATAACAGATGCCGAGCACACTCACATTTCCAAACACATACAGGTTGGAAAGGGATAGATTTTCACTTTTCACACAGAAGTACATTTCAGTCACCTCACCCAACCTCACAGGGTGAGCAAATAATGGCAGGATTCCTCAAATGGAAGTGCATTTTAATTCAAGGGTAGGGATTCATTGTGGTTACCAATAAGCTTTTCAACACCTCTATCTCCTTCCCCCTTCCTCCTCTCACTCGCACTTTCAGTCTCGTGGAATTCTGTTGTTTTGTGCTGTTGGGCTCCAGGGATCGTCCTGATAAACCTTCCTGTGGTATGCTGGAGCGCTCGGCTTGCAGTAGTGGATATGAATAGGTGCTGATGTTTACAGATTCTTCAGTATTGAAATCTCAAGGGGGTTCGAACTGGGAAAGACCAAATACTGGAACACGGGGTTTTAGGTATCAACACACTGGCAACAGACTCCAGAACAAGCAACACCCATTGTTATTCCATATTCAATGTATTTGCAACCATTTGCAGAGTTTAAGGAACAGTTAACCCAAAATTGGCATAACGGACTTTCCCAAATGGATTTATTTATTTTGTGGAACACAGGAAATGTTAGGAAGAATGTCCAAGCTAGTCTTGTCAGTACAAATCAAACACTTGTCTCCAAAACAAACAAAATACCACAAAAAGTATAATTAAAGCAGTCCATATATTTATGAGCTATATTCCAAATCTTTTGAAGCCATAAAAAAGCTTTGCGTGAGCAACAGCGTTGTTTTACAGACCAATGCTTTGGCAACGTCACAGTCAAAAGTGGTGTCAAAAAGGCTGGTGTGAACGGTAAAACAAACCTTTAGCTGACCCAACAGTCCTCAAAAAGCTAGCTATTACCTTTAAGTTTTCTGGTTAAGCTAAATAAAATGTTGTGTTGCGCTGTTGGCTATCAAAACCGTAATGGCAAAACCCGAAGGATTCACTTTTATCGAATTCCTTCAACAGAGCTGACTGGACTAAGATCATTTCCAGCTCTCGGCTTTGCAGCGAACATTTTATTGCAAGTATGTTATAAACTCATATTATTATTATAATAGTATAGCAAAGATTATTTAACAAGTGTCGTACTTTCATTTAAAGGGTAACTAAACACCTGCTCAGAGTCTGACTCCACCCACTAGAAATATTTGAAAATGAAGGAAAAGTGGGCAGACCCCGGCGGGAATAGAGGGAACGAACCGAGTGCGGGGCTGAGCGGGGGCACCTGAGACTCGTAGTGACGGATTAATTGACAGCTGCTGTCAGACTCTATGTTATTATTATTCCTCACACGGTCGCAAGACGACATGTACATGAATCTGGCGTGGTGAGCTGGAACCTGCTTACGTCAGCTGTCACCGCTTACGCCACGAGTACCGCAACAGCCAATAGGAAAATTCAACTGCAGTAGCCACCGTTCAACCTGAAGAGGGCAGCACTCAGACGTTTTTACACCATATATTGTAGAATTAAAACACTTTATACACAAATGTCAAAAAAATTACTTGAATCAATGACCAGTACTAATAAAGCCCCATGCTTACAGATCATTAACTAAAAAAAGTTGGTTTAGGGTTTAGTTACCCTTTAATTGATGATTATAACTAGCTGATTTACTATCAATTGTGTATCCAAACCTAGCTACCTTTCTAAAGGCTAATTTAAGTCTGTATTATCTTTTAGCCATGTTTAAAGGGCCCTTACGAAAATCGAGAGTCCGTGGCAAATTTGCCGCTAACTTTCCGAAATTTGCCATTGATAATTTTCACATGCAAATGATCTTTGTGGGAAATTCTCCACTGTTGCCAAAGGTTTGCCGGAGATTCACCACAACCGGTGAATCACACAACCGGACAAAAACTGACGAAGGTATTGGTCCAGAAACACATCATTAGCTGTGAAAAAAATTACGAAGTATGACTCGTGAAAGATGTCGTCTTTAATAGATGTCAGAGGCAACGTTCACACCGTAGCTGAATGTGAGGCAAATCTGATTTTCTGCTCAAATTACATTTTTTATGGTCCTTCGCATTACATTTGAAATGGTAGCCTTCTTCAGAAACCAGTCTGAAAGTCAAACACTGGCATGTACATCATTATAATATGATTAATTCAATTACAACAAAACTTGTAATTAGCCATTTTGTTACGTGGATAGGACACTTGATACCTACACTCACCTAAAGGATTATTAGGAACACCTGTTCAATTATCTAATCAACCAATCACATGGCAGTTGCTTCAATGCATTTAGGGGTGTGGTCCTGGTCAAGACAATCTCCTGAACTCCAAACTGAATGTCAGAATGGGAAAGAAAGGTGATTTAAGCAATTTTGAGCGTGGCATGGTTGTTGGTGCCAGATGGGCCGGTCTGAGTATTTCACAATCTGCTCAGTTATTGGGATTTTCACGCACAACCATTTCTAGGGTTTACAAAGAATGGTGTGAAAAGGGAAAAACATCCAGAATGCGGCAGTCCTGCATGATTCATAGAATCATGCAGATACAGGTCAGGAGCGTCAGTTAATGTTCACATCAACCAAGAGAATGGGAAAAAAAGAGTGATTTACATGATTTAGACTGTGGCATGATTGTGGGTGCCAGATTGGCAGTTTGAGTATTTCTGTAAATGCTGATATCCTGGGATATTCAACAGTCTCTAGAATTTACTCTTTGAGCTTTAAAATGGATAAGGCGAAGAAAATGCTTGACAGAAAAGATATTGTCTTTTTCTATTGCAGCTTCGTTCTTTTGAAAAAAAATAGTAGTATTTCTTAAAAGTGAAGATTGATAGAAATTAGTTTTTTTCTTGGACGTTGTAGAGACCGTTGTAGCAGCATTCATTTTAACCGTATTAGGGGCTAATCACATCGAATGCATTTTTGCGTCCGTCTGTGTTGTTTTCAAATGTTTTCTATGTAAACAAGCTTTGGGTGTACCTTTTTAACCTTTGCACAGAGTCTCATGCTGGAGCCCCCTGGAAAAAAAGTGTCCTAATTTAAAGCAGGAATGACCCGTATTTGGCTGGTAGAAAGTTGGCATCCCTATTCCTCGGTTGATAACACTTGGGCCAAATTAGGCCAACTGGGGATTAGGTGGGGTCAATGTCAAAGGTGGAGTTTTGCTGAGTAAAGTCTCACTTTCCACCAAGCAAAGACCAAAATAAGCAAACAAATGGCAGCTTCAGTCTCCACCATGTTTCGAGGGATTCAGAGTCTGATATCACATCTTGAGCTTTCCTTTTGCTTGTGAAATGGGCAGGGGGTTTGACGTTGGCGGTGTATTAAGGGTGGGTTTTAGGGCAATGCTGTGAGCTATTTGGCCGATAGTGGGAATTTAAATTTGATTTTGGTCTCACGGCTCGAAGTCTGAGGCTATTGGGCCCCAGTTGACCAGTTGATAGCCCTGACACGCACTGGCCCGATAGTGGAAACATGGTTATGGTGTCAGCCCAGCACAGTTAATTTCATTTTCAGGTGGACCGAAGCACCTCCAACACCCCGAAATTGTATTTTTAATGAGTTCACTCATTCAAAAAGTCCTGGAATGCATTAAGATAAACGGATTTGTCATGCTGTCCATAACAGAGGGGCTCGAGCATGGGACTGGGCTTGAGCTCTGAGAGCTCTTTAGCCCCCACCGACTATTTGACTAAAGCAAGAAATAAAAAGACAATTGGTGATAATTGGTGGAGGGATGCTAGAAAACCCTAACCGGTTTGTGGGAAGTATCATTGGGATATGACCGGCAAGCCTAGATGAACAAGCTTCTCCCGAACTTATGTTTGGAACCTCATAAAAGTCAATCAGTCGGATTGTCGATTTCAGCCAGCGCTTGCCATTTTTGTGTACAATATACATCAGATGATCAGGTGAACTGACTCTTATTTTGACAACATTAAACAAGTGTTATCTGAACGTATGTGTGTGTGTATCTAGGACAGAGTCCCTATCATGAAAACAATCAGGGTGTGTATTCGTTTCCTCTAATAGTGAGCTGTGTGGGGTGACAGAAGCTTTCATTAGGACGAGCCACGAGTCATTCACACACACACACACACACACACACACACACACACACACACACACACACACACACACACAGTAACACAATCCTGTAACACAAATGTTATCTGATGGGAGTGTGAATACACTTGAATACCTCTCTCACACTCTCTCTCTATCTCTCTCTCTCTCTTTAGTCTTTAGGCTAAGGACATGAATAATAGCTCTAATTGTGAAGATTGTTGAGGAGAGGTGTGCAATAAAACATGGCTAAAGATACCAGAATGTATGGTATGTAAAATATCTATTCAGATCTCATGAAAATTATGTGACTGTGGCAACATTTGTGGCAAAATGGCATTGCGTGGTTCATTACACGATTGCAGTAGTTCAGGGGTGAAATGTCCACTGTGTGGCACTAAAAGCGAGTTAAATGTTCATCCAAACAGATAAGGTTTCTAAGGTTAATGCTCTATCAAGTTTTAAATCAGTAGAACCTACTCTTAACCTTAAATCTAAACCTTACCGATAGTGTCATGAAAGCAAATGTGAGATGAAAATTGTTGAAGCAACCTCGTCATTTTGTGGTTCTTCTATGACACTTAAAACTCACATGCCGACTCGTGTGCTCTTCATGACTCATACCCTGATCCTCTGCATTGCAAGTGCAATGCTCCATCAGTTGATCTACAGTGCAATTTGATCGCATTTGTACAAGCATTTAAATGTAGTTGGTTCTGTAATGCATAATTAAAACATATCGCCTTACAAGTCATAATAAAAGTGTTTAGATGTCATAAGATAGCATTGTGTCTGGAACAGTGTACATTTCACCAGGAAACTCCCGTGATACGTACAACGAGCCAGGTTAAAATTAATTTAGCAAAAATGTAGGTAGAGTAACGTGATTCTAAAAGACCAGATTGAAAATACCAAATCGCATGCACACATTTGACCTTCATTCTGTCCCCTCGTTTTGCATGATTTCCCTTTGTGGGCAGAGTCAGAGCAATTCCTCTAGATAAACAATCTTTCATATCAAGGCCTGTGTGTGCACACACACACATACAAACAAATCAGAGTAATAAGGCTTCAAACGCAGCTTTGCATTCCTCATGTAAAAGCAAAGAGATGTAGCTCCACATTTTAAGGTGTCTCAAAATCAGAGCTAGTAAAGTGTCTCAGAAAGTAAGCAGGCTTTAATAGCATACAAGAAATCATAAATACACAATGCACACACACTCTTGCCCCTTTTTATTATTATTTTGGGATTATTATAGATCTGTTCCAACACCAAATGAGCTGGCTTTCTGTCTATTGCCTTCATAGGACGGTACATTCCAAGGCAGCATCCTACTGTTAATGGAACCTCATTGATTTCAAAGACTTGTCATACAGTATACAGCAAATAGCTCTACACACGTTGCATACAAGAAACATGTTTAAAAAGTTTGACAATAACATGTTGCTAAACTAACACTCCAATCCTCTAAAGATACTTTCACAAAAATATTATCGTTTACTCATTTTTAAAATGTCAGGTGATCGAAATATGGCCAATTGCAAAAAACGATTGCTCATGTCACAAAAGACGCAAAGACTTTTGGTACTTTTATTCACCAAAGTGGCATTCAACTGATCACAATGTATAGTCAGGACATTAATAACATGATAAAATACTATTACAATTTTTTACAAAAAAATCTGAACTTCTTAAACTACTTCCTAGTTCTCATCAAAAAATCCTCCATGTGCAGCCATGACAGCTTTGCAGATTCTTGTTATTCTAGCTGTCAGTTTATCCAGATACTCAGGTGACCTTTACCCCACACTTCCTGTAGCACTCGCCATAGATGTGACTGTCTTGTCGGGCACTTCTCACACACCTTACAGTCTAGCTGATCCCACAAAAGCTCAATGGGGTTAAGATCATAACACTCTTTTCCAATTATCTGCTGTCCAATGTCTGTGTTTCTTCGTCCATTCGAACATTGTTTACAGTTACAAAAGTGTCTTTTTCTTTGCAATTCTTCCCATAAGGCCTGCACCCCTGAGTCTTCTCTTTACTGTTGTACATGAAACTGGTGTTGAGCAGGTAGAATTCAATGAAGCTGTCAGCGGAGGACATGTGAGGCATCTATTTGTCAAACTAGAGACTCTGATGTACTTATCCTCTTGTTTAGTTGTACATTTGGTCTTCCACATCTCTTTCTGTCCTTGTTAGAGCCAGTTGTTCTTTGTCTTTGCAGACTGTAGTTACACCTTTGTATGAAATCTTCATTTTTTTGGCAATTTCAATCATTGTATAGCCTTCATTCCTCAAAACAATGATAGACTGACAAGTTTCAAGAGAAAGCAGTTTCTTTTTTGCCATTTTTGGCCTAATACTGACCTTAAGACATGTCAGTCTATTGCACAGTGTGGCAACTCAAATACAAAAACAAACTTGTTAAGCTTAATTTAATGAACAAAATAGTTTTCAAATGTAGAGGAAAGGCATCTCTGACAAATCTAGAGTAATATATCAGAAAAAATTACACTCAAATAGTGTAAATGTGTGTGTTACGCTTTAAAGCAAATAATATAAAGTAGATAAATAACTTTCATTTGTGCTCTAGCTACACGTCCACACATTTTACATTTAAAGGTGGAATTTCACTCTCGTACACCCAGTTTGCAAATGTATGAGTTTGTTTTGATTCCACAGCAGGAGACATTTGCTTGTTCTGCCTTTCTTAGTTTGTATATTCTATATTTTAACCACAGAGAGAATGTTTAGATAAGCACCAAATCTCTACTTCTTTCTTTTTAATGGTGTTTGCAAAGGCAAGCAACACAATTACTACTGCTCAAATATGGTTTGGGATTTGAACAAACCTCTAACCATTTGATCTCAGTATACATTGTCACAGAAAAGACATCCAAGGGATTTAAAAACGTGTAGAGTTACACAATGGAGTCACATCTGTTGATCAGGACACAACTGATACACACACACACACACACACACACACGAACACGAACACAAACACACACATATTCGGTTTGTCTTGCTGTTCTCTCCCACTGAGGGACAATATGGTCCTCCACGCGGGGTGCCTGATTGGCCGCTGAGTCCCTCAATCACTGCCAATGTCCAATTGTTCGCTCTCTGATCATGTGACACAGACCCCAGCGGTCCGAGCTGTCATTCATTCTTCAAAATGTCTCTCTCGCTCTCTCCATCTGTTTGTCCTTCTCTCTCTGCGTCCTCTTCTCTGACCTCTCACATCTCGCAAGCGGTTGGTGGTGGATTCCTAGAGCTCGTAGCTGTTGTTCAGTGTGTGTGTGTGTGTGTGTGTGTGTGTGTGTGTGTAACATATGACTGAAGCCTTGAGTGTTTATTGCTCAATATGTCAGGAAAAGGTGTTATTACTTTCGCCCCCAGAGGACGAAACGCAGACTGAGAAATAGCGAGATAAGCTTGGATAGACCGAGAGAGAAACGGAAAGACAACAAGACTTCACTTATGGTTCACATATTATTTCTGGGTGAAATAGTGGAGTTAATGGAGACAATTATAGTTTCAAGCAATTACAGACATCAAGAAGTCTATATTGTATTTTGTGTCTTTTATCCCATATCTATAATATACTGTAAAGTTGTCAAAGATTACTGGTTATATGCCTTTCAAATTGAGTCATTCTCTTCTATTAAAAAACATGTGTGTGTGTGTGTGTGTGTTGGGGGTGACCCGTTTAATATGTCCCTCTCAAACTTCCTGTGTGTAGGAATTACTTCAACACAGGAAAGAAAACTCCACTAGTAAATGGGATCTTTAAGGGGTTTCGTTTGCAATAATGACCAGCTGACTGTAGATAACCCTGCTTATTACATGGCCCTTACCAAATCCATAATTAAATGAACATTAAATATTGATCCAAGTCGAAATTATGTTACTATGTGAGAAGAGAGAGACCACGGAGTCTCTAGAAACAGCTGAATTCAACCTCCGGGTTGCGCCAGAGTTCTGTAAGGTGTATATATTGCGAAAATGACTGCTCATTATCCTGTTTATTGTAAGACTACATTCCAAATAAATACATACATTTGCTATGTTGTTTTGAGCTTAAATGTTCTAATTAACTTGTAAAGATTGCAGAGTGATATGAAAAGTAGGATAGATGATTTGCAATACCCGGATGACCAGATGTGCGGTTAATATGTAACCACTGGATGCCACGATTGACCAACCAGAATAGAGTTCTCTTACGAGAGGTTCTCTCGTATTGCGTAAGCTAGCTTACGCTACGGGAAAGATTCATCTTTTCCGAGATACTGAAGCCAAAAAATTATCCTTAATTTTGTATCATTTGTCAACGCAGTGCAGCAACTGCAGACCTTGAGCGGGCTAGCTAGCGAGCTCATTGGTTGCTCTGCGGCAACTGCTGCAGCCTATAGATCGAACTTGGCGAACTCGCGTCCAATGAGAGGCGTCACGCGCTTACTGCATCAAAGCCCGCCAAAATGGGCGTGGCTAGAGTGCATATAAGCGTAGTTCGTAGGCTGGAACCCTGATTTTCATCTCTTCAGCGAAGCTCTTCGCATCTCTGAACTGGAAGCTGCGTCGCCGTTCAAGGGCATCTAGCAAGCTTGGACAGCGCTCGAAGAAGCCGGCCGTCTCCGCCACCTTCAGCCATCCTGCGAGCTGCGCCATCCGGCGACGTATCCTTTTTTAGAGCAAGCTAGTTCTTAACGAACTTCACAAAAGAGTAACGAGCGTCTTTTTTAAGATGCCTCACACCACTTGCGCTTCATGCCGCGCCCCTCTCAGCGCCGGAGACCGCCACATCATCTGGCGCTCTCTGCCTGGACTGGGGCATGCAGAGCTCGCCCTCGCTGAAGGCGGATGCAACCTCTGCGAGGAGCTTCCGATGTCGACCCTGCGGGCTCGACTCGGCGCTCGGAACCGAAGCCGCCGCGCCTTCCGTTCGCCAGCGCAGGAAAAAGCGCCACTCCCAAAGGCTGCCAGAACCGGTGATAGAAGCGACTCCCTCGCCGGAGCCTCTCCCTCGAGCATCGCTCTCACCCTCCCGCCCCGGGATGCGCGAGTTGCCACCCAGCGGCCGCGACTGCTGCCATCTCGGAGGACGAGGCGGAGGATAAGGGCTGTTCCATCATGGCTTCGACAGCGAGGAGTGGTCAGGCTCCCACGCCTCCTCCTCGGCCCTGGAATCCAGTAGGACCCGCCCGAGTCGAGGGGAACTAACACGCCTCCTCACACAGGCCGTCGACCGCCTCGGGCTCGAGTGGTCACCGCCCCTGAACAGGCTCCCAACAGACTCGACGGCTGCTTTCTTCAGAGCCGTCGCCACGCAACACCCGCGGCCCGGCCGCTCCCTTCCTGCCGGAACTCCACACTCAAGGGCTACTCCTCCATCCCCCGGTCGAGGATTCGGTAGCAGCACACCTTTGCCCGCCCTCGCGAGATGGCGGTCTAAGCCAGTGCTCCCGTCTAAGGCCCGCAGAGCGACTTCTGCCTATGTTGGCGCGCTTATTCCGCCGCCGGCCAAGCCGCATCTGCTCTGCACTCCATGGCCGTCTTACAGATCCTCCAAGCGGACCTTCTTCGGAGTGGGATGAGAAAGGCAGGCACCCAGAGGCTGTTACAGATCTAAGAAGCGCGACGGACCTCGCCCTTCAGCGCCACCAAAGCTGCAGCCCAAGCTCTAGGGAAGTGCATGGCCTCGCTGACTGTGACCGAGAGACATCTGTGGCTAACGCTAGCCGACATGGGAGAAGCAGAGCGCTCCACGTTCCTCAACGCACCGCTCTCTCCGACCGGTCTCTTCGGCTCCGCGGTGAGTGGCATTGTTGACCTGTTTTCAGAAGTCCAGAAAGCCACCCAAGCCATGAACCTCTTCCTGCCACGTCGCGCTTAGCTCCTCTGCAGGCCGCCCACGTGACCAGCCTCCTGCACGAGCCTCTTCACAGCGCCCAGCTCAACAAAGTCAGACTTCTCAGCGTCGACAGGGCGGCCGCCTCGATCAGGCTCAGACAGCCGCCGCGAGACCGCCGCCGAGACCGCCGCCCAGCGGGCCTCGGTCTAAGGTTGTGCTGAAACCTGAGCAACCGAAGTCCTCCTAGCCTTGTTGAAAAAACGACGGCTCAGTCCGCCGCGGCCGGACCACCGTCAAAGCTTCGCCCCCTGTCAGTCCCCCTCTCTCAGGCTACTACAGTGGTGGATTCAGCAGCCAACAAGCCAGTGATACTGCCCGCTTGCCTGCACTCAAACGCCGTAGCGCAAACATGCCTTATGTGTAGAAAATGTGCCCACAATCCAGTGTTCACCTCTACACACAAGCATTACACTTCCCGTGTCCCGATCAGAGCCCACTCACATAAAGCGGACACAACCCGCTCGAGTGTTAGAGTCAATAAATGCGCTCACGAATACGTGCGCGTGCCCATTCTCTGCCCGCTCTGTCACACGGCCAGCAAACACTTCTCTGTATGTAAGTCCCGTGCCCGTGACTATGCTCGCAAGCATCACTTAACAGATGTGACTCTTTCCCCATTCACCTCAATCGGAAGTCACTCACAGAACAGCCTGTCCCTGCTGTCTGCGAGCAGTCATGCATAAGCACAGTAAGCGGCCACACATTCTGTTCAGCTGCTGTGTGCGGCAATCAGGGTGATTTGGCCATTCACCCTCTAGCGCTACGCTTCAAACGTGGGAAGCTATCCCTGGGATATCCAAATGGGTGTTAAGCACAATAAAACAGGGCTATTTGCTACAGTTCGATCGCCGCCCTCCCCGCTTCAGAGCTGGCTCGAAACTATTGTGAACACGGAAGCAGCCTGCATGCTTCGCTCAGAAATAGCAAACCTTCTGTGCAAAGGGCCATAGAGAAAGTGCCGCTTCGCTGAGCTGAAGTCGGGTTTTACAGCCGTTATTTTCTTGTTCCCAAGAAAGACGGCGGCCTCAGACCAATATTAGATCTCAGGGGTTTGAACAAGGTGCTTGCAAAAGACCGCTCAAAATGCTTACAATCAGGAAACTCCTCGCGATACGCGCCAGGGGACTGGTTTATCTCTCTCGATCTGAAAGATGCCTACTTTCAGATTCAGATAAATCCCGTCACAGGCCATTCTTGAGATTCGCCGACGGCCAGGTTTATCAATACACCGTCCTTCCGTTCGGCCTGTCTTTAGCACCCCATACTTTCACGAAGTGCATGGATGCGGCGCCGCACCCCTGCAGAGTCAGGGCTTGCGAATTCTGAACTATTTGGACGACTGGCTGATTATGGCACAGTCACATACGGAGCTTCTGTCTCACAGAACAGTTCTCCTCAGCCATCTGAACAGTTTGGGTCTTGCAGTCAATTGGACCAAGAGCTCACTACAGCCCAGTCAGGCAATTTCCTTCCTTGGAATAGAACTAGACTCCGTGGCAATGACGGCTCGCTTATCTACACAGCAGCGCCGTGTTCAGCGACTAGCCGCGTCCTTTCAGATGAACAGCCTCACGCCTCTGAAAAAATTTCAGAGAGTGCTAGGTTACATGGCCTCAGCAGTACTTCAGCTGGGTTTACTGCGCATGCGCCGCTTCAGCATTGGCTAAACACCAGCGTCTCGCCGGGCTTGGGCCACAGGCCGCCAGCCGATCAAGGTGACTCAGACCTGTATTTCAGCTCTGAAGCCCTGGACAGTGGCCGAATGGTATCAGCGGGGAGTGACGATGGGAGCTGTATCTCGCCGAAAAGTCATCTCGACAGACGCGTCCAACACGGGTTGGGGCGCGGTCTCGCGAGGGCTCTCCGGTTTTTGGCCTATGGTCAGTTCAGGAAAAGCTCCTTCACATAAATTGTCTGGAAATGATAGCGGTCGAGTACGCCGCTTGTGCGCTTTCTCCGGTCATTCAGGGTCACCACGTCCTGGTCCGTTCGGACAACAGATCTGTGGTATCCTATCTAAACCGTCAGGGCGGTGTCAGATCCAGGAACCTCTTCCATCTGACCTAAACGCATACTGAGTTGGTCCCAGTGCCACCTGCGCTCGCTGAGGGTGACGCACGTGCCAGGCCACCTGAACGACGGCCCAGACATTGTCTGTCCAGAGACAATATTCCTCCAGGGGAATGGTCCCTGCACGCTCAAACAGTCCAGAAGTTATGGCGCATATTCGGCAGAGAAGAGATAGACCTCTTGCATCAGAAGAGAACTCTCACTGCCCAATATTTTTCTCGAAAAGTGAGGACGCGCTGGCCCAGGACTGGCCCAACCGCCCGCTTTACGCCTTCCCTCCCATCTCGCTCTTGCCACAGGTAATGCAGAGGATCAGGGAAACGCGTCACTCGGTGCTCCTCATAGCCCCGTGTTGGGAGAATCAGACATGGTTCCCGGAGCTTCCGCAGCTGTCACTGACAGTGCCGTGGCCCATCCCAGTGAGAGCAGATCTCCTCTCTCAAGCTCGCGGCACGATCTGGTATCCTCACCCACAGCGCTGGGCGCTGGGTGCGGCGCGCGTGGGTGATCAACGACTACCCGTCGCTCTGCCAGAAGGGGTAATAAACACCATAATACACGCTAGAGCCCCTTCCATGCTCAAAGTGTATGTGGCGGCCGTCACGGCGTTCGCTGAACACCTGCACGGCCAGTCACTGGGAAAAAACGAGCTGGTCATCCGCTTCCTCAAGGGAGCTAGAAGGATGAACCCCCCGCGCCCCCCATCGGTTCCTATCTGGGATCTTTCTATAGTTCTCGAAACTATGAAAGCCCCCCTTCGAACCGCTTCAATCCGTGGATTTGAAACTTTCACTCAAAACCATTTTTCTGACTGCCCTGTCATCAGTCAAACGTGTGGGAGACCTTCATGCGCTGTCTGTCAGCGCTGCGTGTCTTGAGTTTGGACCAAGTGACTCCAAGGTCATTTTAAAGCCTAGACACGGCTATGTTCCCAAGGTGATCGGTACTCCTTTCAGAGCACAGGTCATTTCCCTATCGGCGCTGCCAGCATCCAATATCGAACGCGACGCCAATCTCCTTTGCCCAGTCAGAGCACTGAGATTGTATACTGCGCGCTCCGCCTCTTTCAGACGCTCTGAGCAGCTTTTCGTTTCGTTCGGAGGGTGCACCAAAGGTCTCGCCGCCTCAAAACAGACACTGTCTAGATGGATAGTGGACGCTTTTGCTGCCGCATACGCGTCAAAAGACCTGCCATGCCCGTTACACTCCACTAGAGGCATGGCCTCATCGTGGGCATGGTCCAGCGGGATTTCCATTCACGACATATGTGTGGCAGCGGGCTGGGCTTCCCCCTCCACCTTTGTCAGATTTTACAATCTGGAAGTGCCCGCCCTGCAGGCAAAACTACTAGCGGTTTAATACGCTACAGCTCCCCTGGTGAGCTGCACTGATGGGACTCATTCCACACAGACCGGCACCGCCGCTCTGTCGTTCCCTTCCCACTATGTGCTTATGTATTACACACACACACTGGCCCGCACTCTTGCCGGCCAAATATTATTTCCCCACTCACAAGGGCTCCCCCGGGTCCCCCCACCCCCGGGGCTCATGCAGTGGATGCTTGGCGCGCACGGCGTTGACAATGGGTTCCCGTGAGCGTAAGCTAGCTTATGCAATACTGAGAGAACCTCTCGTGAAGAGAACGAATCGGTTACCTAACATAACCTCGGTTCTCTCTAGATGAGGGAACAAGTATTGCGTAGCCAGCCGTGCTTCGCGCCACGGCGCCTTTCGCTTCATTCAATGAAAACCAGGGTTCCAGCCTACTGAACTACGCTTATATGCACTCTAGCCACGCCCATTTTGGCGGGCTTTGATGCAGTAAGCGTCGCGGACGCTCTCTCATTGGATCGCGAGTTACGCCTAAGTTCGATCTATAGGCTGCAGCAGTTGCCGCAGAGCAACCAATGAGCTCGCTAGCTAGCCCGCTCAAGGTCTGCAGTTGCTGCACTGTGTTGACAAATTATACAAAATTAAGGATAATTTTTTGGCTTCAATATCTCAGAAAAGATTAAACTTTCCCGTAGCGTAAGCTAGCTTACGCAATACTCGTTCCCTCATCTAGAGAGAACCGAGGTTACGTTAGGTAACCGATTCGTTTTCCAGAGAGCCTTGTAATAACAATAAGAGATTTTAACAAACGGTTGGGGAAAGATAGGAACTTTCCACTGCACACATTAAGAGATGAGATTAATGAATGAAAAAAAAATCCTCATTGCGTATTACACATTGCTAATATTCACCGAAATGGCGCTGGTTTTCATGCCGGAGCCTTGCTTGGCTGTTGGTCGTGGGAATCTAAAGCCTATGACAAACCGGCCTGTTTTTCCACTGATTGAAAACCACTTGAGCAGGGATGTACTGGGTAGCTTTACGTGAAAACCTAACCTTCCCACACAAAAAACATGGCGCACACTAGCGTGTTCGTGTTCAGATTTTACTCTTGTTTTAGAGGAAATATTTAAACATACAGAGCAATGTAATCCAACATTATTACATTACTCAAGATTGCCAGAGACAACATCTATTCTCAAAACTGGTAATGTAGGTACATTATTTTGAATGATCTTTTTAATCTGGCTTAACTAGCAAAGTACTATAAACTATAAGAGTGGAATCGCTAATTGGTGTATGGTTTTATTTGGGTTTTTGGCATTACATATATTACGTTAACGTCTTGATTGAGAAATCCACTGGAATTCCACCAATAGCAGCGAGTAGCAAAAAGTAGCTAGCCAAACTGTTGTATTTCGAAACATTTACAAGACAAAATCAGAGATAAAATATTATCTCGCCCTCCACCAGAACACACACACACACACACACAACACACACACACACACACACACACACACACACACACACACACACCCCAGACCAGACCAATTAGCGATAGCCTGGATATATTCATAGGGTGTAATTATGAAACGAGACTTGCCCTAGTTCAGAGAGAAAACAGGAGCAGAGTTTAGACAGTCAGAAAAGTATTATACATATACACAAACACACATTTACAAAAACACACATATACACAAACACACATATATACACAGAGGTGGACAAAGTGCACAACTCCATTACTTGAAAGTACAGCTACTGGTCAAATATTACTCCATTACAAGTGAAAGTTGTAAAGACAGATTTTTAGTTAAGTATAAGTACAGAAGTACTTGGTTTTAAAAGGTTTTTAAAACTTAAGTATCAAAAGAAATTTCCCATTTTATGTCAATGCACTGTTTTATGATTGATGCATTGTTGTATGTAATAAATACCTTATGCCTCTGAAGCAAACCTACTGAATACATGGACTAGCATGTAGTATCTGTTGAATAAAGAGCTTTTAGAATGTTACAAAACCTACAGAATTGAAACGACTCAATTGACAAAAAAGACATAATCACCACCCACACAAAAGCAGCATGGTAGTGTTCTCGCACACCTCTGGCAGTGTGCACACATCTATGTGTATACATTCATCCACATTTGAATCAAGCAGACAGTGAAATTGCTGTAAATACAGACATGACCACGCAGTTCTGCTGTAAGTCCAGGACTAGAAAAGACTGTTTCAAACCTATATATGATAAAAACTCTCTGGCTCAGCGGCTGTATAAAAATATATACTCAAGTACAGATACTCAAAGTGTACAGTACTCAAGTAAATGTATTTCGTTACTCTCCACCTCTGCCTATACATTATAGATGCAACTGAGATTAACTAACTAGAACTAATGCTATTAAAGAAGTGTGTGATTTTTTTGGTTAAAATGATGAGTGAGTTATGCTTGTGTGCTTTAGGGGTGTGTTCAGTCCTATCTCCCACACACACACACATACACACCCACCTTCCACACGATTACAGAATAATAGGGCACAGGTATGGTCTACTTTATGAATCAGGAGGTGAGATTATGAAGTGAGTTTTTTTTTTTTACTATGCTGCCATGAGGTTCTCAACCATTGTAATTTAATCGGACTCGGCTCACCACAGAGAAAAGTACAGTCATCTATCACAGCGACAGACAGAGAGAGAGAGAGAGAGACACAGAGAGAGAGAGAGAGAGAGAGAGACACAGAGAGAGGGGGGGGGGGGGTAGAATGTATAATGCAGGACAGCATTCCCTATTGTTTTGCTCATTTTCATGCGCCCAATGAAAGGATTTATGATTACAAATGAATTACATTCATATTTGAAATTAGGCATCTTAAAGCTGATGTGTGCAATATATTCCACATTTACTTGTCAAAGCAAACATAAATTTTTTTTTATTCCAAACGAGGAATAAAACTGACCTTGATCTTTTGATATACTGTATAAGAGGTCACTGTACTTTAGAAACATGAACTTCCTCCTTAATAGTAAAAGAGCATTCATTTACAAGTTACAAAAACAGCTCGTTTGGAATTTGTGACATCACGAGGACCAAATACATCTGCACATGACTGCTTCTTTAGCAAGACATCAACGCCTATTTTTCACAATTGAACCTTGGCCCCGCCTACCGGTGCTCAGTCAGTCACACGGGTGCAGAGGAGAGAGATTACCAGTCATGGGAGATTCATCTACACTAAAGATCCAGATCATGTGCCTGTATGGATTTAAATGTTTTTCTACATTAATGTGCACGGCTTTGACCGTTATCATACATGTCCCGCCACTTTTAAAAGACGCAATGTCAAGTAATATCTCCAAAAGGATACCCCCATTATTTTTCATCTTGCTGTTGATCTGGTTTGAAAGGCGTCCTGGACAATTTTTGCAGCAATCTGTGCAAATTTTTATTGTTAGTATTTTGTAAGCATGCACTACATGGACATCTTCTACAGTTTTAATGCATTTCCGCATAATACTGGTGATGTGCGCACGTTTTAAGAGTGGTACAAGTGCAACTTTTCAAAATACATCTCATTCTCCTGCTGCCACTGACTGGGAAAAACATATCCTGTTCTGTGTGTAAACAAACCAGGAAAATCTGAGATGTCGCTCTGGTGAAGACCAGCTTCTCTGATTTGGCCTGTTGAAGCATCTAACATCACATGGATTGTATAACATTTGTGTACTCAGAAGATGTCAGCTTGGATTGCTTGTGAAACAGTCACTGTATGATTCAAGCTTTGCAAAAGAACTGTTTTGAAAGATGGGGCAGTTAAAATGGGACTATTGGACAAAAAAACATTAGTAACCAGTTCCATTCACAAATGTTTTTGTAACCGTCATGACTGTTTGATAGTTTATGCTGTGCTTGAGTGAACAGTTTGATGCATTCAGATGAAATGTGTTGGGCATATGTTGTGCATTAACACTGATATGTATTTTTATAATGTTGTGTCGAGTTTGTTAATTTTCTTCAAATTTTATTTTAAAAAATTGCTGATTTGGAAGTGCTGCATGATGTTAGCAAATCACAACAGTGGATGTTTACAATTAAGTCTTTAATGGCCAGACAGCTTAAAACTGAGCATTCAAGACAGCGGGCCAGAGACGGGGTGGAAAATTATTATATAGGACTAAATTATGACTGTTTTGGAGCAAAAACACTTTACTAACATTATCAGTGGACCTCAGGGAAGATAATAAAATTATATATATATAAAAAAATACAAATCATGGCCCCTTCAAAAGTGCTATATTGGACAGATTGGAACGGTTTAGCACAGCGGACATCAAAATGTCGAAACAGCCCATTGACCAACATTGACAGAATGTTCAAATGAGCCAATGGAATGCTCGTTAAATCAAACTCCAATTATTTAAAAAATTCTAATTTTAACAAAAGATCTGCTTTTTTATATCCATCGCCATCGTTAGACTGCAAAGATGGAAGAGAAGCTGCATCTGATGTGGCATATAGATGTTACAATTGCTCCTCCGAATGTATTTAAACCATGTGCATAAAATATGCTACTGTCACACTGTCCATATCACTCCACCAATCACACTATTTCACCTTAACTAGAACCAGTGTTGGTTGTAATGCATTACGAAGTAATTCCTTACTGTAATTAAATTACTTTTTTCGTTGTAAAAAGTGATTACTCTTAATTTTTCAGTAATTTCATTAGTTACTTCTGATGTAATTGTGTTAAATACTGTATAGACAACAGAACAATTCGATATAAAACAATAGTAATTTTAAAATCTAAATTTATCGTCTAATGTTAAAATGTATGTTTACTAATTTAATACAGCCCCCTTAAATTATTTGGCCAGTTCATGAATAATTTATTTGATTTTATATTATTTATTTGAAAGAATTAAAAAGAACAATTTAATGCCTATCCTTGTATTTTTCATCTGGTCAAGGTTGATAAAGGTTTTAGAAAGTAATTAGTAATAAGTAATTCAATTACTTTTCGGACAGTAATTAGTATAGTAATCTAATTACACTGTTGAAGATGTAATTAGTTATTAGTAGTTAGTAATTAATTACTTTTAGGGTAGACTATAACAGTTACTCTTTATTTTCTTTTCTTGATAAAACCATTATTGCACCATTATTTTGCTGACACATTTTTATGTTCGCTTGCCAAAGTCTTGTCTGACAGCTTGAAGTTTTAAAGGTTTAAGTTTAAAGGTCATTCAGTCCGTGCATTAAGTGGAGTGGTTGTTAGGATGTTGCTAGGTTCTTCCAACTGGTTGCTAGGCAAATTTGGTCTTCAATAAAACAGATACAGTTAAGACCAATCAAGATTTATTAATCAAATCAATGTAGGAAAGAATTCCAAATGGAATTCAGAATGCAAATATTGAAATGGCATCTTTGCTGTCGGTTAGATTTTGAATAGCAGACATTCTTTCAATGCAAGTTATTGAGAGATGTTCAATGTTTTATCTTCTGTTTATTCAGTATAAAGTTTATACAATCAAAAGTAGACGGCACATGATTCAAATTATATACAAAAGTCATGTATGGCTTTAAGTACAAGAATGTTGGTCATCTCCAGGACAGCAAAGATTACGATACAGGGTACGATAAGTTTGGCTCGGAAATGTCAAAAGATAATTGTACAAGAGAAGAGAGCCACACTTCAAAAGGTTATTTTACCTGCAAACACACCAACACACACACACAGAAAAAAAACACTATCTCTCTTATGCCTTTATTCGTTCGTATCCATCCTCTCGCTTTTTCATCACCAGCGCTTTGATGGTCTGTAGGGGATGCGGTCCTCTGCTGGATAGCGTCTCTTCCATTCAAATTCAAAGCTGCTGAATGCGGCTCTCTCCTAGCGCAGCCTTTTTATTGAGTAATATTTCTATCTTTTCATCTTTGGAGAGATTGTAAATCGCACCGCTTCAGAGCGCGACATGAAATGGTATATAAACCCTCCGTCCCGTTTGCGCTCGCACTATGTCGATGCATAATAAGAGATGTGGAGATGCTCATAAACTTCTAAACAACTTTTCTTTCAGCCGGATCTCTGGAGAGGCTCCAGTGTGTGTGTGTATATATATATATGCTAAAATGTGAAGTAGCCCAGACCGTTTTTCAAAAATTGATGACAGTCATGCATAAATTATGCAAAACTTTGTCCTTGTGCCAAGTAACGCTTTTATGGAATAATAATCCAACTGCTGTTGGGCGAGGAGAAGAGACACAACCACAACTAACAACTAGTTAACAACTAGAGATTACTAGAATTTTTAATCCACTCCAAAATGAAAACATGTCATCCTTTACTCACCATTTTGTCATCCAAAACTAAAAACTTGCTTCATTTTCTGTAAGCAACATGGAATTTCTTATTTGTTTCTTTTAATTTCGCAGTAAAACATGACCAGGACATTTTCTTCACAGATTTCGAGAATCACCCAATTTCAAAGCAGCCCATACAACTCCTGCTCTATAGATCAAGTTTTCTGAATTCATACAGACCAAAATGTTAATAGTTATTTGTTGATATCATGCTTGCCGTCACGGAGCACATTTACATGCACATTCTTACACCCACAGTTGAGAGTAACAGAATACATGTAACAGGATTACGTATTTAAAATACTAAATATTACCAACTGTATTCCACTACAGTTACAATTTAAGTAGTTACATAGTTACATTCAAAAAGTATTTTAAACAGCGGTGAAACACTATGATTTGCTTCATTCATGCGAGCGCTTTCACACTGTAGCGAGTGAAAAGGTGGATATGACGCCATTAAGGAACTTTCCCTTGGATAAGTTCACCAACAAATTTAAATTCTCTCACGATTTACTCACCTTTAAGCCATCTCAGAAGTGTATGAATTTCCCTCTACAGCAGAAACAAAGTGAGGATTTTTATAAGCACATTTCAGCTCTGTTTGGCCATACAATGAAAGTGAATGGGTGCCATTAGACTGCTGGCTGTTTGACAGTCCAAAAGGCATATTTAGGCAGCATAAAAGTAATCCACACGACACCGATGTGATAAGTCGGAAGTGTGCGCTTTGTATACAACAGAGGAACAAACATCACGTGACAGTTAGGTAATTTTAAACAGGAATACAGAGCTGGGTGGAAGCAATGATTTAAAGTTTAAAACTTTACCGATTTTTTTCTTACACCAGGCTATCAATTGCTTCAGAAGAGATAAACTGATTGACCAGAGTCATGTGGATTATTTTTATGCTGCCTAAATATGCATTTTGGACTGTAAAACAGCCATCATTCTAATGGCACCCATTTACTTGCATTGTATGGCCAAACAGAGCTGAAATGTGCTTATAAAAATACTAATTTCGGTTCTGCTGCAGAAGGACAGTAATACAAATATATATATATATAAATCCTTAAAACAAGATATATTTACTTGAGTACCAAAACTACATAATATATTTAGGTTTTTTTCAGAGAATGTATTTTTACACAAGTCAATTTTTTTACTTTATTTACTTGTTTATAGTCAAGTCTGCTACTGCTAAAGTAGTAATCCAAAATATTAAGATTTCTGACCTTGAATAATATAACAATGCATTACAATTAACATTTCTGTAGAGGAATACTTTTTAAAAGTAACAACCAACCCTGCTTACGCCCACTATGCTTATAAATCAGACAACGTGTGCAGTCATGTAAATGCAAAAAACGGCTCGTTTATCCGTGTAAGGTCATATATGGTTTAAGAATATACACAGATAATTTTTGGCCACTACGGCAAATTTGCGTTGCACGTAAACACATTTACGCCGTTCTTACCGGCTTATGTCCGCAAGTGCCTGCCTCTTCACGGTTTGACTTCAAAAGCAGAGAATAACTCAATTATTTCAATTCACATTTAAACACTGATTTCATGTCTTCACAGAACTCGTAATTTCAATTCTATGACAGTTGTGACGTCATGCAAAAAGAAGCACCATGGCAGCAACCTCAACAGTTAAAGGTGAGGACCACATATTTCTGTTTGATATGTTGTTTTAATATGCCACACTTAGCTTAAGCACTTTTCTTTATTCTTAATGTTTGCAAGAACATGAATAGGTCAATTAAATGTAGTGAACATTTTTTGCAGGTATTAACAAAGCTGTTTTGGTGTTATAAGTCTTGCCAAGAAACAAAAAACTTCCCGAAGTCCAAGGACTTTAACAGTTTGCAGTACAATCTCAAAGTTGCCATCTTGTAATTACAGTTCACAAAATTCTGATTCTGCAAAATATCTTTTTTTTGTTCCACCTAAGAAAATCGAACTGCCTTGGCGTGCCATGAGGGAGAGTAATTGATGCTAAAAATGTCCTTTTTGGGTGAATTATTCTTTTATGAGCTCTTGGAAACCACAAAGGGAATGATTTCCTCAACTTTTCTGAAACGGTTGAGTAAAATAAACCCAATTAAAATGTACCCTGAGTGCAGTTCTCAAACAGCGCTGTGTTCTGTTGAAAAGTCAAGCAGTTCTACAGCCTAATCAAGTCCATTCCAGCCTCGTTCACACTGATGTTGACAGCTCATTAAACCCGTGGCTTGAGCATGCTAGTTTGCACCAGAGTCACAGAAGTGTGTGGGGGGTGTTAGGGAGTGGTAATATTATTTTACAAGACATGTTAACAACCAGACGGCATCATGTTACTGGACTGGTGATCTACATGAAATCAGTGAACTTTCAGGTTCAGAAAGCAAAGGGTTCGGTTTAGTCAGCATTTGGTCAAAGTTTCACTCAACTCTATAAAAGCTTTTCATGTTTCGCCTCTATGTTGACATTTAAAACAAAATAATACATAAAGGTTAGCTCATGTTAAGTCAAAGTCTTTATGGGTGAATGCACATAGATTCAGAGACTAACGGGTCAGTGATCTTTACCACACTAACATTTCCGAGCTGAAGTTACTTAGCAAATAACCCTTTTTCAGAGTCAATGCTGTTTCTATACATGTCAAAACATTTGCATTAAATATGACATTTCGAAATATGTGTTAAAGATGTCATATGTTAAAACACTTTTTCACAGTTTAATGTGTAGGGACAAGCTTATAAGTATGCGATTTGTACATTGCTTTCCTGAAAAGTCAAAACACTGTGGCTCTTGGGGCACTTACAATATATTGCTGTGTTTTTTTTTTTTTTGAGCAGCTTAGGGTTGCCAAATGTTCTGTATTAGCCATGATGTCCCATATTTTCACCAAAATTAATACTTCATATTAACTAAGTAAACTTAAAAGTTATCATTGAAAATCAATTTGTCTATGGGATAAATTAAAGGGAGTTTTACATCCGGACCCAGCAGATTTATAGAGCGCAACAGTGCCCGCCCACTTCTTCAGCTATCGGTGTTCCGTAAGTATTTTTCCCATTCATTTCTTCCATATGGATTTTATAAAAAAAATCAAATAAATAAAATAAGCTTTTTAAAGCATTTTCAGGCATGTCTTTTTAGCAAATCAGTCTTCTGGTGGCCATTTTTGTAATGCATTCAGACAGCTATTTTTCGATGTAAAGTCAGCTCCTATCTACTCGAATGGGGAAAGACCAAAATCTCAAAAACGGTTGAAGAACAGTGTAGTTCTTCAAGAAAATTTGCACTTTCAGACATGATTTTTTTTATTTGGTTGAAAAAACATGGATTGATGGTTTCAACAGAATCATATACCATCAATTAACAAACTCTGAGCTTGCGGTAGGTCTTTCTTTAAAAGGAGCAATATTTAACATTGACATCAAGAATTTAAAATGGGTACTGCAGTTGAAATTCTAAATATTGGAGAAAGTTGTCTCCCCCGCCCCCTCCTCCCCAGACTCGAAGCTCAGGCAGGTTGCCAGGTTGAGGACACGCAACAGGAATGAGCAAACTGACAATGGCAAGTGATGAGCCTTACATTGTACGTTGATCAGCTTATGTATACATTTGCAATGTTTTTATTGTTTTCCAATTATAAACCAGCTCATGTGGATTTTTATAACTCTGTCAATGTTAGCTAGATGTATTGCTGGCTTCCATGACTGCAGTGCGCTGCATTTGCCCGATAACTTGTTTCAAATCTGGCAACCCAGGGTGCCGAAATACTACTGGGAAAAGGGCAGTGGGCAGGATCAAACAGGCCAAAACACAAACAGAAATTCCAAAATGGACATTTTAAAGTAGAATATACTGGCAGTAGCATTGTTTTCAGAGAAGCTAGTACTTTGCATGTTTCCTAAATATGATCATTTTATGCTTAAGTACAGGAAATACATTAATATTGCTCCTTTAAAGGTAGTGCAATTTAGTGTAACAATTGTATTTGCCTATGGAGAAAATGAATGGGATTTTTACTTCAGGAACCACACTGTTGCACTCTAATGCAACGCCCTAGCAACCACACACAAACAATTAAAAAAAAAAAATTTTGCTAGTGGACAAGAAATATCACAATAGCTTCCTAGAATGAAGGTTTTTGAATCCGAACCTCATTCAACCAAGAACCTCGTGTTCAGTTGGTTAAACTCAATCACGGTTGTGGATGACTTTTGTAGTGGAGTCATTTTTCCATGTGGTTTCACATGAATGAGATGGTTTGGGGTTTAGCTCTCCCATATGATGGGGACTAATTACTCACACACACACACACACACACACACACACACACACACACACACACACACACACACACACACACACACACACACACACACACACACACACACACACACCACCTGCTAAAGACACAGTCAGTTCCTCTGAGGTTGATTTGCCATGCAAATACAATCTCTTTATTAGAATGTGCACTGGGGATGCAGCCAATCAAGTCTGTGTGCCCAAAGGAGACTTATACAGCTCAGAGGTTGCTCTTTCATGGCTGAGGTGACTTCTTAGTTAGTATGCTTCAGTTAAGTTTGAGCACTGTCTTAGTTGTTTCTCCTAAAAATCCTTGGGAGGAATACAGAAAAGACCCAAATAAGACAACTGTTGCAACAATAATTTTGTGGTGCTTCTTTGACACTTTTGGCTTGACGCATGCTCTTCAGGACTCATATCTCGGTCCTTTTAATAAAAAGTGCACTGCTCTAGAAGGCTGTCAAATTAAAACAAGAGTTGTCTGCTCATTTAAAATGAAAATACACATTCGAATCCTAATTCGAATTTTGGATGTGTGCCAAGCAACGTCGGTGACTTCAGACCAATTCATTTCTTGCACTAACGTTCTGTTAAACTCTAAACTAGAGTTTAACAGAACGCAGGTGTCTTGAGACGTGTTTTTTTAAAGGTTGAGGTTCTATTCTAGCGCATGTTTACATATGTAAAATCGAATGGTTAACTGGTTGGTTCCAAAAGTGTTTGTTGTGAATAGCCTCTTATGTGGAAGTCTTTGGCTGTTGCGTCTTGCTCTCTAATGAGCATTTCTAAGATTAATCAATGGACTTTAAAACGCTTTGTCAGGAAAGGAGTTCAACTTTAAAATGTGTCTCAAAATCTTCGCATTCTGTTCCATTGTGTTGTGCTCCGTTTGTTTGAACAGCC
This sequence comes from Xyrauchen texanus, assembly GCF_025860055.1. NCBI lineage: Eukaryota > Metazoa > Chordata > Actinopteri > Cypriniformes > Catostomidae > Xyrauchen > Xyrauchen texanus. The sequence goes on along the minus strand of NC_068277.1, from coordinate 60,107,795 downwards.
CCTGAGCTCGGAGTCTGAGCCGCTTCACCACCGAATTCAGCCGAATACCACTACTATTTGGGAATATTGCTATCATATAACTGTAATGAACGAAAAACCCTGCTGTATCACTGTTATTATGAAGCTTGTGTATGGGGTTGTACTGTGGCACCAAAGCCATGTAGGTGAAACCATTGAGAAGTGAAATGACATTTCCGTAGTATTTGTTTCTTTTTCTTTCCTGTGTGCATGTTTGTGAGGGAAAGGAGTGGCTGTTCATCTTGTTAAGGTGATCTGATCCTTGTTTAAAAGATCTAGGCTAATTGAGTTGAAATAAAACTCCATGGAGACATGTTTCTGGTGGTACAAGATCTGAGAAATGAGCTTCGGTTTCATGACAAGAGTGTGTGTGAGACGTGGTCTCTGGTGTAACCAGATGGTGACGCTCAATTAGAGTCTCTCAATCACTCACTCACAAACACCAACAAAACAAAAGAGGAGTCCGTCCGTCTCCTGTCTCTCGCTCTTTCTGTGGGGTAGGTGTAAATGAGTGGTGTGTGTGTGTGTGTGCGCAAGCTCTGCAGGTGTAAAATATCAGAATCTTGCAGGAGATTGTTGACATTAATTAACTATTAAAAAACCATTAACGTCACAGGTACACGGTCTCTCACGCTGTCCATCTGCACATTCTCTATCCATTTCAGATTAATTTTTCAGGCTTTAATCTGCCATTGGTCACGTTACATACACTGAAAAAAAAATATTTAGCTGTATTCCAAGGTGGTGTTGTCCAATAGACTACGCAGCATGCATGATTTAATAAGGAAAGTTCCAAATGTTTTAATTTGACTAAATGTACATCAGATTTGTAAGTAAAGGTTATTGTATGAACTGAAATGTTTAAATGTACTCACTTTAATCAATATATCAAGAAGTTAAGCAGAGTTTAATAAATGTTTATTTCGCAAGGTATAATGGTATAAAATTAAATAAACCTTACTAGCAATTTTTCAGTGTATACACACAAAAAATAATATAAATACAATTATTACTCATGACTAATGTCTTCTATAAATAGACAAAACAAAGTAAATGTCACTATTTCACTACACAAATGTACATCTCTAATGCTCAGATCTCTATGAATTAAAGGACGTGTCAAACTCTGCTCTACTCTCAGTGGAACCTGATACCTGTTTTGGTGCTCAGTCACAAAAGCTGAAACTGATCTGATCCACACACATACATACACACGGAATGAAAGTGATCTGCAAGTGTGAGAGGTGTTTCAAACAGTTAAATAAGGATACAAGCAAAACATCTACTGACAGACACATAACCGTTAGTGAGACCGAAATATCTCCAGCTCTGATCAAACCTAGTTGTCTACCTAGACAGCAAAAGCACAGTCCAAACACAAGACTATTGAGTCATTCCTTCATCTCGACTCCTACTTAAAATGATAATACTGGTGAAAGAATGCTTTTAAATGCCATGGATGAATAATAAATTAAATTATTTTTGTAGAGGTGGGTCAAATGGCAATTTTCCACTATGTTTTTGGAGCGAAACTCCAGGTCAAAAGAAATAACCTTGGAAGGGTGTCATTATTCTATTTTCAATAATTGATATTGATAATAGTGAACACTCAAAATAAAAGGACTTTTGCTCCTTGTTCAATTTACTTAATTAAAATGTATTATAGCAATACAACTGAAAGGCTACGTCCACATTAATCCGAATACATTTTAAAACGGCGTTTTCATTTTCAAAATGCACTTCATCCTCACTACCATTTTCAAGCGTTTTCCAAAAGTTGCTCGTCCACACTAAAACGTATGAAAATGCTTTAAACCCCTTAAATGCTGTTCTATGTATGGGCTGAAACGTAATTGTCTTCATGTTTCTTCACCAGACAGCAATTCATAGTAAACTTTGTGTTGCCTTCGAAGAAATGCAATGTGAAGGTTGTACAAAGCAACATTTATCTTTAACAATGCGCTCAAGGTGTATATCAGGCACAATAACGGCGCTACAATGTGGGCCGCCATCTTGATTGTTTAGGGTTGAATGGATCACATGACAACAAATACGTCATCGTTTTCATATCTCCCCGTCTTCCCCGCCCACACTACATCGCAAAGACTGCGTTTTTAAATGTATCCACTTGGGAGAGCGTTTACAAAAATCTCAGATTTTGCGGTCAAAAACAGTCTCAGTGTGGACGGAAGGCCAAAACATTGAGAAAGATGCATTTTCAAACGAAAACGTATTAGTGTAGATAATAATTTCCGTGCCAATGAGCTCTGCTGCTTTTCATGCCTCTAAAGACTGACTATAGTATGAGCCAATAGCATTCGAGCACATGCTGTGAAGGAGCATATCATTGGTTCGACCCGCTGAACGAATACTCCCCTTCACTGAACAAGTCGGTAAAAATGACATGAATTATGGATGGAAATGTTGTGCTTTCATGCACAGTGTAAGATATTTAGGCTTTTCTTAAACTTTTTCTTTGTCTTAGTTATAATTAAGCCCAGCATTTGACAAAATATTGGGAAAATAAGACCTGCCATTTGTGGTGAAAACGGTTATAGTGTTTAAACTATTTTTAAACTGTCTTTGTACATTTGAACACTAATCCTTTGTTATGCTTGTAAACACCGACTTCAGCACGAGCCAATAGCACTCGAGAGCGGGCTGTGAAGGAGTATATCATTGGTTGGACCCACTGAATGATTACACACCTTAACTGAACTAGTTGGTCATTTTGGTTGAGTCATGATGAACTGAATGTACCGGTAAACTCGTTCGTGACCGACATGAACAAATCAGTCATCATGAATGACGATCTGACCGGGAGGAGGAGCTGCATGTCATTCATATCGTCAATCTTGTTCAACAAGAAAAGGAGCTGGGTGAATTATGAATAAAATGAGTGATGACCACACACTACAATGACATACGGACATTATTGAAACACATAATTATGTTCAGGCTAGTATTATTGTCATTTTTTGTATAACTTGATAAAAAAAGTCATGCTCAGCAGTTCACAGTACGATATGCTTTGTTGTCATTTACTACTAGCTTCAGAAAAACTAGCTTCATACCATGTGACCAACCTTTGGTAATCAACTATTGCAAATGTGCAAAATTTTACTAATTAAACATGAAGCTATTGAGAGCTCCATATCTCTAGAATTTAACCATATAGGGCCTTAAAAATGAAATTACCAAAAGGAAAATGAGCTGAACATAAAAGTATATTAATTAATCTTTAATATAGTAAAAAGCACTCCAACTTTGGGAAAACACCACACGAAAGTTTTTCCCCATTTCTGGACTCTATTGGCATATAATGCAATGAGGGGTGCTCAAGTCAACTGATTTTGGTAATCGACCTACCCATCTCTGTGTAAAAATAAAATGATGGGTAAAAGGGTAATTTTGTTTGACCTGTAGTTTTGCTAAAAAATCACTGGTGAAAATGCCCAATTTCAACTCCCTATACATAATAATGCATTACTCAGTAAATATGGATCCATGGAATTTAGTATTTTGGCTTTCATTATAATTAATGTTCATCTTCCTTCAGAAAAGGCACAAAAATGAACAATATAAAAATTTCAGCCACGGAAGAATGTCTGTTTTTTGCAGGTTACACTGAGAAACACAAACACAGAGACATTCAAACTAATCCTGTCTGAGCCACTCATGCATTTTACAACCATGTTAAGGATTACCTGTGTGCATGTGGTACTGTTGGACAATAAGTGACTACACGTCTAAGTGTGTTTGTGTACGAGTGATTAAACTGTTGCAACACTCCACCTTCTGGACCAAATACCCAGAAATGAATAACATGGTGTGTTACATCCATCTGACCTCGAAGTCTAATAACGCACACACACACACACCTCAAACCTTATCAGAGTGTGTCTGGATCTGAGTGAGAAAATTTCAGGGTAAGACAGGGACAAGAATAATATAGTCTTTTTAAATCACTGTAAAGTACGGTACACCGATATCAGGAAGTGCCCTGCAGTGACCTGAGGTCAGGTGTAAGCCTCTCGTGTTTGGGTTGAACTTGCATGGAATTGACCCCACTCACATCTTTAACTACCAGCAAAACTACCAGCAAAAACAATAAAACATTAACCGAGTTCAGAAACAATCTGCTATTTCAGAGCAAAAACATACGTCTATTTCACTATTAACCCCTGATGGTTCAACCGCTTCTGAAGAAGCTCTCATTAGATCCTTCACTTGCTGATAACTATAGACCAATCTCCAATCTCAATTATCTTTCAATCAAAAAGTAATAGAGAAACCAGTTGCAAAGCACCTATTGGAGGTAGTGAAGGATAACAATATTTTTGAGAAATTTTTGTCATGTTAGGGAAAATAGTACAGAAACGGCCCTTCTTAAGGCCCAGGTATATTTCGTTGTTGCGCATTCCGGATCGGCTCGTGCCTGGTCGACCGTGTTGCGTTTGTGGGTATACTCTGAGCAACTTCTTTGTGAAACTCTTAGTACATTCAATAGCAGGAACATGCGTCAGAGATGCACACAGCTGAGGCCAATTTGATCAAGTGAGTTAAATCAAGCAACACCATAAATAAGCAGTGTTGCTTGATTTAACAGCAGCGTTTGATACAGTTGATCATTCAGTTTTAATTGATACATTGAAGAGATGGGTGGGAATATCTGGGGTAGCTTTAGATTGCGTAGTTTCCTATTTTTTTAACAATAAATTGTAGTGTTCAGCAAGGATCCCTGTTAGGGCCAATTATGTTTGAAATTTAAAATTGTGAAAATATGGAAACTTGCATGAATGCAAGAATGGCTTTATGAACGAGTCACACAAAAAAGGTCTGCTGCATTGTTTGCTATAATGCTCAAAACAAGATTGGAATTGCTTAGTTAGGGTTGCCTCCCAATCCCACAAAATACAGGATGGTCTCGTATTTAAAGATGAACTGATGCAATAAGTCCCGTATTTTTAAACCAGGCCTATTCCTTTAATGTCCAGAAATCTGCGCATGTTGTCTTGTGTGTCTTGTAGTGCAGTGCTGGTCTTTGGACTGTCTGAAGCAGCGTGTCATTGATAGTGTGAATGTGTGTTATCAGGTTAGATAAGTCTCTTCAGAAAGACTTTACCCTTTGCTCTTATCAGACCGACACACATTCGCCTTCCCGTATCAAAGCACATCTCAAACACAAACATTGAAAACTACATGTCCCACAATTCATCATTCAGAGCTGCCTAGACACACTTACAGATCATCATTAATTAAGATTAACTAATCACAGAGAGAGAGAGAGAGAGAGAGAGAGAGAGAGAGAGAGAGAAATGAGGAAAAACAATAAAGAAATGAAGCTCTTTTAATCAGTGTGTTGAAGTAAATTACAGTGTGTGTGTGTTGGGTTAGATCACTGCACTGTGTGGCTCCTGAGCATCTCTATATATTGATCACATCATTCATCACCACAGATGACAAGACATTATTTCTAATTAAAACCGCTGCCATAAATTATGGGTTTTATTTGCCAGGTCATGACTTAAACAACAGATGAGAGAGAGAAACAGTGAGACAGAGAGAGAGAGAGAGAGAGAGAGAGAGAAAGGGAGGGACGAGGGGGTGGTACCATGAAGGATTGATTTCCTACAATATTTCTAGTCCTCTTCAGACTATATAATAATAAAAAATAAAAAAAGTGTGTGTTTGTGTACATCTGTAAGATCATTTAAGGCACCCGTTTTGTACGGTGATAAACAGTGGCACAGTAACACTGGATCAGCCATTGCTTTGATTAAATAAAGCAATATGTCACCTACAGCTGTGCGGTACAGTGATTCTCACAGATAAGGGCCAAGGGCTCTTCCTAGGCACAATGAAGCTTTTTTTATATAACAGCATCAACCGTAAGAGTGCAACAGTGCCTGCCCACTTTTTCGGCCTTTTTGGTTTCTCATTAATTTATTTTCCATAAAATTCTCCATAAGAGTTCGAAGACATGAACCAACCAGCTCCAAGGAGAATCACAACAAACTTAGATTTAAATTTAAAAAAGTATTTGAAAATCGGACAAAAAGACAAAGGTACAAGACTGTGTACTTAACGTCTTTCATGAGGGAATTAACTATAATCCCATGAAGCATTGTGAAAGACATAATCGAATTAAAAACAATGGAAAATATAAAACAACTTGAAGTTGTTGATAATAAGTATAAAATTGCAAATTTGCTAAATATTCAGATATATGCAAATATACAAGTAGTTTGAGAGTGTAGGGAGACAAACTTGATTGCGTCATTCACAGTGCATCATGGGAGTGGGTGGTCATTGCAGAGCTCTTTTGGTGCACTTTGTTTGCTGTGATTCTCTGATTTGGTGGATTGTTCCCTTCAGGATCATGGGTAGTGCAGTTTTCCATCAGGAACGTAAAAAAAATTAAAAATAATCTTGCTTTGTCGAAGCACGAATGTTCGCTCTAGATGTAATGTGGCTTCACAGGAATCCTTGTTCCCAATAAATGTTAATCGTGGCATGACATTTATTAGAAATGTTTGCATTTGGCCTAAAAACGCCTTAATATTGTGAAACATGAGGGAAACCCTCTAGTCATGACCAGGAAGTAATCACATTCACACAATCAGCGATGAGAGCAATATGGAGGTTGATGGTTTACTGGTGGTTAGGTGTGGGGGTTTGGAAGCTTCAGTTCCAGCAGAAAACAACATGATTCGCAACTCGCTTATGGCACCCTCTGTGGAAATTACACACAGAAAATGAAGTGCACACGTGTCTATACGCCTAACAACACTTACCGCTTTGGCCACTATGAGCGGTGTTTTGAATTTCGATAAGTACAGACTGATTTTAGCCGAAGATCACTGAGATCAGTCTAGTCTTAGAGATGTCCTCTCTTTCCTCTCTATATATAACAAAGACACACAAACAGCCTTGATTTTGCCAAGATGGTAGCGGGGTCAAGGTTTCAGAAGGATAAACACACACAGACTCACATGCACAACAGCTAACGTAACATTTTGTGTATCTGAAATAATTTCATAAAAGATCAGTTTTGAAAAGTGTGTGTAAGCATGTTGCTGTCCCCAGTCAGCCTAAATAAAGACTTCAGATGTTTGAAGCGAACAGTGTGTTCGATTCTTCTTGAGATTCACAAATTAGATCAAACAAGGACAAGATCAGAAATCAAAAGTAAAATTTTTTTTATATTCAATTTACTCATTAACTCGAGCTCTGTTTGCTTGAAACCGTATTTAACATTTCACAGATGCAATGTCGTATCTCAACTATCTTCTCGGCTCACAATATTCACCTACTAGTAATGCCTTCATATTGGACACTGAAATCTAAAGGTGCACTCAGTAACTTGTGTTTGTCATCTTGGATTTACACTGACACCTAGTGGTTTGGATGCAGCATCATTTAAAATCAATAGTTTACAGTTTCAGATGACATTGTAGAAATGTAGTATTCACAATCAGCCATGATTACTTTAAAGTGTCCAATAACAGGATGGTTACTGAGATTTAGTGAGTAGTATTCGGCTGGTCATGTGATTCCCCATGAGTGGTCAGAGCACGTGAGCGTAGCGTGAGCAGAGCAATCAGAATTTCACTGGAGAGAGGAGCGTGTTTCACGAGATTGCGCTCAGCCCCGCTCCGGCCACTCACTTTCCGCTCTAATTAATATGCGCTACATTTCTCGTGTGGCCACATTAATAGGCTGTGAGTGTGCTTCCACACGGACAAATATCTGGTGTTTGCGGCTGTATTAGGTCCAAGATTTTAAACAGAGTAGATTATAAGAGATGAGGCAGCATTTAAACTCTGTGTGATTCCAACAACAGACTACAGTGAGGTGAAGGAGCAGAGGCAGTTCAAAACACAGATTAGTTTTGAGGACATCCGCCTGTATAGTAAAATTATTTTATTAAGCGATCACGGACGTCTATAAGGTTTACCAGCGATTCGCACGGGATAATCAATGTCTGTATAAAAAGTGTCGACTGCATTTACACACTGCTGTCATGCGTAACTGACCCATCAGAAAATGTGCTGATTAATTATGAAGTATTAAATATGTTCATATGATGTATCTGAGATTATTAAAATGAACTGATTTGCATACATGTCAAAACACAAAAGAACTCGTTACATTAGAAAGCCAGTAATCTTACAGTATGCTCAAATTAAAAATAGACAATTTTATTTGTCCCTCCGGAAAATGTTCTGAAACGCGGGGCTCAACAAATTTTTCCTAGTCAATTTAAAGGTTTCACTATCTAGACAGTGCAGATCCACCAACATGGGATAAGAATAATGGGTTATTTTTACAGAGAATTTGGTAGGTAAAATACACTATTACCTTTACCGTCGCGGGAACGCGTAGCCCTCAATAAGTCAGTATAAAAGAGCCACATCCAAATAGGACAGAAAGAACAAGGCAATTTTTATTTTGTTTAGTGTCGTTTTATTTTTTTTACAGAAATTGTGTCCAATTTCGTTTTCATTTCATGCTGCTCCGCTCCAACATTACAATGACTTTTGAACTTGTGTGCGTTGGAGTTGCGTGATCGCACATGAGCGAATATTTGAGTTGCGCGATCGCACATGAGCGAATATTAGACTGTACATTGTAAAACAACAATATATAAAACAACAATTAATATAATTCATCTAATCTTTGTAAGCAGTCACTGAATAAAAAGACCCTTTTGTCAATTATATTTTCGTCAATGATTTCGTGGACGAGATTAACACTGCAAAACTAATTGACAAAAATTTGCATATGGTCATCAACACTCTCGTTTAAAGCTTGACAAATGCATGGAGTTGACGGGAACAAGTAAAAATCCACACATTAGCATCCTCATTTGCATACTGCATTAGAGGTGACAGGGATATCTTAATTAGAAATTCATGCATATTCATGAGGAAGATTAAACTTTAGATTACATACAAAACAAGTAAACGGCTGATCTGGCAGTACTGGTACTAGTGGACTAAAAGTTTGGTTAGCATAACATCAATTTAGAAAAAAGAAGAGTATGATCCAAATCGTTTCGTATATTTTAAATAGGGCTGTCAACCGATTAAAAGATTTAATCAAATTAATTACATAGTGTGCCGATAAATTGATTGAATTGATCACATATATAAATATTTGCTGAGAAAGCCTCTCAAATAACAATAATTCAATATACAGGTGAAACTCGAAAAATTTGAATATCGTGAAAAAGTTCATTAATTTCAGTAATTCAACTTAAAAGGTGAAACTAATATATTATATAGACTCTTTACAAGCAAAGTAAGATATTTCAAGCCTTTATTTGATATAATTTTGATGATTATGGCTTACAGCTTATGAAAACCCCAAATTCAGAATCTCAGAAAATTAGAATATTGTGAAAAGGTTCAGTATTGTAGGCTCAAAGTGTCACACTCTAATCAGCTAAACACCTGCAAAGGGTTCCTGAGCCTTTAAATGGTCTCTCAGTCTGGTTCAGTTGAATTCACAATCATGGGGAAGACTGCTGACCTGACAGTTGTGCAGAAAACCATCATTGACACCCTCCACAAGGAGGGAAAGCCTCAAAAGGTAATTGCAAAAGAAGTTGGATGTTCTCAAAGTGCTGTATCAAAGCACATTAATAGAAAGTTAAGTGGAAGGGAAAAGTGTGGAAGAAAAAGGTGCACAAGCAGCAGGGATGACCGTAGCCTGGAGAGGATTGTCAGGAAAAGGCCATTCAAATGTGTGGAGGAGCTTCACAAGGAGTGGACTGAGGCTGGAGTTACTGCATCAAGAGCCACCACACACAGGCGGGTCCTGGACATGGGCTTCAAATGTCAAAGCGTCTTACCTGGGCTAAAGAAAAAAAGAACTGGTCTGTTGCTCAGTGGTCCAAAGTCCTCTTTTCTGATGAGAGCAAATTTTGCATCTCATTTGGAAACCAAGGTCCCAGAGTCTGGAGGAAGAATGGAGGCACACAATCCAAGATGCTTGAAGTCCAGTGTGAAGTTTCCACAGTCTGTGTTGGTTTGGGGAGCCATGTCATCGGCTGGTGTTGGTCCACTGTGCTTTATTAAGTCCAGAGTCAACGCAGCCGTCTACCGGGACATTTTAGAGCACTTCATGCTTCCTTCAGCAGACAAGCTTTATGGAGATGCTGACTTCATTTTCCAGCAGGACTTGGCACCTGCCCACACTGCCAAAAGTACCAAAACCTGGTTCAATGACCATGGTATTACTGTGCTTGATTGGCCAGCAAACTCGCCTGACCTGAACCCCATAGAGAATCTATGGGGCATTGCTAAGAGGAAGATGAGAGACATGAGACCAAACAATGCAGAAGAGCTGAAGGCCGCTATTGAAGCATCTTGGTCTTCCATAACACCTCAGCAGTGCCACAGGCTGATAGCATCCATGCCACGCCGCATTGAGGCAGTAATTAATGCAAAAGGGGCCCAAACCAAGTACTGAGTACATATGCATGATTATACTTTTCAGAGGGCCGACATTTCTGTATTTAAAATCCTTTTACATGAAATCAATAAAAAATATTCTAATTTTCTGAGATTCTGAATTTGGGGTTTTCATAAGCTGTAAGCCATAATCATCAAAATTATATCAAATAAAGGCTTGAAATATCTTACTTTGCTTGTAAAGAGTCTATATAATATATTAGTTTCACCTTTTAAGATGAATTACTGAAATTAATGAACTTTTGCACGATATTCTAATTTTTCGAGTTTCACCTGTATAATGATGAAATACTTTTTATACTTTTAATACAGATTATCAGATAAATGCATTACATTCTTGTAGCAGAAGAGTTAATCATTGATAAGACAATATAAAATGCGGCTTTAGAATACAATGTATTGTTTACTACCATATTATTGATCATAAATCAATCATTGACACACAGTTCACAGCAATCCATTACACAAGTGAATTTGTCAATCAGTTGGAGATTTATTATGAGGGCTTGTTTAAGGACCCGTCAATTTACACCAGCTTCAGACGGAAGCCTTTGGAGTGTCTCACTTGGTTGCGTCGAGCCATAAACATGCCATTTTTAGGTCACTGTGTCAAGTTAAACATAGTTTAATACTTAGAAAAACATGTCTTGCGATCAGTTCAGTTTTGCACTCCATTAAGCTGCATTTTGAACAAGATCACATCCTCATGTCGTGTTGTCTGCTGAAGGGTTGGTTTGTTCTCTGTATTTGTGATGGGTCGTTCATGAACGATTCGTTCATTTTGGACAAATCTTTTATGCGATTCCAAAGAACTAGTAGTCTCAGGGAGTGATTCGTTAATTTTGCATTGGCCGCGCATGCGCATCGCGCAACCTCCGTTCGTTTGTTACGTGAAAACCGCATAGGCGCTGTACAGGAAACAGAAATGATTAGTTCGCCTCTTCAGTCTTCTGGTTCGAGTCATTTGTTCTTTTGTCATGTGAAAGACGTATACGCTATGTATTGCTCACACTGGAAACAGAAACGATTAGTTCACCGCTCGAGTCATCTGGTCCAAGTCGTTCATTCTTTTGTCACAGTGTTGATAGTGTACTAACTGTATATGGTTGAACGACAATAAAAACCACTTGACGACTTGTTTACAAGGCACCAGGCTGCTAAAATGAGCACCTCTGAGGAAGAACTGATCACTGGACACTGAAAATTTGCCAGGTTAATATAATTGTGTGACACAATGCTAAAGTAAAAAATACACTTCTGTGAAAACCGCTGCTGTTGCGCTACTAGAGAATTAAGCTTTGCACAAACATGATCACATGAGTTTACTCCCAAATACTCCCTTACATAAAACCTAGAGTTCTGACAAACTTTCTGCCGACTTTCCCACTCATTATTTTGACCTGCAAATGAGCTTGCGATACAAATGTTTGCCAGAAGTTTGCAGCTCTTTTGTTTGTTGAGTGTCGAATTTGCGGCAAGTTTTCCAGAACACTTGATTTGTGTAAGGGCTGGTCCAAGTAGGCTGTCTGAAACAAAGTGTCTTAAATTCTCAAAAGGCTCGTATGAAGATCAACCAGCAAAAGAGTTTCAATATCCAGTCAAGCTAGATAACAAATACTCTTGATGTCTCACTATTTCTCTCCGTCTCCCATTCCCTCGTGATTATCCTTCACCCTTTTTTATTGTTGTACACCTCTTCCGTTCTTTGATACTAACAGCACTCCATATTTCCCTCTGTCGAATGGAAAGCTTCTCTGTACATGATAAGGTTTCGTTTAATTACAGTTGGATTAATGGCACATAGCTTCACTAAGGAGGAACATTTCTTCAGAATCCTTTCGAAGCTTTAATAATTAAAAACACTGACTTCAGTGTTTATGACAGAAAAATCAATCACACACACACACACACACACACACACACACACACACACACACACACACACACACACACACACACACACACAGAGGTAGATCTCTATCTTCGTTGTCCACAATTGGCCTTGTTGACCATAACTGTGAAATTGATTGTCTAGAGATGAAACCTGATATCAGCCAGTAAATATAAGCCACAAACATCTTTTTCAAAACTGGCCCGAATTTCCACCCATTTTAAAGCTGAACGATGACATCGGCTGCTTGAAGTTTTGAAAAATGTGTTAATTATAATGGAATCGATTTTTTTTTTCATTATTATTTATTAATTTCGCATTTTGAGTTGTTGTTGTTTTGAAAACTGTACTTATCCACTTTTTCCAGCCTAGAATCAACTTTTCTTGGGTGGAAACATGAGGAACGGACAGAAAGAGAGCGAGAGAGAGCTTCAGGCAGTTAACCCGCAGTAACGATTTATGAGGCAGATCTCAGCTGATGTAACAACAGAAATATTTCCCCTTTTCTCTCTCAAGGCCACATGAAACACTCACAATGATAAATGTAATTCCATTTTTACATTTTTATAACAAATCCAAGATCTCATAAAACCAAACAATTTTAAAGCAAATTTCCTGTTTCATAAACTGTTGCTCTGTTGCACTGTAGCGTCTCATATCATACTCCATGATGAAGCATCAGGATATGTGTGCCCAGATTTTTTTTTAACTGTAGTTTAATAGACAAAACTGTCCAGGGATCAGTAGTGTAGCTAGGGGTGGGGCCACAGGGGTATTGGCTCCTTCATCTGCTGGTGACTTTTATTTGGAACAATTATGTCCAGAAGCGCTTGACCTAGCCCTGCTTTGGTTTAAAATGCTTGTTGTCAGTTCACTCTGAACTCAAGACTGAGAGGAATGTTTCATGGGACAATCCATTATTTGAAACCCTTCCTTTGATAAATCCACACAGATCCACAGCAGCCAATAAACAAGCCAAGTTTGAGTTTGTATACTGGCATCTGGTCTCATTATTATCTGCACACACACAACACAAAGTGGAGGCAAAGGACAGTGTTGGTTACAGCTATATATGTTCAACTTGTGACATGCACCATCATTTGAGTAAGCGCCCATGTACACTGCACGCACACACGCACATACCAAAAGACAAATTGCATGCCCAGTCTACTCTCAGCCATCTGCACTTCTTTTAAAGTTATGGTATTAAAATCATTCCGTTATTGCTAGCCCTTGCGATATGCACATCACGATATGTACATTTGCGATATTTCAACAAATTCTATAAATCGTGCAGCCCTCGTTTTTAAATTCCTTGTTTCTTAGGTCTAGAATTCACATTTCAAGATCTTAGAATCATAATGACGTGTTTTTAATTTGGACTCAATTTGCACATTTTGGCCCCTCTGTTGCCCCCTCCTTGAACATTTTCAAGAATTACCACTTTCAGGGATCATTTTCAATATTTGCAAATACACAAGTAGTTTTAAGGTAAAGGTAAACCGACTTGCTTGCATCATTCACAGTAGTCATGAGAAGGCAGTCGCTATAGAGCTTTTTGGCACACATCATCACAAATCTCTAAATGGTGGATCTGTTTTATTCAGGGTCATGGGTAAAGTAGTTCTTCACCAGAAATTCCACTATAAAACATTCTCTTTTTTAAATGAAGATAAAAAACACAGAAATATGGCTTCAACAGAGGCATGAGTTATCATTCAAAATAAATTCCCTGATGGAAAAAAATGATTGCTGTTGCATAAGTGTTGCACCTTATACTCCTATTTGTGTTTTCATTCATGCATTGTTTACATATCAATGGCAAAGGGTTGAATTCAGGCCTCAGACACAGAGTCAAGATTGGTATCAGTTCAGTATGGCAGGTGCGAGTCCATTTCAACAGTTATTACTGCACAGCTGAGCCAAAACCACTCTTGAGAAAATCGTCTGCCCAGTTTCACATTTCCACAATTCAGGCAAATATCATTATCAGACCGAGAGGGAGGCCAAGCTCCAAATGTTTGACTTCAATGGTAATAATAACTCATTAACTGAATGCTGTGTTTTTGTGTTTGTTTTACATTATCTATTGTTCGGCCAGTGAGAAGCTGGCTCGACAGATCGAAATGAGCTGCAAGAAACTGCAGAATTGAGACAAACCCAGAAAGTTGCAAAGCAGCAGATGAAAGAGAGAAAATAGGTCAGAGTCAGTTTAAGCCATATTAGCACACAACAGATCCAAGATGGCTGCTCACGGATGGGTTAATTACATCTAGCTACAGTGTCATGAAACTGAATCTCATGTTGTGCCAGGAGACTAGCTCATATCTTCATATTAGAAAAACTATACTGCAGAAGCAGTGGGCTGTGAGAGCCAAACTTCTCACAGGTCAAGCTCTACCGACACCACCCTCACTGCACTAAAGAGCCAAAATGGCCACTGTGCAGCTGTTCACAATCTAGACACACATGATCCATCCTAAAAAGCTTGACATGTCAATGGAAAATAAACTATTTGTAACCGTATTTTTTTAACTGAGTTTTGTGTTAACATAGGTTAAAATAAGCAACATGATCACACGGGAAGTCAACATGTTGCTACTAAAATGTTCCAGTACCCTTACATTTACCCTATTCATCCAAGTTACTGACAAGCAGCATCTCCCATCAGACATTTTTGCATCAGTTTAAATGCGTTTACCATTTCCTGTGGTGGGACTGATAGCGTGTTGGGTCAGCAGCCTCAGAGACAGAAGTCCCTTGTTGAAACCAGGAAGTATTATCTACTGTAGAGGTTGACAATAGTGAATTTTGCAGATTCCGATGGTGGTGGAAAGGCTGATAACTGATTAATCGGCTGATAGTTTTTCAAATTGATTTATAGAATGTAAAAAAAAAGTATATGTACTCTCTCTTTATTAATGCGGGCAAAGACAAAGTGTAACTAGACTAGAATTATAGAATACTATAACTACAACATATATATAATATATAATGCAGGACTTTTAAGTATAAACAAGCCTGAAACACACTGGGGACTCTTATTTGGAAATGACTAAATTCTTAAAAAACTATCGGCAACTGTCAACAGATTTTTGCCAATAACCGATATTCCAAAATACAACTATCAGCACCAATTAATCGGTAAAACAGATATATTGGTCTACCTGTAGTATAAACATTGTCAAAATCGATGACAAGCACGATTTTGAGGTTGCATTTTTTATATAAAAATATTTTTGTACACCACTGATGGTTGAGTTTAGGGTTAGGTTTTGTGAGTTAATAAAATATGCACTCCTCTTCAATGTAGTACATCATTTACATCTAACATTTCACTCTGCAACTCTCCCTTTATGTACATTTCACCAGAAAACTAGAGCTCACATGTGCCTACATATACGTTCAAAAACACTTCCCGCTTCAGCCACTTGGGGCAGTGGTTTAAATTTTGGTAAATCGATTTTAGCTCAAAAACTGTCTGCGAGGCATCTAAGGTTTGTTGAGGTGTGCTGACTGCACCACTGCCATAAAAACACAAGGTTACACGTGTACTTCAAGCTTATATTGCTCCTATGGTGGGTAAATGCATACTTTTACTACAAAGGTTTACTTGCGGGCCAGGAGGCATTCTTTTTTTATTTTAGTTCAAAGTAGGGCTGTCGAAATTTCATACATTAATACAATCATGTGTTTATCTCGCAGAACTCTGCTCTCTGCCACGAACTGCTAGCAGAGATATTACCAATAAAGCCAACTTAACTAAACTAAACCTGAAATAGTATGTTCCAATATGTCTTCATACATACTTAAAAGTATGTACTTTCCCATCTACATCAAAGTACATTAAGTATTCAGTAGAAATATGTGGATTGCGATGCAGCCACTCACCCGCCATCCTGCCCATTTGACACACACACACGCGCACACACACACACACACACGCACACACACACACATATATTACTGCTCTTCTAATGTATGGAGATTGCTGTCTGGGTGACTCAAAGGGTGATGTATGAGGGACGTCTCTGCTGTACTTGTGGCTAAGAGCTCCAGATCGATGCTTTAGCACCCATGTCACACAAACGTAGCATTTAACACCAACTTTAACAATCTTTAGTGGCTGCCAAGTGCTAACCTGCCACTGACCTCACCTCACCGCGTGTGATGAACAACCTGACGACAGTCAGTCACATCAGATATATACAGACTCCATTGCTCGGACATGCTCGCAATATACAACCAAACGGGGATTAGCACATTATTGTATAAATATTGTGTTTCTGCAATTCTGCATGTAGTCTGGTCGAGTTCAGGCACTAAAATGTATAAGTTAATTTAAACAATGGAAAATGAACAGGACAAAACCTAATAGGGTGGATAAAAATCAAATGATTCAGAGTTAGCTCACACAAGGTTGTCTAACTAAAGGTTGACTGATAGCAAGTTTTTGCCAATACTGATAACCAAGTTTTAAAGAAGAGGCTGATAACAGATTAATCAGCCGATAGTTTAAACATTTTACTTTGCATGTCATCGCTTCAAATTCAATTAGTTGATTATCAAATTAAAATAGTGCGGCCACAGAGGAATAATAATAAAAACAAAAATAATAATAAAAAAAAAATATCTGCAACTATCGGCCTAGATTTTTATTGCCAGCAACCGATACCCAAAAAGCAACTATCGGCACAGATTAATCGGTAAAACAGATATATCGGTCTGCCTCTACACAAATCATAATTTGTTTTGCTGGAAACCGATACCCAAAAAGCAACTATCAGCATAGATTAATCAGTAAAACAGATATATCTGTCTGTCTCTGCACAAAACATGAATTTTTTGGCTGGAAACCGATACCCAAAAAGCAACTATCGGCACAGATCTATCGGTAAAACAGATATATCGGTCTGTCTCTACACAAAACATCTTCTCACAAAAACAGCTTTCCCAAGAAAAATGCGTTGTTTAAAATGTTTCGATTACAGAAAACAAATTAGGATAAACCTGGAAGATTTGTTTATATATTGCCAGTTTTTTTATGTAGAAGCAAAGCACCCAGGGCATGGCAACATTCTTCCTAATTGTGAAGAGAAAAGATATACAATTCCCTAATAAGACTCAAATCTTAAAATTTGTGAGTTATTATTATTAATATTGTATCCAATATATTAAGACTGCACTGAAATTTTACTGAACATGAAAATGTACTACATAGTAGAACTGACCTAGTTACTGCATACACCTTTGGAAGATTAATTCTTGCAAAACAACTGTTGACTAATGGGAATAGTCCAAACCAAGGGCTACAATAGAATATGTCACAAATAGAACAAGTCATTACGGGGGCACAATGAATAACTTTGAGATATAACCAACATAGCAAACACAACATCTGTGATGCCCTCAAATGCTGACCCTAAAAAAATTTAATCTATGTCCTCTTGTGTCCACACTAACCAGACCCCCAGACACGTGAACCCAAAGTGCTTCAGTGACTTTTTCCAGTTGGACTGGACAAATTAAATGGTTCCACTGGGTTTTGGGCTTAAAGAAAAACAGCAGGCTCGAGTTTATTAACGTGAACATTCCTTGTTTTCAGTGTACCATGACAGAAAATATTAACGGTCAGTGTTGCGGCTACATGACATGCTAGCATATACTCACAAAAAATTTTGTCATTCGATAATGTCTTTTTAAAATATCTTTTCTGTCCTTTACAGTCAGTTGATCATCAAAAAAAAGAAACATAACTAAATCACACATATTATGGATGCAGTAAAAAAAGCCGCACGAGAACAAACACTTGATTCTTAAAGGTGCACTCAGTAACTTTTGTCTTTGTGTCATCTTGGATTTACACTGACACCTAGTGGTTTGGATGCAGCATTATTTAAAATCAATAGTTTTTAGTTTCAGATGACATTGTTGAACTGTATTATTCACAGTCAGCCATGATTACTTTAATCAGTGAGTGAAAGTGTCCAATAACAGGACGGTTAATGAGATTAAGTGAGTAGTATTCTGCTGGTCATGTGATTCGAACACGGCCACCCCCATGTGTGGACCCTCTCCATGTGGAATAAAACAGCTTTTATAAGGTTACTGATATGACTGGAGTCTTTATTTTAATGCAAGTGCTCATGATTTACTACATACATTACAAAATTGCAATCCATGTCTTTTGTAGTTAAAAAAATAATGACTATTAAAAAGATCAAATGTGATCAAAATGATAAAAAAAAAAATAACAATATCTGCTGAATGTCTTATTGACATCTGAGAGGAAATGTCGCAAACAACCTAAATGTCTTCTAGATGTAAACGCACATCAAATAGATGTCTGGAAGTTATCAAAATGGACATTTTAGAAATATACCCAATTAAATCGCAACTGAATTCAGAACTGAATCGAATCAAGAGTTATGAAGCTGAATTTAATCAGGAAATCTCTTAAAGAAATACCCAGCACTAAATTGGGATTAACTTCAATATCTATGGGGGAAAAAAGGCCCGATAGAGAGATTACGTTAAGCATGAATACACTCATTTAAATATAAAAAAAAACACACAGTAGAGTCTGTAGAGATGATCACACACACATACACACACACACACACACAGTGAGTTGTGCAGTTCCCTTTGCTTGGCTGCTAGATCGATTCGCAGGACCATTGAGTACTCCAGGGTGCAAACACTGCATAGCTTGTGTGTGTGTGCGCGCACATGTAAACAAAGCACTTCCTTTTGAGTAGAAGCTACTTTTCTAGAGAATGACCAGATCCTTCTGTATGTCAAAATTATCTCGTACCACCAATCATACCCTCCGTAGAGCGAGACAGAATGAAGAGGACACACACACACACACACGTTACATAGTAAAGCCAGCAGAGGGGAAAATGGTATGGTGGTGTCGACGAGCATAACCCCTCATTCTCCATGAAGGATAAAACATTGTCGGCATGAACAATCAGATTCCTCTTTCTCTTTAAAGTTACATCTGTACCCGTCATGCTCCAAAGGACAAAGAGTCGAGGACACAAACAAGCACATACAATATACATTCAAGGACAACATGATTTCAACGCTGTTGTTTCTTGCAAACAATAGTCCTAGAATCAAAACGAAAGCTTTTCACCTTCTCACGAAGTGTGGCACTCAAGGACTCAGACTCTACTTCATTTTTGAAAACCGAGTATCAATCCATTCCATGCATTTTTTTTTTTCTTTTCTCAAGCTCTTTCAACCTCTTGTTGTGATGAAAGAACATCTCAAGCAGAAAGCCACTTAAAAACAGCAATCGAAATGGCTTTAATGGGCTGCAGAGACTGCGCGAAACAAATGCGGACAGAAAAAATTAATGTGCGAAAACTCAAGAGCAGAAGTGAATTGGCGGTTCGTGTTCCCAGTGACCTTGGCTCTCCTCCGCTTCCCAACAATCTGCTCCTGATGTGGAATGTGACCCTCAATGGCGAGGGGTGGCCCTGTGTGTGTGTTTCCAATAAACTCCAGGAGGTTCTGGTGTATGTATGGACTGATGGTTGGGTAGACCAAGTTTGACAGGTGTGTGTGAACCCCTCGTAAGGGCTGAGGGGGTCAAAGGGGGGTGCAGGGGTGGAACGCAACAATGGGTGTATTCAGAGCTGCAGGGGAACGTGACTTAGAGATATGAAGACGTAAAACACTGAAAGAACTAGGAGGTCAGTGTGTGTGTGTGTGTGCGCGCTGAAGATTATGCTAGCGTGGATGTTAATAGCTAATCTAAGATTTCGATTACACTTGCAACCACAGGCAAATACTAATGAGTACAGTCAGTGCTAGAAGGAAAGCAAACAACACTAAAAATTGGAAGTCTCTATGATTATGCTGCTCTCCAGATATGGCTCGGTCCCCTCCTTCAATGTTTCTCTAGGAGGGTTATTCCATGTCAAATAAACCACATTTCATAGAATTTCCAGTTTGCAGAAACATAAATGATGAAAGCCAAAATATTAAATGCCATGGATCAATATTTACCAAGTTATCCATTATGTTGTAGAGGGGTTTGATTACTTATGATTTAAGAGCAAAATTACAGGTTCAAAAAAGAACAGTTGAGAAAGGTGGCAGCGTCATTTACAGAGATATAGCTACTAGGTATATTACTAAAATCAGCTGACTTCAGCAACCCTACAAGTTAATGCTCTATTGAGTTTTAAATAAATAAATAAAAGCCTACCTCCCAACCCTGAACCTAACCAAAAGTGTCACAAAAAGCCAATGTGAGACGAAAAACGCAACTTCTGAAGCAACCACGTCATTTTGTGGCACTTCTATTACACTTTCAGCTCACGTCAACTCGCGCGCGCTCTTCCGGAATCGCACCCTGGTTATTTGCGTCTCAAGTGCAACGCTCTATCAGTTGAACAACCATGCAATTTGACCTCTAGACTCACGTCGCCACGTGGCCTTTGACAAAACTGGCAAAGGTCTGGGATATACAGCAGCTTACATTGCCCAAGAACCGCCCACTTTCAGGAAAAGCCCTCTAACTGACATGTAAAGTGATCAATCACAGTTGGTTTTGTCATTACGTGCAGTTTAGGGACAGGGTTATCCGAGATATGTCATGCCATAATAACCCTTACGAAAATTGATAGAGTTCATGGCAAACTTGCCACAAACTTGCGGCAAACTGGCGGAAAATTGTCCATTGTTGCCAAAGGTTTGCGGGAGATTCACCGCTACCGGCGAAGAGCTGCAAACTTCTGGCAAACATTTGAGGCCAATCAAAAGCTCATTTGTATGTGAAAATAATGAGTGGCAAATTTGTGGGAAGTTTAGATTTTTTTTTGTTAAGGAAAAGACCGACATGGGGGAATAAATTACAAGGGTGCAGCAGTCACCAAAAACCAGTGTTGGGTAAGTTACTCTAAAAAGTAATGAATTACTAACTAACTACCGATAGCATCTTCTACAGTGTAAATAGATTGTTGTACCAATTACGCTGTCTGAAAAGTAATTGCATTACTTATTGCTAATTATTTTCTAAAACCCTTATCAACCTCGACCAGATGAAAAATGCAAGGATAGACATGACCATTGTTCTTTTAATTCTTTCAAATAAATCATATAAAATCAATTATTCATGAACTGGCTATAGAATTTATTGGGGCTGTATTAAATTAGTAAACATATATTTTAACATTAGATGTTACAGTATTTTTAACACAATTACATCAGAAGTAACTAATTAAATTACTGAAAATGAAGAGTAATCCCTTACTTTACTTTTTCAATGAAAAATTAATTACAGTAATTAATTACTCCGTAACGCATTACACAAAACACTGCCGAGAACACACAAGAAAATAGCGGAAAATGTGTCAATTGTAGGGCTGGGCGATAAAAATTATTTTTGATATTGATGATAAACTAGATTTCTAGCCATTACGGTTTATGTACTACTAAAACGTTTTTTAACATGATCCAAAGCACTGTGACAGGCAAGAAAGTGTATCTTCTTGCAATTGAGCTAATGGAACATTACCGCCACCTACTGAGCTGGAGTATGGAGCGTCACAAGAAAGTCTTTCCGTGAAGTCAAACATCAGCTGAAGAGGATGAAATTGGCTAATTGTAATCCAAAAGAGGTCACACATCTTATGTAGGATTAAATCATAAACGGAGTATACTTTAAAAAGTAGCATACCCGCTGGAGTATATTGTAAACAAACACGTTACGTTTTAATTAATTCTAGAGGTCAAACAAACATGTGAAACGCAGTTTCGCCCCCATTAATGGCAAGCATAGCATCATAGCATCAGACCAGGTTGAGAATTCCACAGATCAAGAAGCGAATGAGTCAAGCGTTTGGCGATTCAAAGAAACTGCCATAAAAACAAAGACAGCACAAACATTCCTCACTCTCATTTTCGCTCAGGCGCCAAAAGCCCATCTGAACAAGCATTTAGAAAGTGCCTGGCGCATCACACAAACAAGAGAAGAGTAGCCAGCCGTAAAATTAGACAGCTTTCCCTCCATCCAAGCGAGAGGCTCAAAGCGGTGAAGAGAGATAGGGAAGACAGATGTAAAGGATGAAACAACCTGCGAGTAATGAAAGATAGCTGAATGTAGATCGACACAGATTAGACAAGCCGCAGGTCTGAGGCAGGTGAAATTGCAAACAAGTGTTCGGTTGGAATCCATCAACCACAGACAAAACAGATTCAATTATCACCAAAATAAAAATGAATACATTTTTAAAATGACATTACTGTATTTCACCACAAAAGTAATAAGCTACTCAACATATACATATACATTATATATATATATATATTTTAAAATGCATCTCTGGCTCAAAAAATAAATACAAAAATGACAGCATTAAAAAAACAACTAGATTGCTAATGTTTTGGCTAATGTTGCGCTGCTGATTTGGCTTCTTGGATTTATACTGCCACCTACCTGCATGGATGTAGTATCAGGCAAAAGTGTTTGGTTGCTAATGTCATTGTGAAAATACATTATTTGCTGTGTCAGATATGACTAATTTATTCTATGAGTGAAAGTTTCTAATTACTTAAGTGATTGAGATGAAGTGAGTTGTAATCATCTAGTCATGTTGCAACTTTGATTAGGCTACAAATAATGTACATTTAAAATAAAAAATAAAAGCACTATTGGTTTAGAAGTAAAACCTTTTTAATCCCTACAACTCTACTGCATATTCTCCACGTCGCTTTCATTTTTCACACCCAAATTTAAAAGCTCACATTACACACATAGGCAAAGCAAGTTTATTTTTATAGCACATTTCATACACTGTTGTAATTCAAAGTGCTTTACATGGAAATGATGAGTAAAATAAGAGAACAAGAAAATAAAAATAAGAATAAAGTCTGGGGTGCCCCTTCAGTGGAAATGCTGAACAGCTGAACCCTCCCAACCCTGTGTATAGGTTTACAATCTCATACAAATCATGTATCATCCTATCTTTCAGGCTCTGTTTGTTCTATGTCTCAACCATAGACTGTAAAAAAAGATGGATGACGCCCCTTCGCTCTTTTCCATTGGTGAGAACTGAAGCCGCCAGTGTCCCGATATGGCGCTGACATCTTGGGACTTGAGTTTGCGCAGTTGCGATTTCGGGACCAGACCTGCGCAGTAGTGAGCAGGAAGTAAAGCTGCGAAATCAAGGCCCCGCCCTCACTCTCGCCGAATCAATCGCTAACACACGCCCCTGCACTTTTGACTTTTGACTTATGACGGTGTGAAATAATTAATTATAGAAATTTAGATATTACATTTAAAGCTCCAATCTACTCAGTCCTCCGAAGATCCCGAAAAAAAGTCAGTTGGTGCTTCAGTGACTACTTCGCTCAGAGAACCTGTCAATCACAGCTGTCAACAATGATGTCACAGCACCGTTTTATAGCATCAAATAACTAAAAACAAACTTATTTTGAAAACAAACACTTGAAATTACATCAACGTGATAGAAACGTCAGTAAATGACAGAAACTATCTTTGGAAAAAAGATATGTGAAGTGTAATTTAATTGTTTAGTTGGTCTCACGTCCCGTTGAATAACATGGGGAGGCGGGGTTTATGACCTGTACTAGGACCAGTCACCGGGGGGCGATCGAGACGTTTTGGCTTCACTTTTGAGGGCTTGTGCGGCACACTTGGTCTCAACAAAAAGTGTTCCACTAGATGGCAGCAAAAACTAGGGATTTTTTTTTCTCTCTCTATCACCTTCCATCTTAACACACAGATTTGAAATGCAGGTTTCCCTCTAACGCAGCGGAGCACTCTCCATGTGTAGGCATGTGATTGGTCAAAAACAGGAAACAGTAATGGGCAAAGACAGCGATATCCCATCAAAATAAAAAAAAGACACATTGATACCTTTTCCAGTTTCTAGAAACGCACCTGACTAATAAAGACAAAATGTTAATAGTTAATTTCATATTTTCTTAAATGAATTCTTGAGGAGCACAACTCTTGGTCAGCACAAAACCACCCAAATATGCTGCAGAAATTAGGAACTTTTAAGCTTCTTCAGTCTTCGCTGCAAGCTTCATTAAAGCTTAAATATGCCTTTTCTGATATTCGGTCTTCGGACACCTGCATGGCCTCAGATAGATAGCTTACAATTGCTTTGATCTGTGACATATATCAAGCGTGCTGCATCTCCAGCAATCATTTGGGAAGGGAACTCTTTCACAAAGTTTTATAAAGTAAATGTTGGATCATCTAATTTTGCTGCACATCTGTATGTCTAACACACCCACTGGAGGGCGCCGCTTGCTTACACAAGAGCTGACTGAAGCGAACAACGCAGACTATTTTTGAATCAGGGATGTGCGCAACGACTAATTTCACTGAAGTTTAAACAGAAATTTGGTAGTTAGCTAGTCTAAAAACTATCATTATAAAAAAAACTATATATAATATATAAATATTAATATTAAAAAGGATTGGGTGCATATGCGACCCATTTGAAATACTTAATCTACTCCAATAGCTAAATCCAATACTAAATGCCACGTATAAATGACATATTTGCAACGTATTGCCTTACATTATGATCATTAAAACGAATGACAGGCATTCACGGAATCACGTTAGCCAATATAGGCATATTTGTTGAAAACAGTTGAACAAATAATGGAGGACCAATAAGAGAAACCCTAATATCCTGGTGAACAAAAATCAAGTTAAAGTTACCCAACATATAACAGTCAACACATTTTATACACAAGTCTAAAAAATAGGCTGAAATTGTGCATTTATTTTGCGACATGCATTATGACCTAGGCTAAATAAATGACTACTGGATAATAGATATGAAACAAAAAAAGCTAGTATACAAGAACTGCCCAATGAGAAACATAAACCTAATATATTACCATAAAATATGGCATCCACTCATGGAATAATATATATTTAACCAATTTAACAGCCGGCACACCATTGAAAAGTATCTTATTGATGAACGGACTCCAGAAGAATCACATCCATAGACATTCAGTTTATTTTGTAATCCACGCACATTACCCACTGTCAAATATCTCGGCCTCTGAGTGGACTATAAGCTTAATGTAGGTGTTGTTGATAAGCAGAGATACTCAGCTTTGTCTTTATGTACATTCACCTAAAGGATTATTAGGAACACCATACTAATACTGTGTTTGACCCCCTTTCGCCTTCAGAACTGCCTTAATTCTACGTGGCATTGATTCAACAAGGTGCTGAAAGCATTCTTTAGAAATGTTGGCCCATATTGACAGGATAGCATCTTGCAGTTGATGGAGATTTGTGGGATGCACATCCAGGGCACGAAGCTCCCGTTCCACCACATCCCAAAGATGCTCTATTGGGTTGAGATCTGGTGACTGTGGGGGCCATTTTAGTACAGTGAACTCATGGTCATGTTCAAGAAACCAATTTGAAATGATTCGAGCTTTGTGACATGGTGCATTATCCTGCTGGAAGTAGCCATCAGAGGATGGGTACATGGTGGCCATAAAGGGATGGACATGGTCAGAAACAATGCTCAGGTAGGCCGTGGCATTTAAACGATGCCCAATTGGCACTAAGGGGCCTAAAGTGTGCCAAGAAAACATCCCCACACCATTACACCGCCACCACCAGCCTGCACAGTGGTAACAAGGCATGATGGATCCATGTTCTCATTCTGTTTACGCCAAATTCTGACTCTACCATCTGAATGTCTCAACAGAAATCGAGACTCATCAGACCAGGCAACATTTTTCCATTCTTCAACTGTCCAATTTTGGTGAACTCTTGCAAATTGTAGCCTCTTTTTCCTATTTGTAGTGGAGATGAGTGGTACCCGGTGGGGTCTTCTGCTGTTGTAGCCCATCCGCCTCAAGGTTGTGCGTGTTGTGGCTTCACAAATGCTTTGCTGCATACCTCGGTTGTAACGAGTGGTTATTTCAGGCAAAGTTGCTCTTCTATCAGCTTGAATCAGTCGGCCCATTCTCCTCTGACCTCTAGCATCAACAAGGCATTTTCGTCCACAGGACTGCCGCATACTGGATATTTTTCCCTTTTCACACCATTATTTGTAAACCCTAGAAATGGGTGTGTGTGAAAATCCCAGTAAAATCCCATGTGATTGGTTGATTAGATAATTGCATTAATGAGAAATTGAACAGGTGTTCCTAATAATCCTTTAGGTGAGTGTATATATATTGTAATCTAAATATGTATTCAAAAACAGATTTACCATGTGATTTCTGCTGGAATGCATATTTTGTTTGACTAGTGTAACTTCTTTTAGTAACTCCCCAAAACTGAAAAAAAATATGGAGTCAATCATTTGTGACTGAATCTTCCTTTATCAGATCTGCTAGAACTGTTTGATCTCCAAGAGCACTGCAAAGATTGAAAAAGGGGGGGAATGAAAACGAGCTTCATCATTGATTTCAGAGCTTGAACATTTTCATAGAGTCTTGTTTTAAAGGAAGGCACATTTGAGTGGATCTGACGGCCCTTTCAACTGAGATTTGGGTCCGTGTCAAACTGGGTTTTATCAACACTTCATCTCTGTTCAGAAACAGCACTGAATATCAGGAAACCAGATCTGGACGTGGTTTTGGGAGTCATGCTGAGGAATTCTGGGGGGATGAAGGACAGAACAGACAGCGGTAGGCCGTCGAGTAAAAACAGCATGTCCTGCTTTTCGCTCCTAGGGGGTCCAATCAGATATGACAGTGACTCAATCAGGTTCTGTTTGGCAAAAGGTTGCATCAGCTGTCAGCCAATTAGCTATAAAGCTGTGTTCCACAACCTAGTAAGCAGTCTTGCTGTATAATGCCTACAAAGGCAGCTGTCTTCCCAAAAATGACAAATCTCTCATGATTTACTCACCTTTAAGCCATCCCAGATGTGCATGACTTTCCTTCTTCAGCAGAACCGAAGGGAGTATTTTTATAAGCACATTTCAGCTCTGTTTTACAATTTGCATGTTTCCATTGATTATGGTATAAATAATGGGTGGGATGTAATTGCTTGTTTTGATTACCCCCCACCAATCTCCCTTGAATATACGCCCCTAAATCCGACTTCTCGCAAAAAGAACATCAGAAAGAGGAAAACAAAAAAACTTAAATAAATCTTTCTTTATCTACTGTCATACTTCCCTGTGTTCGATAAGAATCTCTCTCTCTCTCTCTCTCACTCTCTATGCCTTGACAGCTGTATGCTTTCTCAGTTTGTGCTCCGAGGAAACAGCAGCTGAATAACAATCATTCCGCAGCATTTTGAAGCCGAATCAGTCTCCTTTGGCCACTTCTGCATCCAGGCTGTGAAATTAGGATGAAACACAGACAGAGTCCCGCTTCTCTTCTGTCTTTCATCTGCCCATCACTCTAACTCACTCGTGTAGCGACGGAATCATCCGTCGGCCATAGCTTTTGCTAAAAGGGTCAGAGAACTTTAGCTGTCTATTTCCAAACACAGACCGAAGGGCACCTGCGTTCGCTTCCCCAGAATGTTTTACATTGCGCAGGTGCACAGGGCAAGAGAAAAACGATTGTGAGTGATCGTTTGAGGAGGTTATTCACCTCAGATGGCCCTGCAGACCAGGGCTGGGAGAAATCATGGTACAATTTCGGACTATAGTGGTTGCGCTATATGTTTCGCAATGTATATTCAAACTAACAGGTTCATGAGAGTCATTTGTTCGGGAATTGGACTGCAGTAGTTGCAATCTATGTTTTGTGCTGTAGATTCAAACGAACTGGCTCATACAAGTCATTTGTTCAGGAATCAGACTATATTGTTTGGACAGTTCCGCAACACAGATACAAACGAACCGGCTCACATGAATAATTTGTTAAGGAATCGGACTATATTGTTTGGACAGTTCCGCATCACGGATACAAACAAACCAGCTCACATGAGTCATTTGTTCAGGAATAAGACTATATTGTTTGGACAGTTCTGCATCACGGATACAAACAAACTGCTCATACAAGTCATTTGTTCAGAAATCGGAATACAGTGGTTGCCCATTTTGATTTTGCCCTATATAGATTCAAAAGAACCATATAATAAGAGTCATGTGTGTGAGAATCAGACTACAGTGGTTGTGCTGTATGTTTCGCTCTGTAGATTCAAACGAACCGGCTCACACTAGTCATTTGTGCGGGAATTGGACTACAGTGGATGTGCTGTACAGTGTTTCACTGTAGATTTAAACAAACCGGCTTATTAGGAGTCATTTGTTCAGGAATCAGACTATATTGTTTGGACAGTTCCACATCACAGATACAAACGAACCGGCTCACAGGAGTCATTTGTTCAGGAATCAGACTATAGTGTTTAGACAGTTCCACACCAGAGATTCAAACGAACTGAGACATTCATTCAGAAATCGGACTACAGTGGTTACACTGTATGTTTAGCAATGTAAATTCAACTGAATCGGATCATATGAGTCATTCATTCAGAAATCAGACAACAATGGTCGCCTTGTATGTTTTGCGCAACTGATTCAATAGTGCTGTTGCAGTGCCGCTGAATGGTAACACATGAAACACTGTCAGAGTATTTTAGCATCGTGTTGTGCATATATAGGTGGAAGAATGCATGTTCGAGAACTGTTAACGAAACCAGAAGTTAAGACAGTCATTTGGTGCCGATATAATTTTTTTTAAATGGAATGAAAAATGTAATAATAACAGGTTCAGTCCTCAACCCTAGTTAGGATAAATAATTTTATGAGGTGGAAAATGTTTATTTTGTTTTGAACATTATCATTGTGCAATTTCGTCATCTTAAAAGAGCAATAAGTAATGAGAGGCTATGTGTTAGCGTGAATTTACCACGGCCTCTCAAGCCTTATTACTTTAATCACTTTTTCATTGAATTTCCACAAAAAAAAGATCTATATTATGATGTATACCATAACCGTGATATACAATTAAACATACCACGATTTAAGATTTTGGTTATCACCCTCCTGTACTGCAGCTTCTGGTAAGGTGTTCTGTGGGTCTTCAAAAAACCTCTCTGACTCGAGAGATGTTCGTCTTGTTTAGTTGTTGTATGAATGTTGTATGAGCTGGGTGTGTTTGTGATCTAAGGGAGCTCAGAGACAGATGGTTGACAAGAAGAGGCCCTGAAAAAGCACCAGTAACTGACGTGCGTGCCAGGAGACGTTGCAGGTGCAGACGGGAATCTCCCCGACATATCTATGGGAAGTCTTCCTCCTCCTCATCATCATGGGGGACAGTGCGAGGGCGGACATGTTTCACCGACACCGCTCATTGCTATGGAAACAAATACTTTTTTCATCTCAGGGTTGGTCACAGCCATGAATCACGAATCCGTTACTGCGGGAACACCCAGGACCACCTGAAGAACGTGGATGGAAAACTGTGAATCTTCACAACACAGAATATCGAGACAGCAGCACCTGCTATATATGCTACCAAACATTGATGATTCATCACACTATCGGAGCTCATTTGAACATTTCCTGAAGAAAATGGGAGCCTGCGCAAAGCTCGTCACCATGATGCTAAGGTGCCAGAAGGCTTTGATTGGTGGTTGATATTCATAGAATGATGCAAGAAGTTATTGATAACACATGTTAATGTCAAACAGGTTTTATATGATGTAGTCTGTTGTCAGCATGCATCTCATATTAAATGCTCCTCTAAACATTGGGCCCAGCAGCGTGGGCGGCGTCCGAATGTGACCAAAACGGTATACCTTTGCTTTACTGTTTCAAACGTATTTCTAGCTCTGAGAAAAGAACGAAAAAATACTTAGCCTTGAGTGTAACGGAGCATTTAACGTTAGGGTTGTATTCAAATAGTAGTGATGTTTCCCTTGGCACATAGTCCGGGCATTTATTCAACAAAGAACAGTCCTCCCCCTCATATCTCAAAAAGTCGCCGTTTTGATTTAAATAATGGTTATAATCTGGGGTTGCTTCAATTGGTCAGGTCTGGGCTCAGCAATGTTGTTATTAGTCTTTGGGATGTACTGTAGAAGACTTTACGGAGTGGTTTGACTATTGTCATCAATACAACCTTTAGCGTTGATTACGGCGTGCATTCGTTGTGCCATCTACCGCGGCATCCACGCACAACTCGCCACGCGCCCCACCGAGAGCGAACCGCCCTCTGTAGCAACCGGGCCAATTTGGTTGCTTAGGAGACTTGGCTGGAGTCACTCAGCACACCTTGGGATTCGAACTAGCGAACTCCAAGGGTGGTGGTCAGCGTCTTTACCACTGAGCAACCCAGACCCTCATGCATACATTCTTTAAAAAAAAAAAATAGCATTCATTGATTCCATTTCTAAATGGGCTGCTTGTCTGATAAAAGAATACAGATTCCACCATTTAGGTTTTAGACGTTTTGTTTCATTTTGAATAAGCACGCTCCACTAAAAGTATATTCTGCCATTATAACTACATAATAGGGTTATAGAAATGAGCGCTCCCTTTCCATTTGGTTTCCATTTGGGCTTTTAGAGTTCCGACAGCAGGAAGACAAGAATGTGTAATTGCAGAATAGCGACACAGAGAAATGCGACCACCACACGCACACACACACACACACACACACACACACACAGAGGAAGAGAGATCACCGCTTTGAAAGCACTCCATTCCTGCTCAACTTCGTCCTTTAGTGTGGCCACAATTAAAAGTCCCTGCAAGGGGTTTTCAATCCAAACTTCAGTCACTGTGACAAGCACTTTTAAGTTGCAACTAAACAAACGCCAGGCTTCTGACCGGCCTATGCCCAGTTGCTTTCTCTCGCTCTGATTATATGGCTGGACGGGTTATTGACTATTCTCACCCATAGAATAGACACACTCCAGAGATCTTGCATCACAGCATGTGACTTTTGTCTCTAACCGTCAGCTCTCTGCGATGCGGACTCATTTGAATTATTTTTTTTTCTTTTTTCAATGTGATATTTTCATTATAAACGAAACACATTTTATCCCCCATTTCTTATTACTTTAATGTGGAATGATATGTTTCAAAGTTAAATATAAATAAATTACTTCTTATGGGATATGTAATTAGCATCACATAAATCTCAAAATTAAAACTTAAAATCTGAATTACGGTAATGCTGAAGAAGAAGAGAAAGACAAACAGGAAAGGAAGAAAAAAGCAGGAAGATGTACAAGACGAAGAGGAGTTTAGAAGGCAAGCAAAGAAGACGGAGGAAGAATAATCTCTTTGTCTTCCACTTCTTCCTCTCCTACTTCATCTTCCTCTTCTTTGTTGTCTTCCTCTTTTTTCTCCTTCAACCGTCTCGTCTTTCTCCACCTCTACTTCCTCTTTGTCTTCCTTCTTCCTCCTCTTCCTATTTTTTCTTCATCTGCATTTTCCTCTACTTCCTCGTCTTCCTCTTCCTCCTCTACTTCTCTCTTCTTCATCCATCTCTTCTTGGTGCCCTTTGTATTCCTCTTCTTTATGTTCATCAACCTCTTCTGTCTCCATCTTTGTCTTCCTCTTCTATTCCTCTTTCCCTTCCTCTTCTTCATCCACTTCCTCTTCTTCTTTGTCCTCCTCCTCGCCGCCGCCTTCTTCTTTGTCCACTTCCTCCTCTTCTTCGTCCACTTCGTATTCATCTTCCAATTCGTCCTCTTCTTCCTTTTTGTCTTCCACCTCATCCTCTTATTCTTCCTCATCCTTCTTCCTCTTCAGCTTCTTTCACTTTATCTCCCTCTTCTTCTTGTAGAAGTACAAGATGAAGAGGAATACAAAAAGGAAGAAGAATAAGAAAAAAGAAGAGGGAGATGAAGAGGAAGGAGGAAGACAGAGGAATAAGTAGAAGAATTACATACATCTGGGGAGAAATGTTTCGAAATGTAGTTTTCATGAGTTTAATTCATCGTAAGATTCTTTTTTAAAAGTCACTTTGTGCTGCAGTTCAGTCGTATCACAGTTTGAATGTTGTGATGCGTATAAGGCGTTTGTGATACCTCAATCCAAACTGCAGCATCAATTAATCGTCCTCAAATGCAATTACATCCTGAAACACACTTACACACTCCAGCACTTACAATGTCCATCTGGCACAAGAATGGAACACTTGAAGTGACCTTTCATCACAATGGTATTCACACACACACACACTTTTCTCTTTTCAGCAAGGAAGCGTCGCACAGGGAGCATTGTTCCACCATAAAATGAAAACAGAAAGCGTGTTCGCGCAGGGATGCATTAGCACGGCCACAGCATTTCTTGCAAGCTCTGGGGGGGATCAGCTCAACTCTTTCCTTCCAAAAACCCTCACAAACACAGTGAAATCACTCAACGCCATCGAGAGCTTTTACTGGGGCTAACTGCTAATTAAATACGTATCAACAGAGGCTGAGATGAAAGGAAACATTTCATAACTGCCGAATGACACACACCGAATGAAGCTCGAGTCTGATCAGGGGCCCCCAGTGAGGGGTTCATACTTTATCAGTCGACTCTTAATGAAAGGCGGGCCCACTTTAGCCGTAGGTTTAAGCGATTAGCATCTTTTCCTCTTCCTGTGTACAAACGGAGTGCAACAGTCAGGTTCATGTTCTCCGTAGAGAAACTGATGTTAGATGATAACAAATAAACCATTTCAGACAGGCCTTACCAAGGCCTCGAGGATGATAAAGACAAAATATTGTACGGGGGGGACGTCTATAACTCAATATGTATTTAAGATATCTTGACATCCTTCTTGAATCTAGTTCAGAACAAACTTTTCTTTGTATACGCTAGAGATATGGGGCTCTCAATGTGGCTCCATCCAAAAATTGGGACCATCCCAACAAGTTTGGGTTCTCTACGATTTACTATGTCTGATGCATAGACAGTTTAGGTACAAATACAGTAGAGTATCAGGATCTTTGGTGCTTGGACCGCTAATGATACATTCCAGAGCCAGATGTGGCGATGACACTTAATAGCTTATTTTTGGACTCTCGAAAATCGTGATTGACACTTAATGGGGCTTGTACATAAAAAGGGAAAGTTTGTTTTGAACTAGAATCTAAAAGAATATTAGGTTAGTAGTTATAGGCACTCAACGGAGAGGTGGTGGCGTAGTGGCTAATAAATGTATAAATGTAAATGCATAAATGTAAATGTAAACTTTGGAAAAACGACACCTTTTTTATGCTTTTTTTCCATTTTTGGACTTATCCCATTGGCATCCAATGCAACAAGGGGTGCTGAAATCAACTGATTTTAGTAATATATCTACCTATATCTGTGTAAAAATACAATTCTGATACTGCCACCTTTCTAAGGTTATTTTCTTGACCTGTAGCTTTGCTCCAAAATCATAGGCCAAAATGGTCATTTTGACCCACATCTACAAGTAATGGATTACTCAGTAAATATTAATCCAAGGCATTTCATATTTTGACTTTCTTCATTCATTATGTTTATCTTTCATTAGTTAAGCAAAAAATATATCAAAAGCTAAATTTGGAGCCGGGGACCTCTGGTTGAGTTAACGGAATGACCCGGATGTTATTAGTAGTCAAATTCCCTGTAATGAAATTCCCAGTGGTCCACCAATCAGAGCATTTGCCCAATCATGGTTACCATGGAGACGAAAATTTTAAGCTTGGCAGTGGCCACCCACACACACACCCATGAAGCTTTGCAAATTACATAATCGAGTTTGTCACCCTATACTCTAAAACTACATACTGTATATCTACCATAAACTTAAAATATACGGTTTTTATAATTTAACTTGAACGTTACATTTGTTTTGCTTTTAATCAAAGTTTGTAATGCCTCGGAGCTAGCTGGTTTGGTTCAAGGTTTAGATAAACTTTTTATTGAAGAGTTTGCAGAAATGCTCTGTTGAAAATGAATGGGCAAAATATAAAAGCATTATAGAAACGCAGTCCCGGAGGGCAGGGTGACTGAGAAACTGTGTATGATGGGAGGGTGAGAATGGTTTGAGACAGGCAGAGGAGTGTGTGACATTTAGTCAAGAGGAGGTGGGGATGTGACGGCATGACTCCTGCTGTGATGCATCTGTCTGGTGCCACAGAGAGAGACAGATCAACCTGTGACATTTCTAATCTACCTCTCGACTGCTCCTACGGTTCCCACTTTCATTCACACAAGCTGCTCATTACATGTCTCTCTCTCTCTCTCTCTCTGACACACGTGGCATTCGGAATGTTCATCCAAAAATGAAAATTCTCTCATCGTTTATTCACCCTCTTGCCATCCCAGATGTGTATGACTTTCTCCTGCTGAACACAAACGAAGGTTTTTAGAAATATATCTCAGCTCTGTTGGTCCATACAATGCAAGTGAATGGTGGCCAGAACTTTGAAGGCCCAAAAAGCATATAAAGGCAGCATAAAAGTTATCCACACGACGCCAGTGGTTAAATATATACCATAAGAAGTGATGTGATAGGTATGGGTGAGAAACAGACCAATTTTTAAATACTTTTTACTATAAATCTCCACTTTAACTTTCACATTTATTAAAAAAAAAAATAATAATAATAATAATAATTGGTGATTCGCATTCTTTGTACATATTGCCACTTACTGGGCAGGGAGGCGAATTTATAGTTTTTCTCACCAACAACTATCATATCGCTTCTGAAGATATACATATAACCACTCAAATCAAGTCGCCTTGATTACTTTTATGCTGCCTTTATGTGCTTTTGGAGCTTCAAAGATTTGGTCACCATTCACTTGCATCACCTACAGAGTGATGTTCTTCTAAAAAATCTTAATTTGTGTTCAGCAGAAGAAAGAAAGTCATATACATCTGGTATGGCATGAGGGTGAGTAAATGATGAGAGAATTTTCATTTTGGGGTGAACTGTCCCTTTAAGACAGGGTCAGGCTGAGTATCACCAAATTCCCTTTAAGGCAAGTCAGGTCTCTGAACAGCCTCAGGAAAGCCATTTTCAGACATGCAAGTACAATTGTGCTTCAGCAGTTCAAATCACACACTAAAAAACTATTTTTTTACGTTAGTCCATTTATTTGCAAATGACATTTAAGCGAAGAAGTTTTTGTGTAGATATCATGCATGTGGGCGTTTACACTGACTTTAGCTGAACTCTACAGAGATGCAGATGGATGTCTGGAGATCAGTGTCAGTGATTAGCAAGTGGCTGAAAATGAGGCAAGCAGAGCGACACCCACACGTATGTGTGACCACAGCTCGAGTCTCAGCCCGCTTGTTTCTGTAACATGATAAATATTCATATTATAATACTAGCTACCTTTTTCTGAGGAAACTGTCTGAACTTTTTCCATGCAATGAAACTAACAAACAAATGACAAGACATATTTTAAAGCTTTTCACTTGAGGTCAAATTTGAACTGCAGACACATATGCACATATGCATCACTGTATTACTGTGTCAGTTTTCAGCTCTCTGTTCGGAAATGCACCGCGTTTTGCAGAGCAGTCCACAGTTGTCCTTTATTCATTGGGGTTGGTTACCGATCTGCCTGCTCTTTATTAGCCAGACTGATCCGGAGTCAGAGGCTCCAGAGGGCCGGCACTGACATGATGACTGATTACTCTGTTAACGCTGGAACCCCATGAGGACAGCACCTCGCCAGGGAGCGCAGAGACTGACACACTTTGACCCCATCACCACGGTACCCCAACTAACGCACAGCCAATACTGCCATGATAACCTGACAGCTCGAGTGATGTTTGGGGCAACGG
Source organism: Xyrauchen texanus (assembly GCF_025860055.1). Taxonomy (NCBI): domain Eukaryota; kingdom Metazoa; phylum Chordata; class Actinopteri; order Cypriniformes; family Catostomidae; genus Xyrauchen; species Xyrauchen texanus. Next base: position 60,071,694 of record NC_068277.1, on the reverse strand, counting down.
AGCGTTTAGGCTAGCTATGACTGTGTATGACAGCTTCTTTTAAGCACACGCTCTCTATCGGCTGTAGTGAGTGATGGGTTTATTTTGTGTCTCTCATCAAACACATTGAGCTCGTGGGGAATTTATGACCCTTAAAGCTCTGACAACAAAACTCCTGAAGACAAATGGAGATCTGGACACTTCGGACATGTTCTTACACTTCGGCTGACTGTTACAAACGCCTGTGAATTCAATAGGTATTGCACCCGCTGATAGCATAGTTTATTTTCACACATTGTCCATGCTGGTTGAGCATCTACTGCACAAGGAATTATGCAAAGCAGGTACCAAAGCAAGCCCCCAAAATTTTTATTTTTTTTGCATTGTGTAATTCCTCACTTGATGCTATGTTGTGGAGGATGCAGCAGACAATCACAATCTGGCATAATTAATTGCAACTGTAAAGCATCTTTCCACCACTGCCCCAGACACCTGAATTGGCCGTTTAACATGTTAAATGTGTGCTTGAATATAAAATCGCACATCTGGATATATATACCCCATTATTACGCTGTTCAACATTATTTGATGCGGTCACGATTGCTAGAAAATATACCCACTAAACATTAGTACATACCTCGGTTCTTTAGGGACCCAGCACATATATCTATCACAAGCAAATTTACAAAATGCCCAAACAGTGTAAAGTTGTATATATTATAATATATATTTTTATAGCAACAACCCAGAATACTCTAGAAATGACCTAGCGACCACCAGAACACCCTAGCAACCACCCAGAACAACCTAGCAATGCCCTAATGACCATTCAGAACACCCTGGCACCCATAAACACCCTTACAACCACCTAGCCACACCCTAGCGACCACACAGAACACACTAGCAACCACCAAGAACACCCTAGCAACCACCCAAAAACAACCTAGCAATGCCCTAATGACCATTCAGAACACCCTGGCACCCATAAACACCCTTACAACCACCTAGCAACACCCTAGAGACCGCCCAAAACACCTTAGCAATGCCCTAGTGACCACTCTAGCTACAACCTAGCAAAGCACAAGCAACCACCCAGAACAACCTAGTAACTCTCTAGCGACCACCCAGGCACCCATGAACACCCCAACAACTGCCTATCTACACCCAAGCAACCACCTAGAACCCCCTAGAAATGCCTTAGTGACCACCCCGATCACCCAAGCAACTGTCTAGCAATGCTCTAGCGATCACCCTAGCAACTGCCAAGTAATCACCTAGAAATGCCATTGCATCTACCGAGAACGCCATAGCAACCACCAAGCAACACCCTATCAACCTGCTAGGAACCACCTAGTAACACTGTGGTGACTACCCAGAACGCAACAGGCTAGAAATGCTCTTGCGATCACCCTTGCAACTGCCAAGCAACCACCTAGCAACCACCCAGAACATCATACCTACCGCCTAGCAACAACCTAGCAATGTCCTAGCGACCACCCAGAACACCCTAGCAACAGGCTGGAACCACCTATTAACACCATGGCAACTGCCAAGAACACTCTAGCAACTGGCTAGCAATGTCCTAGCAACCACCCTGAACACCCTAGCAACCACCTATCAATGCTGTAGCAACCAACCAGAAAACTCTAGCAACTGCCTAGCAACAGGCTGGAACCAACTATTAACACCATGGCAACTACAAAGAACACTCTAGCAACTGTCTAGCAATGCCCTAGCGACCACCAAGAACACCCTAGCAACCACCTATCAATGCTGTAGCAACCAACCAGAAAACTCTAGCAACTGCCTAGCAACACCCTAGCAACAGGCTGGAACCACATATTAACACCGTGGCAACTGCCAAGAACACTAGCAACTGGCTAGCAATGTCCTAGCGACCACCCTGAACACCCTAGCAACCACCTATCAATGCTGTAGCAACCAACCAGAAAACTCTAGCAACTGCCTAGCAACACCCTAGCAACAGGCTGGAACCAACTATTAACACCATGGCAAATACAAAGAACACTCTAGCAACTGGCTAGCAATGCCCTAGCGACCACCAAGAACACCCTAGCAACCACCTATCAATGCTGTAGCAACCAACCAGAAAACTCTAGCAACTGCCTAGCAACACTCTAGCAACAGGCTGGAACCAACTATTAACACCATGGCAAATACAAAGAACACTCTAGCAACTGGCTAGCAATGCCCTAGCGACCACCCAGAACACCCTAGCAACAGGCTGGAACCACCTATTAACACCGTGGCAACTACCAAGAACACTCTAGCAACTGGCTAGCAATGTCCTAGCGATCACCCTGAACACACTAGCAACCACCTATCAATGCTGTAGCAACAAACCAGAACACTATAGCAACTGCCTAGCAATGCCCTAGCGACCACCCAGAACACCCTAGCAACAGGCTGGAACCACCTATTAACACCGTGGCAACTACCAAGAACAATCTAGCAACTGGCTAGCAATGTCCTAGCGACCACCCTGAACACCCTAGCAACCACCTATCAATGCTGTAGCAAACAACCAGAACACTCTAGCAACTGCCTAGCAATGCCCTAGCGACCACCCAGAACACCCTAGCAACAGGCTGGAGCCACCTATTAACACCATGGCAACTACAAAGAACACTCTAGCAACTGGCTATCAATGCCCTAGCAACCACCAAGAACACCCTAGCAACCACCTTTCAATGCTGTAGCAACCAACCAGAACACTTAAGCAACTGGCTAGCAATGTCCTAGCGACCACCCTGAACACACTAGCAACCACAAACCAGAACACTCTAGCAACTGTCTAGCAATGCCCTAGCAACCACCCAAAACACCCTAGCAACAGGCTGGAACCACCTATTAACACCATGGCAACTACCATATACCATATATATATATATATATATATATAAACCCCAAGCTTTTTAAAATGAACCTTTGTCAAGCCAACATCAAAGTTGGTCAACAAATTTTATTAATCTAATTTATCTTGAAAAACAAAGAAACGGATGTCAGGATAGTAAACTTATAATACGATATAAATATAAAAAATAAAGTTACAAAAAAAAAAAAGATTTATGGAATTTATTGTGACATTCTTGCATATCTCGGGTCACTAATGACCTTATACACTTTTGGTAATTAAGCAATTTTGCAATCGTTTTTATTGTTATACTATTCATAAGACAAAAGTTGAGAGGTACTAAAGAGGTTGGGGTAAAATCCTAAATAAATTGGTTGAAGGTAGTGGAACGAAGTCCTGGAAACTAAAGACCCAAGGTATGCAGGGTTAGACAATTCTGACCACCCACGGACAACAGGCAAACTTTGACTTTACTGAATAAAGTGGAATCTATAATAAGCCAAATTTATCTAGAAAGCAGGCATTTCTGAGCTGGAAAAGATACTCCCTGTGCACAGTGCTATACCAGTGCAGACTGTGCCAGAATTCAGATGTTAACAACAAGACTCAGAAAAACAACTTTTTAGTGAATTGGCTCCACTCATTTTTTCCACACCTCTGCGGAACCAAACATCCAAACCGGCTCTAATTCAACCCAGTCTTGACTGTCCTTGTCTTCTGCGTCTCTGTGACCTCTGCTGCAAATACGACAGCTCACTTCATCTGCGGCGCGCTCAAAGATGCCCTGCATCGCTAACAACATCCAACCCTTTGCTCTCTGACAAGCGCAATCCTCCCCTGTCAGCGTTTCCGAACTCTGCTTTGAGACAGTCAATTAGGTTCAAGGTGAGAGAGAGACGCATGTCATCGTTTAAAGCGCTCTGCTCTGCTGGACCGCGCATCAATCTCCGCCACATTGGCTGGCTGACGGCTTGTGGGATCGAGCGAGGAACGTTATTGGCCGGAGGGTTACAAGAGGGATTTTGCAAGCGAGATTATTGGCTGGAAGAGCCACCGCTCCGGAGATCATTGGTTTGGCGCATCAATCCGGTGATGGATCGCATTCGGATGCACCTCCGTCTCGCTCAGAGAGGTTTTTATTCTGATACCTCACCCCCTCAGGGACCGCGCTAGGATCGGCTAGGACGTGACTCTGACTTCCTACCTAATTCCAGCTTCAAGGTATCGACTGGAGGGAAATCAATAGAGCCGAAAGCCACAAAGCCACGGGGGGAGGAGACCTGGTCGAAATGCAGCTGAACTGCTTTGAATAAATCCCCTGACAAAAGAGGTGGAGACTGATAAGACTCTTTACTGCACGAAGAGCGTTCTCCAAATTAAAAACAGAGCGAGAGGGAGGGAGAGTAAATTCAATCTCATCCCGCCTTCATTAGAGGCGCCGCTCACACGAGAGCCCTCCAGTGCCGAGTGCAGGCGGGAGAGAAAGGTGATGCAGTATAAAACTGCACTTTGCTCAAATGAGTAAATGTTAATAAGATCTTAAAATGACTGAATGGGTGTGAATGATAAAAGGAAATGACACCCGTTCTCTTTCCAGCTGGACAGCTCTTTTTTTTAGAAGGGCCTGAAAGTGACCCGACACGCTGCAGTTTCAATGACTTTTATTCCACACAGAAGCTTCCAGGCGGGGTGCGAGAACTTCAATGCATGCTGTTTCAAGACCTTGGAAAATGATCAGCATGGGGCATTCATTGTTATCCGCTCATTAAATATGGCATTCACTCCCTAGCCAGTCATGCAAGACTGTTGTAAAACGTATGCTGATTATTCATTCTATACATTTACAAAAAGCCCCAAAATTATATAATATAATATTTAAAAGGTGCAAATATTTTTTCTCCTCATTCAAAAAGATTTAACTAAAAAAATGAAGAGTCATTTTGAAACATAGGTATAAAATCATGAGCAATCACATGACATGAAGGCATATCAGTAACCTTATAAAACTGTTGAGCAGTTCAAGCTTGTAGTTCCACATCTTTTCAGCAGGGGGCAGTAAGCGAAACTCCACAATGGTCACATTATATGTTTTGCCCAGTAGATTCAAAATACATTTTTGATTCACTAAAAACAATCGGCTGATAAATGTAATTTCTTTAGTATGAAGTATGTTTTAAAGTGTACATTAAAAAAAAAAATCAACTCATGAGAGTCATTTATTTGGGAATCAGTCTACACTGGTCTCATTATATGTTTTGCCCTGCAGATTAAAAATACATTTTTGATTCACTAAAAAGAATCGGCTGATAAAAGTAATTTCTTTAGTATAAAGTATGTTTTAAAGTGTACATTCAAAAGAATCAACTCATGAGAGTCATTTATTTGGGAATCAGTCTACACTGGTCGTGCTGCGTGTTTCATGTTGTACATTTAAAAGAATCGGCTTGTAAGAGTCATTTGTTTGGCAATCGGGCAACACTAGTCACGTTATACGTTTCGCACTATAGATCGAAAAGAATCGACTCGAGTCATTGTTTAATAATAGTCTATGCTGTGCATTTAAAATAATTGTTTCTTAAAATTAATGTACGTGGGAATCGGGTTGCACTGGTCATATGTTTGGCACTGTAGATTAAAAATAACCAGCTCATAAGAGTAATTTGTTTAGGAATAGTCTACGCTGGTATGCTGTATGTTTCAGACTGTACATTTAAAAGATTCAGCTCATTAGAGTCATTCTTTCAGGAATCAGGATACCCTGGTAAGGTGTATGTTATGCACAGCTAATCCAAAAGCGGTGTTGTAGAATGGTATCAGGAACATTGTAAGAATATTTTTAGTGAGGAGAATATTTACGCTGTAAATGGTGTGTCCACATCAGCGTAAGAAGTGCCGGTGAACGACCACTAATGGAACCGAAACTCACTCTGTTCCAAAATTCTTTTATTTAACCGATTGTGAACATGAACCGGTTCTCGATTCCCAACCAAATTGTTCAAATGATTTTTATTTTAAAATCACCTGGCATTTAGCTTAACGTTTATGTGCCTCAATGATATTCTATGTGTAGTCATATGCGTGGAATATTGACCCAGTATTGTGTGCATTCCTTGTTCCGGCCGTTTCCCCTCAGAATGAATGACGCACTTTCTGAACACTATTATAAACTCTCTTTCTTGTTCAAGTCTTATGAAGCATCTTTCAAAAACACTTATGCACAGAGAAAGAATGAAAGACTAAACACATAGGCTTTCATGCTTCCAGATCTCCACAGAGCAAAATCTCAGGAGACATTGAAGGAATAACAACAGCAAAGAAATACTTCACACACAGATACACACATTCTGTCAGTCATAAGAGCATCTGTACTGCACAGCAGTGATTTGGATGTAAAATGATGTTACTTTTCTTCAGCCGAATGTGATATCTGTGCTGCCGTCAGCTGTGACCGTTTCTCAGAAAACAGTTCTGCCATCCGGTTTAGCATATTTAACTTTGCAGTGTTTTTACATTTTGTATGTTTCAGTCCACAGCTGAAAAATGGTGATGAAATGATGTAACATCATTCTTTGAAACTCGACGTTGTGCTGAAATTAAACGGAGACAGACAGACATAATAATGTCTTGATGAAATATCTAAAAATGCCGGAAGGTTTCCGGGGTAGGGGTAATGGTAGGTCATTAGCAAAGCATAGATAAAAAATTGTATATAGAAAAAAAGCAATTCCCACCATTATGCATGTTCAGCAAGTCTGTCAGTTTGAGGCGGCCAGTCACTCGGCTCTTATTCAAATTAGGTGTATAAAATACATGATTTTATACATAACCACAACAATGACCTCAGCCCCCGTCTCCCTTCTATCCATGGCAACACAGTCTCTGATTAGAATCAATCATCAATAATAGAGATTTAATGGCCGCTGGCTAATATAACGCTGATGCACTGTATATAATACATTTTAACCCTTGTGTGACCTTAGGGACATTTTTGTTTTTTCATCAATTTTGCCAAAGGTGTGTATTTTTGGGAGAATTTTTATATTTCAACCGCAGTTCCTATAATATGTCTACAATACATATAATACATATTATGCTTTCATTCCGGAGCCTGGAATTTTTTATATTTTCCACCAGATGGCGCAAGTTCTCATGTTTAGCCTATGGAGCAAATACAAGCTTTTTTCCTATTTTCTGTATAATAGTGCACTGCAGGCCAACTGAATAAATGATGCAGCTAAAATTGTGTGGGTGTTTGGTATGGATGTCAGAGTGTTTTTTGTATGTGTGTGTGTGTGTGTGTGTGTGTGTGTGTGTGTGTGTGTGTGTGTGTGTGTAAAATAACAAATTATGTTGGATTATGCATTTAAATGGTTAAAATCCGGAAAATGTATTAATATTTGGTAGGACTGATATTGATTAAAAAAAAATAAAAAATTACGAATTTAAAGTGGAGAATAACATTAATATATCATATTATTTAGTAGTTATTTGACATGGATATTTTTGTCCTCTAAGGACCTCGGAGTAACTTGTTTTACTGATGCACAAGGGTTAATGATAGCAAAATAAGATGCACATTTACTAAATATTCACGAACACATTTTAATAACAGAAAACAGAGCTTGACCGATTTTGCCGATTCCGTGGAAAGAGCTGATAACCGATTAATCACCTGACAGTTTTTAAAATGTATTTAATGAATGTGTTTTGTAGCTAAAAAAAAAAATGTCTTAGTCTTTCCTTACTGTGACGGGCTAACATGCTTCACATGTTTCTTTTCTATAACGTCATAATCATGCTTTAGTCCATAAACACTAACACTAAATTATCCACCAAATTAAGGGTTTTCATTTACATTCACCAGATTACTTTTTGTTTTAATTATTCATCAGATATAAAGTTTGAGTACTGATGGGTATATTTGCATATACTGAATAGGTGTCTCAGCGGTTAAGGTGAGCCCCGGCACCGCCAAGATGCCACTGTTGAGCCCTTCACTCTATCTGCTCCAGGGGTACCGTATCATGGCTGACCCCAGCTTAGCTGGAATATGAAAAAATACAATTATAATTTCATTGCATATATGCTAAATGTATGACAATAATAAAGTCTTCCATTTCTCCTCCAGAAGCTGCGGTCATACTCCAGAACCCTCTAACGAAGAACACAGGGAAAAGAAATTCTAACTCATTTCGACTGAATAACGATATTTCCAAAAGTAGCTATTGGCACAGATATATATATATATATATATATATATATATATATATATATATATATATATATATATATCGGTCAACCTCGGTCAAAATGCTGTTGGACAATACAAGGAAAATTTACCAATTTCAATCAGTGTGTCGTTATCGGCCGATGTCGATAATCTTAAACTATTGGTGAACTACCTGCATTAATTTCTTCCAATAACTGATAGTTCCAAAAGTAGCTATCGGCACCAATAAATCAGCAAAACCGATATATCGGTCGGCCTCTAAAAGAAAATGTGCATTATCCATTTAAAATGCTGTTGGACAATACTAGGAAAGATGTGCAGTTAACGGCCAATGCGGATAAAACTATTGCCGAACTATCTGCATTCATTTCTGATAACTGATAGCTCCAAATGTAGCTATTGGCACCATTTAATCCGCAAAACCAATATATCGGTCAGCCTAAAAAGCAGAAAATGTGCATTATCCATTTATAATGCTGTTGGAAGATACTTAGTTGATTTTAAAGTGATTAATCATACCAAGCGCATTTATCGGCTGACAATCTAAAATGAATCATCAAAACCGATATATCGGTCTGTCTCTAACAGAAAATGCACATTATCCATTAGCAAGGCTGTTTGAAGATACTTGGTATAATTAATCACTTTTTATTTTGGATCAAATTATTTTTAGATTTTCTCCCAGTTTGGAATGCCCAATTCCCAATGCGTTCCAAGTCCTCGTGGTGGCGTAGTGACTCACCTCAATCCGGGTGGCGGAGGACGAATCTCAGTTGCTTCCGAATCTGAGACAGTCAACCCATGCATCTTATCGCATGGCTTGTTGAGCACATTACCATGGAGATATAGAGCGTGTGGAGGCATCATGCCATCCACTGTGGCATCCATGCACAACTCGCCACGCACCCCACCAAGAGCGAAACACATTATAGCGATCACGAGGAGTTTACCCCGTGTGTCTACCTTCCCTAGCAACCTAAGACTAATCAGCAAAACCGATATATCGGTCGGCCTCTAAAAGAAAATGTGCATTATCCATTTGCAAGGCTGTAGGACGGTACTTGGTATGATTAATCACTTTAATCGTCTAAGTGCAGTTATAAGGCGATAAAAAATTAAATAAAAATATCTGCCGCTCATTTCTGCAAATAACCGATAGTTTCCAAAAGTAGCTATTAGCAGTCGGCCTCGAACAGAAAAATCAGTTATCTGTCAATGCTGATAGTCCAATCATAGGCAGATGCCAAATATTGGCCGATTTATTGGCCTGACTAATAAATCAGCCCATCACTAATCCATAACCAGTTTGTGTGTGTGTGTTTGTTGATAAGCAGAGACGAGCCCAGACAAAAAGACAGAAATATTTCTATGACATCAGCCCTGTCTCTTTCTTAAGTCTTTTAACACTGAGGATTATGGGTAAACCCTCCTTATGGCAGCGCAGCTGAATGTTCCTGGCAGACTGCACCCCTGCACAGGGTGTGTGCATGTGTGAACTGGAATTGAATTGATAATCCTCTTCATTATTGAGAGAAAAGATGGGTTATTACCATGAACAAAAGAGCGGTTACAGACAGGAAGACAAAGAGGATGAGAGAGCCGTCTCTCTTTTCACACATTCATGTGTTCCTGTGCCACACCTCTCTGCATAACTCGCCCTCATCACTATCCCGATGAAAAGACGAGCATTTGACTCATCCGCAAGCTTTGCAACTTTCTTAGTTTCCTGCTTAAAGTTTTCTTGTTTTGTTTGAAGTTTTAAAGGATCAAAATGTCACTGTTCTTTCTCTTGCTTTCAGCACTCAGCGTAGAGTAGAGCAGAGTGGTTGATGTCTCAAGTGCTCCATTTAAACCCAAATAAAATGCCTCTGTAATCTCCTGTGACAAGTCGCTCTGTTCCAAAACCTAGTGAGAGAAACCGAAGCAGAGTTTTATTTAATTTTACCACACAATATCGTAGCAATATTTTTAAAAGAGTATAGGGATGGCGATTGTAAGGATAGGTGGTGGCGTAGTGGGCTAAAGCACAGACCTAGTAAGCAGAAGGTTGCCGGGTCAATCCCATTGCTCAAAACCATTGTGTCCTCAAGTGCCTTGCTCAACTCCAGGTTGCTCCAGGGGGGATTGTCTCTGTTATTAGTGCACGGTAAGTCGCTTTGGATAAAAGCATCTTCCAAAAGGATAAATGTAAATGTTTCCTCTTATCAATTACGATTCCTTAATGGGTACATTAAAGATTCTTACATTTACTGTCCTCAGCATTCTGCAGCGAAACGGTGAGATAATTTCAGATATCATTAGATCAGATATATCAAATGAGAGATGAATGTAATTTAATTCAAAAGTTTAAACAGACTTTGTAAATTATTTTTCAAAGACATTTTAGAGGCATAAATGCAATCGAATAACTGATCATACTGTATATATATGTCAATACAAATTCTAAACAAATTAAACATTTGCTAACACATTTCATACATTTATGTATATAAAATTCCACTGACTGCAACAAAACTTGTAATGTGTAGGTCTATCTTTCACTACACATTGTCATGTGAACAACCAGTCAGTAACTGTATTGCCTGATTTACACTGTTGGCCAAAAGATTGGAATAATGTACAGATTTTGCTCCTATGGAAAGAAATTGGTACTTTTATTCACCAAAGTGACATTAAACTGATCACAATGTGCAATCAGGACCTTAATAACATGACAAATTACCATTACAATTAGATTTTTTTTTCAAGCTACTTCAAAGAGTTCTCATCAAAAAATCCTTCATGTGCAGCAATGACAGCTTTACAGATTCTTGTTATTCTAGCTGTCAGTTTGTCCAGATACTCAGGTGACATTTCACCCCACACTTCCTGTAGCACTTGCCATAGATGTGACTGTCTTGTCGGGCACTTCTCACACACCTTACAGTCTAACTGATCCCACAAAAGCTCAATGGGATTAAGATCCGTAACACTCTTTTCCAATTATCTGTTGTCCAATGTCTGTGTTTCTTTGCCACTCGAACCTTTTCTTTAGGTTTTTCTGTTTCAAAAGTGGCTTTTTCTTTCCAATTCTTCCCTTAAGTCCTGCACACCTGAGTCTTCTCTTTGCTGTTGTACATGAAACTGGTGTTGAGCGGGTAGAATTCAATGAAGCTGTCAGAGGAGGACATGTGAGGCATCTATTTCTCAAACTAGAGACTCTGATGTACTTATCCTCTTGTTTAGTTGTACATCTGGTCTTCCACATCTCTTTCTGCCCTTGGTAGAGCCAGTTGTCCTTTGAATTTGCAGACTGTAGTGTAAACCTTTGTATGAAATTGTCAATTTGTTTGGCCATTTCAAGCACTGTATAGCCTTCATTCCTCAAAACAATGATTGACGGATGAGTTTAGAGAATGCTTTCTTTCATGCCATTTTTGACCTAATATTGATCTTAAGACATGCCAGTCTATTGCACACTTTGGCAACTCAAAAACAAACACAAAGACAATGTTAAGCTTCATTTAATGAACCAAATAACTTTCAACTGTGTTTGATATAATGGCAAGTGATTTTCTAGTATCAAATGATAAATTTAGCATGATTAATCAAGGATAAGGTGTTGGAGTAACGCTGCCATCTAGATTTGATCAAAAATGACTTTTCAAATTGTGATGGTGCTGTTTTTTACATCAGTAATGTCCTGGCTATATTTTGTGACCAGTTGAATGCCACTTTGGTGAGTTAAAGTGCCAATTTCCTTCCGAAACAGCAAAATCTGAACATTATTCCAAACATATGGCCGTCACTTTAAGTGTCAAGAGTCTTACATTTTTTACAACTAGATTAATTTAGATTAAAAGAGCTGGACATGATGGAAGTCAGTAATTATCACCAGCTCATAAGAGTCATGCGTTCAGAAACCGCATTACATTGATCATACTGTGTGTTTTGTGCTGTAGATTCAAAAGAGTTGGATCATAAGAATAAATTATTACAGTCATTTGTGCAGCAATCAGACTACACTGGTCGTGCTATGTGTTCATGCTTTCAAGAAATGTAAACGGAACCGAAGGTCATGAAAATCGTACAGTTTTGATATTTAAAAAGAAAAAGGGAAGCAGTTGCGAATATTACCGTTTTTTCTTTTCGCCATGTTAACTCAGCCTTGAATGTCCCGTACATTACTTCTGGCGCTCCATTATGAAATAAAGCAGGAACAAGGCAAGTGTGAATGCAGAATAATATAGCTGAATTCTTGGAGCGCTGCTATAACTCACGGCCGCCCTGAAAAAGCTCACTCTTGACTCTAGGATGACGCATGGACCCTTAACTCGCCCTAATTTACACAGAAGTCCGAGCTGCAGCCATTCGAATCAATATCAGCTTGGACTACAGCCATTTTTGCCTTTGTGTGGTCTGACACTTATCAAACAGAAATCATAAACATGAGCATGTGTTGGCGTTAATGGTGGGCAGGAGGGTGTTTACTGTAATCTTCAATATCAATCATTGAGAAAGAGGGACGCAGTGTGCATCTCATCTCGCTCCCTAACTCCCTATGTTGTCAATCAGTATATTGTGAATTTAGGCACTGGCAAGGGTGTTGATCCATGAAACATTGGGACACTTATGACTCAATTATCTGCGAAACAATTACGAGGTTGTGCATTTAAATGCAGCTGCTATTAATAACAAATGTTGCTGTATAAATGACACTATAGTGCATTTTGTTGTAGATATTCAAGGGTTATTATTAAAAATAAATGACATGAAAATAAAATATAAAAGGATTTTTAAATCTTTTAAAAGGGGACATGAAATGCTCTATTATAGTTTTATGATCTTCCCAGATGTCCCCCCGTCACTAACCCTCTGTCTGAAATGCTCTGTTTTGGCCCAAGCGCCTCCTTAAAACTTCAACGTAAACGCCCACTGTTCTGATTGGCTAACAGCGTGCAGCCCCTCAAATTCATCCATTTTTTAAACTCAATCTGAAAATAATGAACAAGCTCCACAACATTATAAAACTAAATTTCAGGTGTTACACTATGCACATCCAACAAACTGCATCTGAATATATTAAACGGTTCATATTAAGCACAACTGTTAACATTCATACCCTGTCTACACCGGACGCGAGAGTCGCGTCACATCAAAAGCAACAGAACCCATTATAATGAATGATGCGGTCTACCTTGAAAGCATCTGATGCAGCGTGTCACATAGTGCTGACAATAAAGGACGTCCCATTCCATTTTGCGCTGCACGTGCTGGTGCTACTACTGCTAACACCACAAATAAACAGCTTAGAAAGTTCATGTCAATGCACCTGGTGTAGACAGCCTCAAGCCGTTTTATTGCGTCGTTGTGTATACGCACAAACATCCAGTCTCAAATATCATTCTGCACTGAAATGCACATCATCGTAAATGCATCTAAATGGTGCAAGCCATCCATCTAGTGCATGTTTTCATACACCAACAATTTAAAAAAAATAGCACAGATGGGCGCAAGAACACATCCATGACGTGTTTGTGCTCAAACAGCAAGAGGCAGAGCAGCTGAATTGGTTTTCTTCAGAGTTGTAACTTGACACCACGTCTTTTTAAAAACAGAGTGAGATACGATACGTATCTAGCGGTCAAATGTGTCTGTCAATAGTTCAGATGGGTTCACTTTGATGTTCGGGAATAGTTAGGCCACAGTAGGCCTTGTCTGTCCTTCTCAGTTTACGAATTGAGCACCAGTGGGCGGGGTCAAGGGTACAATGATTTAAGTAGGCATTGATGTTTTTGAGCTGTAGACAGTCATTCATTAATGGGCCCCCTAGTGACGTAGGGAAGTTACAGAAGTAGAGAAGGAGGCATTTTTGCAGCTTGGTTTCAATAAATGCTTTTATTGCATTGGGGATTAAGTTCGGAGTTCTGAAATTTACTGTACGCTTCTACAGTAGAAAAACATTTTCTTCATGTCATGACCCCTTTAAAAACTCTAAACTGGAGCGATTTTGCAAATGGGTCGGACCTAAAAATGACCAACATCCTGGTCAGAGTTCTGACTACTGAACTAGGGAGCTGATAGTAAACTAAAAAGTAACAACAAAGATGTTCTTACTTGGATTCTTGTTCCGCTGAAACAAGTAATCGTGTTCCCATAATCAATGACGAGTACAATTCAGAGCTTCCATTTTCCCTCCAAGACTACATTTTTACTCCCCTAATGGTTAGGTATAGGGTTGGGGGTACAGTTAAAGTATGAATTTCTGTTGACTGCATTACATCATATTCAACTGAAAACAACTCATTTTACAACTCGCGTTTGGCGCCCCTCTGTGGGCATTACACCTGGAAACCGGAGCTCATATGTGCCCATATGTTCAACAACACTTCCAGGTTTGGCAACTGAGGGCAGTAGTTCAAATTTAGTTACATACATACCGATTTTAGCTGACTTGACCATTTCAAACGACTGTCGCCGAATTCACAATGAGATTCCATCTGGTCATGCAGCAGCATTATGCATAAACTTCACCATCGAAAATTCATACCGGTTGACACATTTATCCCAGTATATCGCCCATCCCATAACATGCGATTGAAAATACGCATTTTTGGCAACATCTGCCACTCTCTCTCCATTTTTATTTCCCTATCGCAACCTCTTTGGCTGTGGATGAGTCAGGACAACAGAGCTACTGAAGCAGCACTGCATACAGATTTTGCCTCACACACACACACTGGCCCCTATGGACTGAGCAATGTCACCTAACAGACAGATCCTATGCATGAAGCCCACAGGGCTCAAATCGACACTGCTCAAAGAGAAACAACTAGAGAGAGACACACACGCATGCAGAGACAGAAAGGGAGAGAGAGAGAGAAAAAGACATGAAGCAATGGAGGGAGAAAAAGATGAGTAGTTGTGTTCGAACAGCCAGGTTGTTTCTGTCAAGCTAAAGGAGTACATGCTATCAATATCTATTGTTATATAAAGCTAATTATAATAACCATAAAATAAACGAAACCCCGACCCATGAAAGAAAGAAAAAAGTGCTATATTTCCAAATCAACTTTCCAACCAATAAATGTTTTTAAACTTTAAATTGACCCAGAGAGCACACGTACATTTCCTAAATGTCTGTTTAACCCTTGTGTGACCTTAGGGTAATTTTTGTCTTTTTCATTTCATCACCTCAGTTCCTACAATACATCTATAATACACTGTGTACACAAAATACTTACTCAGAACCTTCAGGACAAAAATGTCCCCATTGAAACCCATTAAAACTGCAATATTTGATCCTAGTGCCATTAAAAGCATACAATCATGAATTCTCTGATATTATGCTTTCATTCCGGAGCCCTGGCTTCAAAATCGACATTAATATTATCCACCAGATGGTGCAATTTCTCTCAAGTTTAGCCTATGGAGCAAATACAAGCTTTTTTCCTATTTTCTGGTTTCTGTATTATAGAGCACTGCAGGCCAATTTAATAAATGATGCAGCTAAAATTGTGTGCGTGTGTGTTGGTATGGATGTCGGAGTGTGTTTTGTATGTGTGTATTGTGAAATTTGTGTATGTATAAAAACAACAGTGCCTTTATGTAAACAAACTGGCATTTAAAGGGTTAAAATCCTGAAAATGAATATTTGGTAGTTATGATCAGGACTTCTGTTGGTTTAAAAAAAAATTATTTATATATAATATTATGGCAGTTTGTGTCCTCTAAGGACATCGGAGTAACTTTTGTTTATTGACGCACAAGGGTTAAATAATTTTAAATCATAATTTCCTTTTAGTTTGAATGGGCATGATGCTTCTACACACAATCACACACAGGTGTAGTCAAATGAGTATTTTCAGAATATGAATGACCTGCACCAGCCGAACTGTGTTGCCGTTGCACTCAATGATGCATTACACCACCAAAACCAAGATAAATAATACACGCGTGCAAGCGCGC
This sequence comes from Xyrauchen texanus, assembly GCF_025860055.1. Lineage (NCBI taxonomy): Eukaryota > Metazoa > Chordata > Actinopteri > Cypriniformes > Catostomidae > Xyrauchen > Xyrauchen texanus. The sequence continues at coordinate 60,055,663 of NC_068277.1, read as the reverse complement.
ACACACGCACGCGCGCACACACACACACACACACACACACACACAGTAATAGCTTGTCCTAATTTGCAGCAACACAATTTAGAAGAAAAGTCAAATTTTAGTGGACAATACAGACAAATGGAGACCAGGAAGGGAGGATAACACACGGCAGGTGTTTTGGCACCACCCACTGCAGTAATTGTATTTCAGGCATGGGTAAGAGATTGATTTAGTTAATTAAATAAAATATACGTAGAGACATTTAGCTGCTGTCCCTGCTAACAAATGGCTATGCTAAGCACCAAGCAGCTGACAGCAACCAAATACTGGGACACACACACACACACACACACACACACACACACACACACATTCCACATATTAAATAACATCAGTCAAGCACACACACACACACACACACACACACAGCAAAGCAAACCAAAAACACACCTAATGTTGTTGGTGAGGATCTGCCATTATTGACAATCATTTAACACCCTTTTATAGTCAATGACTTTGGTAACTTCAGCTTTAGTTTGCCACTCAAGACAAGTGCATGCTCTACTTGTCCAGTTAATGTGATTAACCTCATAAATGTGCAAATGTACAGTATGAAATCTTGAAACCTGACTCCCATTATTAATTACTAACTCAGAGTATAGCATGAATGGTGCGATAGAATGAGACAACCCAGGATTAACTATTTCAAGCGTGAAAAGCTTAATAGAGGAAGGAAAAAGTCCTTTCACTGTTTCCCAAAAGCAAATACATTTCTAACGATAACTTAGAAGCCTTTAAAAGACAGGCAAACCTTGAACTTTAAGGTTGTTAGTCGATGGTAACTGCTCCTGTTGAATCAATTGGATCGCATTATTTCCAGAAATTGTGTTTAGAAGCGGAATTCCTGGTGAAGAACTACACTACCCATGATCCTAAAGAGAGAGAGAAACAAATAAAAAGACCAATCGGAGAATTGCAGCCAACAAAGTGCAGTGACCGCCTACTGGCTTGATGTGCTGTAAATGATGCAATTAAGTCTTCCTATACTCTCATATTTGAATATTTAGCAATAAAATTAAAATATATTGCTAACTTAAATCAATAGTTTTATATTTTTCCATCGTTTTTAATTGTATTATGTCATTTGCCATGCTTCATGGGATTGCAGTTCATGGCCCCATCAGCGGCTTTTCCACTATCGGGCTAGTGCGAGCCAGGGCTATCAACTGGCCAGCCAGGGCCAATAGGCTTGGACCTTGAGCCACCAGACCAAAATCGATCTGTGTCCCAACATCGGGCAAATAGCCCCTCAGCGTTGCCCTTAACACGCTGCCCTGGTGTCAACGTCACACACCCCGCCCATTTCACAAGCAAGAGGGAAGCTCAAGCGAAGGTATCATGCTCTCTAGTTATCCAAAATATCGAGTTTATATTGAAAATAAACATTAGCTACCTAGCAAGATAAGTTAGCATTGACAACTCACCAACTGTAACTGCCATGGTGTCCAGAGTGGTCTCTCCACTAACAGCAGGATAATGTTCCAGCACCCACTCATAATCTTGAACCATGGAAAGTTCTTTTTTTGGGCACTGCTTTGTCCATTGTGCATTTTAACGGATTTGTACTGTACCAGCATTTTTAGAATTTTTCCTGAAACTGTACCTTTGTGCGCTGGATACACAACCTGGCAAGTTTGGTGAAACTCTGTTTTTGTCATTGACCCCTCCTCAACAGACAGTTGGCTTTATTTGGCCCAAGAGTAATCGGCGAGCAAAAGGCTATTGGCCCCGAGAAAGCCAAGAGGCAGCACGATGAAGCCCCGGAAGTGACAGTGGGAACTCAATTGGCCCTGGAACACACTAGCACCCCCTCATTTGGCCCAATAGTGGAAACGTGGCTATTAAAGATGTTAAGTACACAGTCTTGAACCTTTGTATTTGTGTTAGATTTGTATGCTTCAAATAAAAGTTTGTAATGCTGTCTATCATTGTCTGTTTTCTATCATTTTGGCTGTTAACGCCAAAGGCATAAACTTAGACACAAAGGTGTATATTTTTGGGGGAATTTTGATATTTCAACCTCAGTTCCTATAATACGTCTATAATACACTGTGTACACAAAATAGTTACACTCAGGACGACTATGTCCCCATTGAAACTGCAATATTTGATCCCTGTGCCATTAAAGCATAAAATCACGAATTCTATGATATTATGCTTTCATTCCGGAGCCCTGGCTTCAAAATGTAAATGTTTAATATTTTCCACCAGATGGCACCATTTTTCTCATGTTCATCCTATGGAGCAAATACAAGCTTTTCTCCTATTTTCTGTTTGCTGTATTATAGAGACCTGCAGGACAACTGAATAAATGATGAAGCTAAAATAGTGTGTGTTGGTATGGACGTCAGAGTGTTTTGGTGTGTGTACGTGTGGAAAAACATTATGGCATTATGTAAACAAACTGGCATTTAAAGGGTTAAAATCCTGAAAATGAATGAATATTTGGTAGTTATGATCAGGACTGATGTTGGTTAAAATCAGTGAAAGTGGAAAATAATATTAGTACATATTTTTATGGTAGTTGTTTTGACGTTGACATTTGTGTCCTCTAATGTACGGAGTGTGTTTTGTTTTTTAATCCGATACTGCGTCAAAAATAATAATGCATCAAAATAAATGTTGTTCCTAATAATTGACATATCCCAGACTGTGATAATCCCAAAAAAATTTGTATTTGTATTTTTTTCATAAAAAAAACAACAGTGGCATTATATGAACAAACTGGCAATTAAAGGGTTAAAATCCTGAAAACATTAATATTTGGTAGTTATGATCAGGACTGATATTGGTTGTGGAAAATAATATTAATATATATTATTATGGCAGTTTTTTTATACATACATTTATGTCCTTTAAGGACCTTTTATTATGGACGCACAAGGGTTGAGGATTAAATGAAATCCCCATGTAAGAAATTAATGGTTAAAGCACTTCCAGAACAAGGATGGCTGAAAAAGTGGGCGGGCACTGGTGCGCACTACTGATTCAAAGCCTATGAGCCTGGAACAAAGTAGTGTTTTTTTTCCCCAGTCATCCCTTCTGTTAATTTGGCATCCCTTTTAATTTTATAGCTTGATCGCTCTTAGTAAAGAGCAGGTATGCAAAATCTGGGCTTTGGTTATTTAATATAAAATAGCTATATATATATAATATTCTCTTACAGAAGCAGTAAATTGACATTTCAACTCCTCTGCAAGTTAGCCTTGTCCAAAACAATACCAGAAATATAACACAGCCAAGACTTTTTACCCAAAGTCAGCAAAGTTTCTTTTTTCAGAAAGCCACTGTCTGCAGAAACAAAGGCCGCCCGTGTTTATAAATCTCAAAGATATGTTGCTTTATCAGTTTGTGGAGAAGGGAGTCTAAGCTAGCTCAGTGGCCTTGAGCTGAATGCCAGCAACATCTCATCCCCCTCCCAAACCTGCTCTAAACATCCTCATAACTGATTCCAGGCCTATGAAGCACATATAAAAAAAGGGTCCTGTGAAACGAGCCATTCTGCAGTTCACATCCCGCAATGCAAAGCCATTATTTAAACCAGATAAAGACTTTCTTTTAACTTACTTTTAACAGTTCCTGTCGGGAGAATTAGTGCTATATGCTCCAGGCTATTGCTTTGGTAGCTACAGTTGAAGTCAGAAGTTTACATACACGTTAGCCAAATACATTTCAACTCAGTTTTCCACAATTCCTGACATTTAATCATAAAAAAACATTCCCTGTCTTAGGTCAGTTAGGATCACTACTTTACTTTAATAATGTGAAATGTCAGAATTGTAGTAGAGCGAATCATTTCTTTCATCACATTCCCAGTGGGGCAGAAGTTTACATACACTTTGTTAGTATTTGGTAGCATTGCCTTTAAATTGGGTAAAATGTTTTAGGTAGCCTTCCACAAGCTTCTCACAATATTTTGCTGGAATTGTGGGCAGATTTATAGGCCTCCTTGTTCACACATGCTTTTTCAGTTCAACCCACAAATGTTCTATTGGATTGAGGTCAGGGCTTTATAATGGCAACTCCAGTACCTTGACTTTGCTATCCTTAAGCCATTTTGCCACAACTTTGGAGGTATGCTTGGGGTCATTGTCCATTTGGAAGACCCATTTGCGACCGAGCTTTAACTTCCTGGCTGATGTCGCTTCAATATATTCACATAATTTTCCTTCCTCATGATGCCATCTATTTTGTGACATGCATCAGTCCCTCCTGCAGCAAAGCATTGCCACAACATGATGCTGCCATCCCCATGCTTCATGGATGGGATAGTGTTCTTCGGCTTGCAAGCCTTGCCCTTTTTCCTCTAAACATAACGATGGTCATTATGGCCAAACAGTTCAATATTTGTTTCAATAGACGAGAGGAAATTTCTCTAAAAAGTAAGATCTTTGTCCCCATGTGCACTTGCAATCTATAGACGGGCGTTTTTATGGTGGTTTAGAGCACTGGCTTCTTCCTCGCTAAGCAGACTTTCAGGTTATGTCAATATAGGACTTGTTTTACTGTGGATATAGATACTCGTCTACCTGTTTCCTCCAGCGTCTTCAAAAGCTCCTTTGCTGTTGTGCTGGGATTGATTTGCACTTTTCACACAAAACTACGTTCATCTCTTGGAGACAGAATGAGCCTACTTCCTGAGCGGTATGATGAAGCGTGGTCCCATGGTGTTTATACTTGCATACTATTGTTTGTACAGATGAACGTGGTACCTTCAGGCGTTTGGAAATTACTCCCAAAGATCAACCAGACTTGTGGAGGTCCACAATTTTTTTCTGAGGTCTTGGCCTATTACTTTAGATTTTTCCAAGATATCAAGCAAAGAGGCACTGAGTTTGAAGGTAGGCCTTAAAATACATCCACAGGTGCACCTACAATTCAGTACACTTCCTACACACAAAAGGTATTTGGCTAATTGAATAAAGGCTTGGCACAATTTTCTGGAATTTTCCAAGCTGCTTAAATGCCCAGTTAACTTAGTGTACCTAAACTTCTGAGCCACTGGAATTGTGATAGTCAATTAAAAATGAAACAATCTGTCTGTAAATAATTGTTAGAAAAATTACTTGTGTAATTCGATGTCCTAAGCGACTTGCCAAAACTATAGTTTGCTTATATTAAATCTGTGGAGTGGTTAAAACATTAGTTTTAATGATTTCAACCCAAGTGTATGTAAAGTTCTGACTTCAACTGTTTATCAATAGCGCAATTTGTCTTAGAGAGAACATAACGTAGTTCTTGCAGTTGCCTGCAATAAATGCTTATTTTTCTATTATACATTATAAAAAAAAATAGAAGCATCAAGGTGCAGCAGCAAATTAGTGGCCAATGAGATCGCTCCATATGGAAACAGTCAACACCATTTTAACGAATCACAGGGCTCTGTATCGCCCAGGCTGTGAAGTAAGCCGCCCTGTTATAAATCACCCTCATTAGGGCACAAAAATACATGGTGGCCAATGGGAGGGCACAGTCCCTTAGGGCCCAGTGGAGAAGCACAAATTAATTTCAGCTGCTCAGAGAAATCCATTAGAAAATCACAACTTATACAGGGCAAAAAGCGAGATGCAGCGAGCATTTTCAGGGCAACAGTTCAGCTGACAGGAAGATAAAACAAGAAAAGCAATATCTCACCTGCACTTCAGGGGAGTAAATAGCAGATCGCTCTTACAAAGGAAACTCTCAACTCTCATTCCATGTGAAGTGACAATCTTACTGAGCTATTGGATCACTATAATAAAAGGCTTTCAAAATCTCAACCGACACCTGCACAGGCACAAAAAGGTCTATAATAACTAACATTAGCGTTCCAATTCATCTCAATGGCAGTTGTTTGGCAGGCGCACCCCTTTGGCAGACGCACCCCTCAGAAGTAGAGATCTGCAACCCAACGGGTTTCAGGCCGGGTTCGGTTCGGTTTTTCAAGTAGGACTTCGGGTCAGGTTGGGGTTTAAAGGTAACAAAATAAAATAAACAGGCCTACCGAACTTGTCTTGCACAAGCGCTCTCAACTCACAGACACGAGCAAACGGACTAGTTAGGGGCAGTTCACACCAAACACGTATCTGGACGTCTGTTCCGTTTTCCCCTTGAGAAGTTCAAAAGCCCTCTTTTAAAAAGTCAATTTCACACTTAACATAAAACACTGGTACAATGTCTACTATAATATCATTTGAATATTCGACGGGGAAAAAAAAAATGCACATTCAAAAGCCTAAACTGTGCATTCGATTTTTGGATGTGTGCCAAATACTTCAGACTGATCAAATTTTTTTGGCTAAAAAAGGCTAGATGCAGTGCAACTAATACAGTTTAACAGAAAGCAGGTGTCTCGAGACACTTTTTAAAGGTTGAAGAAGTTCTTGACACTTGACACGGCATCTAAAAAACAACGCTCCAGCCCGATACGCTGAAGAAACAAACAAAACGAGGCGAATCAAAGACGTTCGTCTAGCACGAGTTTACATAGAAAAACGAATGGTCAACTGGATGGTTGCAAAATTGTTTTGGTGTGAACAGCCCCTTTGAAGGAGGTCTTTGGCGGTTGCGTCTTGCTCTCATTTCAGCATTTCTCAGATTAAGCAATGGCTTTTTAAAAAGCTGTCTGGAAAGAAGTTCAATTTTGAAATGAGTGTCTCAAGATTCTGCCGTTCTGTTCGATTCTGTTGTGCTCCGTCTGAACAACCTCGCCTGAGCTTTAGTCTGAGCCAATTCACCATAAACAGTTCAGCCGAAAAGCACCGCTATCTGGAAATATTACTACCGTAAATACAACCGTAATGAAAGAAAAATACTGTAATATCACCGTTATTATTAATCTCGAGTCTGAGATAAAACTGGCACCAACTGTCTTTTGAAGCGGTTTTCCCCCATCTTTATACTTTTAACTTACGATTTGAGAATATGAAAGAACTAAAACTTTATTTATTTTTATTCTATGCACATTACTTTAAAATGGAATGCTCTTTTTTTAACAGTCAGGATTGTTCTGTGCAATAATTCAACACAGGGCTTTATTGTTTAGATGTAGGACTATTCATTGCACCTTCTTATTGACTAAGTCCCAGGTATACTTCGATTTTGCGCATTCCGGATCGTCTCGCGCTCGGTTGACTGCGTTGCCATTGTAAAATAAATGTTCTTATCGCAAACGAATAGGAACGCTTTTGTCGCATGTGCACTACGACTGCTTTCTATCACAAATCTGTAATGTAATTTACTACTTTTCTTACTCTGAATGTAATTAGATTACAGTAACTAATTACTTTGCAATAAGATTACACCCAAAATGGTTCTTAAACTCTTTCTTTAAACTTGGTACGGCAAAGAAGTGCTTATATTAGCCAAAAGTCCGTTTTTACATCTATACAGCAATATTTTAAGAAAAAAAAAATCGAATATTTTAAAGGTTATTGGAACCTAGATGTTATAGTAGTAAAGCCACCTGAAGAAAAAAACAAGTCTAATTGGAAATAACCATTTTCATGGGTTTTTGGCCCAGTTTGTACAGAATTTCGGTTTCAGCCAAAAATGATTATTTTGGTGAATCACTACAGAATACACAATACCTTTGAATAGCAATGAGAAACACCCTTTTTGCCCACAGAATGGTGCAGTTTTGTTCATCTTCCAGCAGTGGCAAACTGGACCATTCCAACCAGCCAAAACTAACACAATCGCACAATCACACACAAGTGAGCGTTGCACCATGTCTCATCCGAAAGATATCCAGCCCAACAATCTATCTGTCGGACTTTGGTCACAGCATGACACATCCTGATCAGGGCATGCACTAACACACATACATAGCCGATCGACATTGCAGGTCAACCCCTGGACCCAATAGTTATTGATTAATGCGAGGCGCTGATTTAATTTGACTGGTCGGGGTCAAAGAATCATCTGGCAATCAATCAACCCTCAGAGGAGCTGCTGGGAATGCAGAAAAAATGAAGTGCAAGGTTTGAGGTGGGGGTTCATAAGCGGTGAGAGAGAGATACAAGGTAACTGAACTAATCTTATTTAGACCAATTGAATGTGCACGCACACACACACACACACACACACACACACACACACACACACACACACACACACAGAGGAAGCTACTCGACAGCGCATTTCCCAAAGTCCTCGGCCTATATCAGGTGACTCAAGCCGACTTACCCAGACTTAATGAGAAAATTGTGTTTTCAGATTGGGAAAGTACTGCTAGGTTAACACTGATGAGCTAACGTTATTACCACACAGACACTCTTAGATAATGGCACTGTTGTTTACGTTGGGTTTGTGAGCTTGCTGGTTTGTATTAAGTCGACTAATGTGCTTTAGTGGTCATTCTGATGGCTGTAAACAGTAGATTCACAACCAGACATCGACATACCACAGTGCTGAGGTCAACCATTCTCATTCTTCTATTGTTTTTTTACATAAAGCTACACAAGGACACAGATTAAGCCCAACGCTCCTCCTAGCAAAGCAAACCACACACACACACACACAACATCATTGCTCCACTGTAACTCACAGGCGTTGAGGAACGACAACATGAAGAATTCACAAAGACAGGTTATGTTGTAAGCAAAGCACAGGTTGACAAGCAGTGAGACACAAAGCATCAAATCTCTCCCAGAGTGGCCTTGCTCATGGATGACAAATGTTCCGGATGAAAGACAGACTAATAGCTCTGTTAGTGCGGGTGGATGGACACACACACACATATCAAGCTATCTAAATGGGGACATATATACAAAAAGGGTTTTATTTAAAACCAATTACCCCCTCACCAAAATAAATAATTAAAAAAAATGCTACATTTGCTTTACGAATGGTTTTTTTTTTTTTTTTTTTACAATTGAGAATGTCCAAAAATGTCTCCAAAAGGGAGGATTTGTCAGATCAAGTTAACTTAATGGTGACACATCGGGTCCCCAGAATATATACACACACACACACACACACACACACACACACACACACACACACACACACACACACACACACACACACACACACACACACACACACACACACACACACACACTCCAGTGGAGACAATGGCGGTTAAGCTGAGTCGACATAGGGGAGGCCCAGTTCAGATAATGGTCACTGGTGTTGGCCATGAGCGGGAATCGAACTCGGGTCACCAGGTTCATAGCGCAGCACGCTAATCGCTACACTACCGCTCCACCTCACTCACTCACTCACTCACTCACTCACTCACTCACTCACTCACTCACTCACTCACTCACTCACTTTAGGTTATTACTGAGGACTTTTTAAAAAAATGACGTTCATATTTAGCTAATGATATGTGCAATATAGTCTCAAGACAACTCTAATAATTCATTTGAGATAGCAAAAATGGTAACACATCATACACTGAAAAAATTACTAGTAAGATTTACTTAATTTTTCTTTCGCAAATTTTGGTAGATTTTCTAAGTACATTTCAATTTTTTTACTTTCCTTACAAATACATGTTTAATCATGTACCACAAGACAAACAAAACCCTTCCATAGTGTATCTAATGCATGCTAACTGGTATTACAGGTGATAAAACTGTCAAACACAGCTGTGCACGCAGACCTCAACACATCATGCACGAAAAACGATGACGGCAACAACCAACAGGTCTTTTTTATTTTTTTATAATTTGAGTAGAAAATGAACTTCCAACTTCCAAATGTAACAACTAAACCAACAACAAAAATGGAGTAAATAAACTTGCAGATGGTGAAACCACGCAAGCACATTATTATTTAACCCTGGTGCATGCTGTAGGTGGCGGGTGGCGTCGCTGTCCCAAAAGTTGTTGAGGGGAGTTCTGCAGCCCCATTCAGCATATTGCAGAGCCGTTTTGAGGCCCTCTTCAGCCAGGCGTGGGCCGTTCCAGCTTATCGCCGCCATTCGGCACCATTCACCACGGGGCCAGCCCACCAGGAAAAGTCCCGGTTCTCCCTATGACCAGTCTGCCCCTGCATACTGTATGCGAAGCGATCCGCAACGCAGACACCCGAAGTATATCTCGGCCTTAAATCTCAGTAACCGTCCTATTATAGGACACTTTCACGCATGGATTCAATTAATCATGGCGGACTGTGAATAGTGAATTTCTACAATGTATCAGTAACTGAAAACTACTGTGTTTTCAGTGATGCTGCATCCAGGCCACTAGGTGTCAGTGTAAATCCAAGATGACATTTAAAAATCACTGAGTGCTCCTTTAAAAGCTAGAGCATTATTTATTTTATTCCATGTTTGATTGGAGTATAAATGTAATATTTCCAAGTTCATGCTTAAACTAGCTTATTCAATGTGCAGTAGAAAGTACTTAATCTTTTCTGCTATATTTACATCATACTAGAAGGCATTTTTGAGGAACATGTGCATCCTCACAAGTTTAGCTAAAAAAGTGATAAACATTAGGCTATGAATGGAATGATAATCAAGTTAAACTTCAGTAATCTGCCAAAAGACTGCAGACAAAAATGATTTGAGATAGTCTGAGCTTCCTTAAAAAGTTCAAACCAAAAGCATGTCAAGTAACACAGCACATCATCCCTTACTAACCCGGTTTCTGGGAAAGCTATATGAACCTGTAGCTGATAACCAACACTGTTTTTACCGTCTCATGGCCAGTTTCCAAAACGGCCACAGTTTGAAGGTTTGTTCACTCTGGTTCTCTGGAGAGCTGGAATGTTCCGCTGAGAGCAAAAGGTACAACATGAATGCTCCAGGCATCAATGCAGAACACATTCACTTGCTCTTTCTCTAGAATGTCAAGTTTTTAGGAGGAAAGCAAGCGTTCAGGTGAGACTAACAGAAGGGCTCCTAATGTCCCTTTAGAGGCTCCAGCTGAAGGCCAGCTCCATTGCCTGAAGTATGGACATTTATACAGTCTCCTTCCAACAACAGAATATCTTCTGAAACACCCAAAGGGCTTTAAGGAGCAAGGTCCCATGTGATGTGAATAAAAGATCCGTTTAAAATTGCATTTCCCCCCCGCACACTGCGTCAATCTCCCCGGTTTCCCTTTGCGCAGCTGCGCGCTTCAGACAGATAAACTCGTTAGGGTTTCATCCATAAAAGTCCAATAAGTTCAAAAGGTACTCAATTAGATTCTTTATCATTAATGTATGAAAGCAGCAATTCAACAGCGCTAATGCAGAAGGGTTAAATGCAAGATGAGCGCAACTGAGCCACATGCACATATAAAGAAGCATTGCGGTAAAAGTGGATAAAACAGCCCCAACCTCTCCACCACCTTAGAACTATTGAGTACTAATCATGTCCATGAGCCACTTAAGACTTGTGATAATGGTTATGTTATAAGAAAGGATGGTCGACTGGACAATGTAAGGCACCCAAAACACGCACATGGGTGATATATCGCTAATTTCGCCCGTTAATAACCTGCAGGTGCACGAAAGAAAACATCCAAACAAAAATAACAAGCGAGTGGTATTTCTATTAAAGCAGCTTTGTAGTGTCACTATATGGGCTCAATGAAATAAGTCTAAACTTACCCTCTTTTCTGTGAAGCGCTTGGCTATTGACGGTCTTTTTGCGCACCGGCGCGCGCAGTCCGCACACGCGTCTCCGGACACAATCGGTCTGTTTTAAGCGATCAAAATCGTCTTTGTGCGAAAAATGGTGCTACTCTATTTTCTAACGCAGAGACCTACAATTCCTTCCTGTCCTCCAATGTTAACTCCAATCTGACACTCTCAGGGTCACCAGTGTCCTGATAACTAGTTATTTTACAGGAGCTTCTCAGTAGGACTATAAAGGCTTCTTGTTTGGATCCCCATCATCTGTCTGAGTGCCACCTCGGCACACCTCATCCCGCCCGTACTCCAAAGCAAAATAAATGTCAGACAGCGGGAAATATAGCCTATGTATATCCAAAGTTCTCCAAATGTATGTGTTTTCCAATAGGCAGTGTGCTGGTGTAGTCCAGGTGCAGATCCGGAATAATGCGCCGACCTGAGAGCGGTGATAGTATGATCTCAGCGCACACACCGATTGAAATGCGGGATGAAGGAAGGTTGCCAGATATTCCCGCGAAAGGAGGCAAAAAGCGCGTCTATTTTCAGTGGTGTGTTCCAGTTACCAAAAGCTATTGATCAGAGTACATTTGGATATAATGATGTCTGATAGTTCATTGACAAAAAATATTTTTGCAATTTCTGTCATAATTTGGAACCAATCCAGATCAAATCAGATCAAACTGGAATTGTCAAATAATAAACATATTGCAGAAACTGGAACACCTTTATATGTCATAATTTCAGTGAAGCCTATCTAATTGGATCTTCGTTGAGTCGTAGATTATTTTTGTTATATTGCCGTATCTGAGCATGTATATGTGTTCATATATTTGAGCCATATACTAAATGTAAATATTCAAATTCCACTAGTATTTGGGAAAATATATGTTACATATATGAACATGGACATTTTTGTAATATTTTAAAACCATATATATATATATATATATATATATATATATATATATATATATATATATATATATATATATATATATATATATATATATAGCCCTTTTACATCAGTGACCACATATGAACCATATAATTTCATATATGTTTTTTACATCTATTGCAATAGATGAGATGTATGGATTTGCTCCAAATTACAGTAGAAATTTAATTAGCATTTATTTAGGATTTTTTGTTTGTTTGTTTTTTACAAAGATACATGTATTTATATTGTCAACATAAAATATCAGTCAGTTATTTAAAGAATTAGAGACTGCCTTTAGACTATGGGGGATTTTTTTTTTAAATCTCATAATGTTAAAATAGACATTTGAGTGCTGAAACGGCTTTATTCCCCAAATGTATTCACACAGAGACAGATTTACTAAAGACAGAAAATACTAATTTCTACTAACAATTCTAAGCTAAACTGACACATTAAACCTTCTTTTGAATATCCATTCTAGGGACTATTGACCAAATCTGAAGTTAAAGTCATTTGCAATGAAGGAAAATATGACTACCACCACAACCATTTTATTTCCTAACCCTAAGAAAAGACACACATGCTCAAACATCATGTCTCTCTCTTAAGAAGAGGGCAACAACAGAGCTTGCGAGAATATACCCAACAATGGAAAAGATTACATTTACTAGTAAATCTGGCAACCCTGCGTTGAGGCTCCATGTGAATGTCAAATGAAAAGTCTAGAGCTCCCCCTATCAGTGAAAATGAAACAAACATTTCACACGACAGAATAGGTTGTTGGTCTACAGTATTTTAAAGAGCATATCAGTTTATCTGCTCAACTAAACTCGCCTGCTGTCTTTTAAATAAGCTTTTACACCAGCAAACATGCCCTAATCCTAAACACACACAATTACAGCCCTCATTCATAAAAACCCGGCTGAGATCTAAGATTGGCTGGCAGCCTTACAATAAATGCTCTGTTTAGATGCTGTGGGGAAATAGGCAACTTGTCACAGTAGCTACATGTAAACACCAGGTTTCTGCAACAATAAGATTTGAATTAAGAATGCCTAATCAATACTTGATTGCACTGTTGTTGGATTGCACTTTGAGTTACTAGAATGAAGTGCAAATCAACTGTGGTAAAGTTTAGTATTTAATAATACATTTTATTGGGGGCCTGGGTAGCTCAGCGAGTAAAGACGCTGGCTAACACACCTGGAGTCGTGAGTTCGAATCCAGGACATGCTGAGTGAATTCAGCCAGGTCTCCTAAGCAAACAAATTGGCCCGGTTGCTAGGGAGGGTAGAGTCACATGCGGTAACCTCCTCGTGGTCACTATAATGTGGTTCACTCTCAGTGGGGTGTGTGTTGAGTTGCGCGTGGATGCCGTGGAGAATAGCATGAAGCCTCCACACGCACTAAGTCTCCGCGGTAACGCATTCAAGAAGCCACATGATAAGATGTGCGGATTCATCCTCTGCCACCCAGATTGAGGCGAGTCACTACACCACCATTAGGGCTTAGAGTGCATTGGGAATTGGGCATTACAAATAGGGGAGAAAATAAACATTTTTAAAAATAATACATTTTATTTTTCAGTATAACATGAAACATGTTATCATACATACAACATATTGGGTATTTTCCAGAAACATTACATCGTAAATTATTCTTAGATCAAGTAAATAATGCTGAAAACAACAAACAAAGTACATTATTATAGATTTCAGATTCGGAAACTTTCAGGAACACAAATTATACATCTCAATGCAGCTTTTCCATAACTATAAACAAAGATTTATACTCATTTTACTTTTGAAATGTATTCCACTACAGATTACAGAATACATGCTGCAAAATGTCATCCGTTCCATCTCCAAGCATGGTGAGGAGGCCAAAAATTCTCCAAGAATCTCTAAATTCTGCACAATTTTATAATACAATGAACAATTGTATGACAATTGATAACAAAATATCAAGCAAAATTGTATTCCTCATGATATTTTGTTATCAATTGTCATACAATTGTTCATTGTATTCCAAATTGATTTAAATGGGATTGTCTTGTATTTAAAATGTCAAGATCAATCATTTATCTTTCATATTAGTTGGAAATTTGGCCTTCGGGAGGTAAGAGACCATCTGAAAAGTTCACACATTGTGCTAAAATGTGGAGGATGTAGTAAGGGACCATCTGAAAATCAGGCAATTAGACAAAAAAAATAATGTAATCTTTTGTCTTGTGTTTGACTAATGAAATTGTGTTGAATTTCTTTTTATTGCCATTCAGTAAATTCCACTTCCTGTCATTCCAATTCAGATTCCAGTTGAACTTCTTGTGGTGTGTGGCCAATTCAATTCTATTTCCCACTCATGAACTGAAAGAACACAGTATAAATCCACTTAAAACAAATTTAAATTATATTTAAATGCCCTTAAACAAAATGTTTGCAAGTTTCCGAATAACAACATGACAAATATATTAGATCACTTTCTTTCTTTCTTTCTCCCTCTCTCTCTGAGAAACCACCCACAACACTGTCTGTAGCATCACGGTGATGACTTTTCCACAGGCAAGCACAGATATAGTTGCATTTATTTCATGGAAACTGAAGATCTTCTGTCTACACCAGTGGCGGCTGCTGGTCTTTCAAAGAGGGGAAGCTCATTTTCGGCCTACATTATAAACTTATTTACCCTATTTTTTGCACTAAATCAATCTTAGGTGTTGATCTGCCCTGCTGTTTAATTCTAATTTTTTCCTCGTAAGGAAGACTTTCAAATGGCTTCGCCAAAATCAGGTCGACAATATTAGCACCATCTGCCATCGTGCGCAGTTTCACCCGTACGACGCTAGCCTAGCCTACTGAATGAATGAATGAATGAACGAACGAACGAAGCAGCTCTAAAACAAAATATATTAAACTTGGTAAAACTGAAACAAGGAATGTGGTGTATAATTGTGTGAAATGTATTATGCAAATTGACTAGCAATTTCACCAAACAAATATAAAGAAATAGGTTGCAGCAGTTTGTCTTTCGACTACACTTGAGAAATCCATGATGGGACTGAGCGCGAAATAGCTTCAGTGACTTCTTATAGTACAGATTCGCTGTCTATCAAAAGGAGATGCAGTCTTTCGACAGATCCTCCAATCATCACGCGGAAGCCCGGAGTCCGGGCCAGCCCACTCCTCATTCACCCCCAGAGACGCTGAGCGTCCGTGGGCGGGACATAATCGCAGCATTTATCCAATGACCGTCTATTTTCGGAGCACTGAAAAAAACTGTTCAGAGCAGCCCCACTGAAGTCAATGGACGCTCGGCTTCAACTGGGAAATGCACTGACGATACGGGAATGTATGAGAAGTAAATCGAGTCAGCCGACCTGCTATATGTAATGTAGCTGATTCTGAACGAACTCGTCTTCGAGATGAACGTGTTCTAACGCATTTTTAGTCAATAAATTGTTTACACAATAGTACATATTTGACCATTATTTTTTTGACATTATAGGGGAAGCTGAGCTTCCCTTGCAGTCTTAAAGAAATCCCCACTGGTCTACACTGACCTACAGTGGGCTCAGTGAGAGTGGTGTTTTTTGTTTAATCGTGATTGAGGTGGCCAAGTTCAGGTTTGAATGGTTGAGCTTCCATCTGTCAGGTAGCAGGCTACAATTTGGCATGATGTCCAAAATAATAGCACCAGAAAAGGTTTTACACCTCAAAATGTAGTTTCCAAAAGCTATCAGCTTTCAGCACTAAACTGTCATGACGAATTATGAGCCATCTGGTGCATGCTGGGAGTGAGTGTAGAAGAGTTGTGTACAGTCTAATTTGCTCTCAACATGTTCACATACTTTGATGATCTTGTTTTAAATGCTACAATAATATAATAAATATCCAGAAATTATATTGCTTTTGTTTATTTATGAAATGTCTAATTATTTTAGAAATGATGACATTTTATCTCAATACACTTGCATTTTGGCTGTGTACTCCCAGAACTCAGACACACCAATTTACAGGGTTGGGAGGGTTACTCTTGAAATGTATTCCACTACAGATTACAGAATACATGCTGTAAAATGTAATTTGTAATGTATCCCGTTAGATTACTCAAGGTCAGTAATGTATTCTAAATACTTTGGATTACTTCTTCAGCACTGGTGGATTTTTTTCACTTGTTTTGACTATAAAAACTGTCAGTACAGTAAGACAAAATACACATGTTATAAATACATTCTCTGAAAAAATGAAATATTTTATGCAGTGTTGTTTCTAAAATGTATCTTGTTTTAAGTATTTTTAGATATATTTACAGGAAATCAATACAAAAATTATTAGCAAGAATATGATTTTTGCCCTAATATCAAAGGTCTGACTAGAAAAGAAGAAATTATGATCCAATGTGAATTTTCTTGATAAAGAAACATGATTGTGTCTGGTAACATGTGCATGTAAAATGGCTAGAAATAGCATTTTAGCTTAGCGTAAAGCTGACAATTTACACAAGGTTTATTTCTATTTCTTCTGCTCCAAACTTACTTCAAACTTACTTCTCTGTCTGCTCGTATGAATGTCACACATCATAAGAAAGTGTTTCACCGCTGTTCAAATGCACTTTGGATCACATCATTTATATGTATAAATGTTTTCGATCTGAAAGGACTAAATATTAAATGAAACAAATGACAATAAAATGCAAAGTAATCTCTTCAGTAATCAAAATAGTTTTTCAATGTAACTGTTTTCTATTACCAATGATTTAAATAGTAACTGTAGTGGAATACAGTTACTTATATTTTGTATTTTAAATAAGTATTCCTGTTACATGTATTCCATTACTCCACCAACCCTGCCAATGCATAACTATAAAGGCAGAACCACTGTGTTGGCCACTACATGGTGCCTACGGCATAGGTTCAACACAGAATTATAATCCGGCCTTGAGTGTTATAAAAGCTAGTCACAAGAACAAAATCTAAGCATCCCCAACTATGGATGTGCATCGACTAATGGAGTATTTGTTCTGCACAGCTAGTCGACAATTAAACACTTCTCGAATATTGCAAAATAATTTTTATTGCAAACCAACGGACGAGGATCTGCTTTTTTGGAGGAAAGAAACTGAGAAGTGGTACGAGAAACTCAGAAGTGGATCAGACCACTTGTTTTTCTGAATAATAACATTAAAATTCTGATGGCCTTTATGTTGAGTTTATATATGTGCATTTCCTTAAAGCCATCAGCATTGGTTTCTACAGTATGTTTCTAAGTTTCGGTGAGTGTTTTTTATTTAAAATTGTATATTTATTAACGCATATTGCTCATTTCATTTTTCCCCAAAAGAAAATCGTATTTTGTTGAAGTTACCTTATTTTGAAACTTAGCAACATTTTGGGTAAAGAAGTATAAATTTCAGTTGCATATCATACTTGTTAACCCTAAATTCAATTTTAATTTATGAATAATCGATAACTCGTATTTTTTTTTTTATTCCCACCCTTATCCCCAACGTTTGCTCCTGTGTCCTTTCCTCCAGTCAAATTTTGATTTCTATACTTTGATATAGAGCCAGCAAGGTCTGAAAAGATTTCAAGTGCAATCAAAATTATACAGTTAGAATGCAAATGTGATTAATTACACAATTATTATGTAGGGCACAACATGTTAAAAGTAGGACATTGTCATTGGACAAAAGGACATACTTATTCAAAATAGCCACTTCATCAAATGTAGTGCAGTGTACATCTTAGAGCATCAACATTAGTACAGGCATATTTCATTGATGAATTTCCATTGTGCATTGAACAGTCATCGCAGGCTAACTTTGTGCATTCTATGCAACTAATTTATTCCCTTTAATTATGGAAAACACTTCCATTTAGATATTCTACATTTTCCGCCTTTCGCCCTGTATATGTTTTTGAGACTCCCAAAAATCTAAAGTAAAAAAAAAAATAATATATATATATATATATATATATATATATTACTATTTGCTTTCAACAGGGGCTTATAGCACATAGAATAAATAGCTTTATGAATAGTATTATGAATGAAGCGCAATCTATAATGAACCTAATTTACATAGAAAGTGCTTGCGTAGGAAGGAATGACAATGAACTACTTTAAATACCGTAGACGTAGCACAATTTCAGTGCTGATTGCGCTTGATTATACCAGACTGTGGGTGATGTTTGCGCTGAAATATGACACACAAAAGTGCCGCAACTGTTTAGTGAAATCACCCCATTAGTGTTTTGAAATATGCAAAGGTTAAAGTCATTTAAAACACATTTATTTTATCCACATAAAGAAGGACGTGATCAGTGATCAGCACTATTCAGATCAGTCTCCTCAAGGTGAATACACAACAATAAAAGCAGAAAATAATAAAAGGCCAAAAACTTTGGTGGCTTTCACACTATCAGTTTAGTATGTAACAGAGTGTAAAGCAGTTCGACGGAAAGGAGGAGGCGAGAACCGGCTTGGCAATATAAATAATAGTTTTAATGATTAACTTAAAAAGACACAAACACACACATCACGGACATGTCCATAAACTATCTCTCTCTCGTCGCACCACCGTCTGCCATCGTCCTTCATCCCTCTTGGAGGCTTAATTAGCCTGATAAGGGGCCGGGTGTGTATAATCACAACCTGGCCCCACCCTCCGCCCTGCCACACAGAGCATACATGATAAATTGGTGATTTAAAGGCTGTTTTGCAAACCAAGGAGGGGCGGGGTGGGTTGTACTTGCTTGTTTTCATCCATTAGAAATTGACTGGATCATGAAAACCTTTTGGGCAAAGCACCGAAGATGCGGAGCTCCTATATATTAGTGTTCTTCTCTCTCTCTTATTATGATTCTTCCTCTGACACAGAGTCTATGGCAGTCCATAGACCCATTTGGTAAAAAGTTGTGAAATTTGGCACACTGGAAGGGGAGAGTCTCAACATGTCTGGTGGGAAATTTGGGGTCTCTTACTCAAACCCTCTAGCGCCACCAACTGTTTAAATTTGCACTTATTTATGCCTTTTAGACTGAATGGCCAAGAAATAAATTCCTTTTTCCTCTGTTTCCTCGAATGGACACCATTGTTACAATTTTTATCTGACTAGAATTTAGAATTTTTCGAAAAACCTACTTTTTGAACTCTACTTAGAGCAGGGGTCATTAACTGCCATTTTTAATATTCCTTGCTAATTGCTGTGCCACTATATAGCGCACAATTGCTGTGTTTGGGTGAAAAGTTTAACTGAACAATTAACAATTTTTTTTTTTTTGTAAATCAGGAAACTTTGTTTATTTCCAGGTTTGACTTTTGAACCCCACTGTGTGTTTTTGTGTGTGCGTTTGCTCTTTTCAATTAATTATGCAGCCTAGAATCATTGTGGTTTAAGGAGTGTGTATGCTGGGTTGAAAATCCAATATGCAGCAAATTAAATAAATTGTATGCTGTCATCCGCTGAAACATGCAGCACGATCAACACAGTAAAGTTATTTACTTGCCACAAGTCACTGAATGAAGTAATCTGTGCTGCTGTATTAGTAGCTCATGATGCGGGAATGGTGTCCACGCATTGCGCTCATCTGTTATCTGCCACAGTTTCATCTTTTTTAGTATTTAGCTTCCCATTCCGTTCATATTTAAATAAAACATGTTGCACGATTATGAGAAAGGATTACATAAATTAATTTGATGGCAAAAATGCCAAAGCTTGAGCTTGGTCTATTTATATTTGGGTGTACCAAGTCAAATGATACCCAATGTTCCTATGTCAACCATATTGGGCATCGGCCATTGTGAATTGGTTGTCTCGGGTTTTGCTACAATGGTCCACTCCTGGGTTTGCAAAACAGCCTTTAAATCCCCCCCCTCCACCACACCAATATTTATAACATGATCAATGGAAACATGTAAGTGCTTAACACTGCAACATCCCCTCAAGACAAATCTACGCCCTTGACTTTAAAACAAATAGTTTGGTGGTTTAAACAATAGTTTGCTCACTGCAAAAATTCTTTTGGATACTTTTTCTAAGAATATGAAGACAAACAACTTTAATGAGTCTGCAAATATGGACTAATAGGAAACATTAGCTGAGCTTCATTTTATGAGAAATGTTGAAGGGATTCATTTCATTTCCTTAGGAGACTTGGATGGCCCAACAGCATTGCTCTTTCATTTAGAGAATTAAGTTGGTTAGGAAAAGCAAATGTACTGAAGAGTAATCGTGGCCGTTAGGCAACTTGCCCAATAGAGCAAACTTACTGTGGACTTCTGCTCCATTTGTATGCAATGGAGAAAATCAGACTGCCAAAGCACAGCTGAACTGCTACAGGATTTACCCTGCATAACCCCAGTGTCATGCTCTAGAGACTGAACCCTTTAGATACTGACAGCAGTATTACGGCAGCCCTTTGCAAACCACACCTCAGGAATAGATGGACTTCTTGCAGAAGTCTATTAGACTGCCAGTTCTGACACTAATCCCAAAATGATTAGCACTTTGGAGACTTGCAGCAATTCTTTAATTCGGAAGTCCGACTTCTAGTGCCGTTTCATTGCACTTTTCAAGTAGGAAGTTGAAAATTCCAACTTTCCGAGTTGAATTGAAATGCAGCATAGAACCTTATTTACTTGCTATGTATAACAACATTTGTCAATTGTCAATTCAAGGAATGGATAAAGGTAAAATAACTGAGAGGGAGCACAAAAGTTAATGCAAAGGAACACAAACTACTGCATGGGAACACTAAACTTTTTGTGAGGGAATGCAAAACTATTTCAGAAAATAATTCGCTCTGTGTCCTCTAAGGGGCTCCGTAGATATGTACTTGATATGGCACTGACTTTCTTTTTGCTCTATCCTATTTCTCCTGTGTGTGTTAGTACATACTTTTTTGGCACATGCTCTTCGTCATTACCTGTTCTTTAGTATTTCTGCCAATGCTTGTTTGTGTGCCTTTGTAGATATGTTTGCCATAGCCAGGGCACATGGGGAGATTTCAGGAAATGGGTTGTTGAATATGTTGACTTTCTGCTAAATTCAGTTTTGTAGATATTGCAATGTTTATTTCTCTCTCACTCTCTCACCCTTGCTTAAAAACCACTATGCCATTACACATTAATGCTAGAGAAAGTCAAAAACAGAATTAGAGGTTTTGACAGCCTTTTAGAATCCATTACATTTCATAAAAAATGCGGATGACTCATCTGATACATACTTTCCCTTTTAAAACTTTTATTTTAAAAAGAGTAAAATGTGTGAACTGTTACTTAAACGATAGTACACACACAGTACAAAACATATCAAGGAGAGAGGTTATATCATTTATTTATTATCCCCCCCCCCAGGAATTATACATTTTATAAAAAGCACTTACATTAAGTTAAGTACATTATGTTCAGTCTACAGGCCTATCTACTAAAATGTGATCCTAAAATATTTGCTTTTACAGAAGATCGGGTATGACAAGATTTTGTCACATGAGGTTGGTTTAGAAAATATTTTTATCCGTCACTATGATGGACTGAGTTTCTTATACATTATACAAGATATTTACAGGCCACATAAGCTGAGGATCCAGTAGAAACCTCCAGTTGCCAACCGGTCACTTCAGCAGTTAACTGAAGTAATGGGCAAGCGGAGATCTATCATGGACAGCACCAACTGCTTTTCATCAAGGTCAAACCGTACAAAGTCAGGCTCACTGTCATTTATAGACATTGTAGAGCAATGAACAAAACTAAATGAGGTTCCCTCAGTCAACTACAATGCAACATTTAACATACATTCAAGAAGATATATGACACAAGATGATCTACAATGATGAGCCAAAAACATGACCACTCACAGGTGAAGTGAATAATGTTGATCATCTCAGAACAAGGCCACATGTCAAGGTCTGGTTGATTAGATGGTAAGCTAACAAACAGTTCTCGTAGTCAACGTGTTGAATGCAGGAGAAATGGGCAGGATTAAAGACCTGTTATGTATGACCTTGTCTTGTTTTTCCGTTGCCCCTTTGTTTTCCATTTTTGTCACTTTTGTTATTCCATAGTTTTCACTTTTGTCCCTTCTGTAGCTCCACAGTCTTGTTAGCCCTTGTGTTCACTGTTCATTGTTTTCACCTGCCCTCGTTAGTTTCCCATTGGTTTCTGTTTATCACCTTGTCATGTTATTTTGAGTTCTGTTTGTTCATTGGCCCTTTTGTCTTATGTTCATGTATTTATACCCTGTCTGTTTGTTCAGTCACTGTCGATCGTTGTTTGTTAGTGAATGTTAGTGAATGTCGTTAAGCCTGCTCTGTGTTCCCTTCCTGAGTTTTCCGTATACCTGTCTTGCTTGTTTGTTTGTTTGTTTGTTTGTTTGTTTGTTTGTTTATTTATTTCTGTTACGAATTGCAGAGATAGCGGAGGGAGACGAAGGTTGAGGATCCACTTGCAGTATCTTTATTAACTTAAATAAATGATGACCCCTGTCCACCGTCAAAAGCACCTCGGTATCTGAGTGATGACGACTAAATACAGCCGGTGCCAACCAGACATCACTTCAGTCTATTACGATGGACTTCTGGAAATTAACTGATGCCAACTCCAACCATAAGGCATGGAATACTTCATATGCCACTGCCTGAACCTTGGACAATGCATCAATTTGAACTTCTGCAGTTAATCCAGGATGGACTTCAAAGACATTAGTCATTAATCTAGTCATTAACAGTTCATACAAAATATTTTTATAAAAACTGGCCCTTAACACTTACTTAGTTTACTAATCTTAAACCATGACTTGCACTGCACATAAATAACTAATATTGCTTTTATATTATATTCATGCTGGTTAGCCAGAGGGGAACTGGCCCCCACAGTGAGTCTGGTTTCTCGCAAGGTTATTTTGCTCCATTAACCAACACCTTATGGACTTTTGTGTTGCTTGCTACAGTCTCCTTCAGCTTGCTCACTGGGGATCTAAATACACATTTTATTAATAATTTATCTTTATATACCATTTAATCAATACTTACATATTTAATCAAACTACACAATGATAACTCTTAAGACTTTATAGATATTACAGTTCCGTTTTCTGTTAATGCGTGATTTTCTGTAAATCTGCTTTGAAACGATGTGTTGTGAAAAGTGCTATGCAAAGAAAAATGTCTTGACATCACTTCTGATGAGACGCATTTTTTTACATCACGTGGACGAAAGTGTACATGTGTGCGTTTACCTGAGGAAATGATGGCACCAGGATGCACTGGGTAAAGAGTACAAGCTGGTGGAGGGAATGTGATGCTCTGGGCAATGTTCTTCTGGGAAACCCTGGGTTCGGCCATTCATGTGGACATCAATTTGACTGGCGCAACCTACCTAAACATAGTTGCAGACCAGGTACACCCCTTCATGGCAATGGTATTCCCTGTTGGCAGTGGGCTCTTTCAGCTCTTTCTTAATCGGATTGAGATCTGGGGAACTTGGAGGCCAGGGCAACACCTTGAACTCTTCACACATTGTTCAGGAACGGTCTGAGGAACATGATGAAGAGTTCAAGGTGTTGCCCTGGCCTCCAAGTTCCCCAGATGTGGGGATTTGCTGGACCAACAAGTCAGAACCATGGTGGCTCCACCTCACAACTTACAAGACTTGAAGGATCTGCTGCTAATGTCTTGATGCCAGATACCACAGGATACCTTGAGGAGTCTTTTGGAGTCCATGCATCTGTGGGTGTATGCTGTTTTGGCGGCAGGCAGAAGACCAACAGCATCTTAGGCATTATGTTTTGGCTCATCAGTGTATACTGCCTAGCCAAAAAAAAATTATGACGGGAGAGTCAAACCACTCCGTAAAGTCTTCTCCAGCACATCCCAAAGACTTTCAATGGGGTTAAGGTCAGTGGTGGCCAATTCATGTGTGAAAATGATTCCTCATGCTCACAGAACCACTCTTTCACAATTTGAGCACCATGAATCTTGGCATTGTTGTTCTAGAATATGCTCATGCTGTCAGGGAAGAAAAAATCCATTGATAACTTGATCATTCAGTACATTCAGGTAGTCAGCTGACTTCATTTTATTGCAGCATAACATTGTTGAGCCTCGACCTGACCAACTGAATCAACCCCAGGTCATAACACTGCCTCCAGATGCTTGAATAGTGGGCACTATGCATGATGTGTGCATGGCTTCATGTGCTTCCCTTTTTACCCTGACACGCCTATCGCTTTGGAATAGGGAAATCTGAACTCATCAGACCACATTAACATTTTCCGATTAGTCTCACTAACAAGTAGCTTTCTTGTGGCCACACAGCTGTTTAGTCCCAATCCTGTAAGTTCTCGTCACATTGTGTGTGTGGAAATGCTCTTACTTTCACTATTAAAAAGTGAGTTCTACTGTCGATTTTTTACGATGTGACTTCTCCAAGCGTTTTCGTGATCTCCGATCACGATCATTCAATATTCTTTTCCGATCACATTTTTGCATTGTGGATCACAAGCACAAGAACTTGTGTTCAAGTTGTCAATGAGTCTGATATCACCATGCAGTGACACAGTTGAGAAGTATGTATTGGCACGTTTGCTGCAATCTAAATTTGAGTGCGATTGTTCCTGATGCCATACACTATTAAATAACAAAATTCTGCTTGAAATGTTGCCTTTGTGCTTACATTAACTTCAGATATGATAGTTGGGAAACCTGGGGTGTAATTTGTATTTTATTGTATTTTTTTTCTTCTTACTGTGCTTTATTATCATGTGCAGGAGTGATAGAGAGAGAGGGGAGCACGTAAGCATGGTCATTTTTTTTTACCTGTCAAAATGACAGACAGATTTGGAAGTAGCCATCAATGTTTTTCTCCATTTTGATGGTTGATGTGAGCATTATCTGAAGCTCCTGACCTGTATCTGCATGATTGTATGCATTGCACTGCTGCCACCCGATTGGCTGACTAGATAAACACATGAATAAGTAGGTTTACAGGTGTACCTAATAAAGTGATAAGTGAGTGTCTATATAAATACAATTGTTTTCACTTTCAGTATACCTGTTATTTAGGTCAAAAAGAAAAAAAGCATCCCGTTTCAAAAAGATTTGTCATGTGCATAGGCATTGCTCTGCCGAACAGAAGCGTGAGAGACCTAATAATGGATGAATACTTAATACTTTGTTATTTTAAAATGAAAACTTTTTTCTCTTTAAGCTTTGTAGAATGAGCAGTGGCATAGCAACGGGTGTTCCAGGTTGTGCAAATGTAACCCGTCCTGATCAACCTGCTCCAAGCGGGATTCGAATCTGCGTCTCTGGCATAGAAGGCAAGCACACTAACAAAGAGGCTAAAGGCTACAGCTCCTAGCGTCAGTCGCTTGTGCGCTTCTTGAGGTCAGGGGAGAGAGGTTTACAAACTGCACAGCTACTTACCAGCTGGCTACCATTACACTCACCCCCCTAAATATCACTCCCATCCTGAACACAGCACCACTGTAACCAGTACTGCTCAACCCGCTCCGAGTGGGATTTGAACCAGAGTCACCAGCATGAGAGGCGGCTCTGCAAACAAGGAGGTTAAAGGCTATAGGCCCTGGTATCAGTCGGAGAACGGTTTACTAACTGCACAGCTACCTACCAGCTGGCTACATTACACAAATGCCACACAAAATGAAAGCTTGCAAAGTACAGCAAGAGCGATTGAAGACAAGCCGCCAGACTCAGCCGCCGCAGTTGCTCCAAAGCGGCCGCACAAGCTCTGAAGACCACACAGCTTATTTACAGTACGATTGGCCAGACTTACTGATGACAACCGTGATGTGCGTTAAAAGGGTTCGCAATGCTATGTCAATTTATGGCAGAAGTAGTAAAAGTAGTATGGTAGTAAACCATTCCAGACAAATGTAACACCTGACAACAGTGTATTTATATGTGCAATAGTGTAAAAATGATAATAGAAGGGGAAATTATTTATATACTAAAATAATCATTTCAAAACAATATAAAATAATGTATCAACCATAGAAAAGGGGATCCATTTTGGGGGAAATTAACAAAATATCCCAACATCTGCAACAGATGCAATGATTTAAACTTTTGACTTTTCAAATCGAATGTTTTCATCAACAATTCTCCTTTCATAGAAGAATATCATACAGGTTTTTAATGACACGAGGGTGACTAAATGATGATGACTGTGTGTGTACAGCATCTTGACTATCTCCTCACAATGCTGTGTTGTGGGATTGAGCTGCAGGAGTGGACCTGTGAGATTTAACCTGCTGCAAAGACCAGTTTAGACCAGCATGGCCATGTTGTTTACCAAAAAGACTGGTCAACCAGCATAGTCTTTCTAATGTAACTGGCTGACCAAGTGAGGCTTGCTGGTTGAGAGACCTGGTAGGGACACTAGCATCCAAAACACAGCATATGCTGGTCTCCAACTCGGTAAAGGACTCAAGATGCAGCATTCTGACTCTATTCACCCACAACAAAGTGTGAAAGTGACACACTGGGAGCCCATATGGAGGTGAGAGAGTCTGGAGTTAGAAGAGAAGGATTTGTCAGACTAGCACAGACAATTTAATTGTGTCAGACGTGCTTAGTGGCAAAGCAAACAGAGTGGAACTGTGGATGGAAAGACCTCTTTTTTTCTCATTTTTTAGAAGCCATACATCATCCTCTTCTCAGGCTGAAATAATGTCTGGGACTGGCCAGATCGATATGTCTGCTTGCCTGCGTGGAGGGGACTGGAAGTGCACAGGTCTCTGATGGAACTAAACAGCCATCCTGTTAGCAGTAACATCATCTCAGTATTTTCCAGTTTGTGGTTCAACCACCATTATCCCATTACCAATACACCTGCAGTTTAATTTAAAGCATCCAGGCAATATGATAAATAGAAATGCATAGTTTCTGTGCTATGTCCCCTGTTAGACTTCAGTATGCATGCCCACTGTTTTGACTGGTTAAAATCTTTGCCCCCCTGAATCAAATTGGTCCTTGAAAAAATCCACTGAGAAAGGTGCAAAACAAACTTAATTCCACACTGACAAATTCGGGAACTTTGTTTAAATAAAATTAGGACATAATTCCTAATGTTGGGATCCTTCGGAAGGCTATGCAGAGATGCAGTTTATCCACAACCAGGAACACAGCAACGTCTGAAGAATTTACTAAATTTTCTCTCAAACTTAATCTTAACTGGTTAGAAGCAAATTTACAATAGTACCACTTTCAGTGTTGGAGGAAATGCAGAATGAGATGTTTTTGTCTGCAAGCGCTTTTCATGTGGAGATCAAAGCGTCGTTGACGCCCTGACGCAAATCATGAATGCAAGCTTCGCGATTGCTGTAGCAGAGCAGATAGAGTAGCCACAGTCAGCTGGGTGATTCATAATGTGGAGGATGAGAGTATAAGAGATTTTAATGCCCATTGAAATGAATATGCAACATATGGGTGGGACTAGTTATTTAAATACTCCCACTTCACTCATGATGGTGGAACTTATAAGCTTGCAGTGACTCTACATATAATGATAGTGTATATAGTTGTGGCATAAATAACTCATGCACCATGATGTATCATGTCATTATAGCAGGCATTGTTCATTTCAACATGTTGTCAACTCTTGACAGTCAGGTCAGGGTGCACAGCATGTTTATTTTTATTGAAAAGCCATTTAGTTGATTAAGTTTTTGTAACTATTTAGCAGTACTGAAAAGATGTTAGTGGCACATTTCACTCAACACATGGGTAGAGTTGCTCATGTTCGTCATGAGAGGCCACTTCTGACAAAACATTTAAAATTCAAATCCTCTTGAGCAGCACCAATGTTGCCTATACCATGGGCTGCCCCTGTGTAGAGGATTGGCTATTGAAATGGACACCACATCCTAACGTCAATATGTGGCTGATTTCAAAACGAGTAGTTTTTGTTGATTGGAAAAATAAAAAAAATGCTCTTTTAGGACCGGAGAGGAGGTTTTGAGTTCTGAAACTAACAGTAAGGTAGAATGACAACTAAAATTGGATTCCTGATGACATGACGCCTACAAAAAATAGGAAGAGATACAGACCAGCCCACACTACCTGTTACCCTCAAACCTCACACCTTCCGAAACATAATGTGTACTAAAATATATTCGCAAAGTGATAGGGTTGCGGACTCGAGTCGCATGACTTGGACTTCACTTGGACTCGAGTCACAGATTTGATGTCGACTATAATCAAAGAAGACTTGCGACTCGACTTAGACTTTGACAACAATGACTCGCGACTTGTCTTGGACTCATGCCCTCTGACTTGCAAAAAATGTACACCTTCTAAAACCAAAGATCAGAGTTGTACATTTTTAAATGTGAAGCAAATCAACGATGCGGCTGCCTCCTCTTTGGCGCTCCCCCAGCAGGTGGCGCCCAAGGCGACCGCATGTCTAGAAACGGCCGTTTCATTGCTGAAACCAGCTAAAGATGCACTGTGGACCAACGAAGGTAGGCTTGCCAACAGGTCTGGACTGTAATCTGGCATACCGTGCATTTTTCCACTTTGGGGCCGATCAGGGGTGGACTGGCCATCGGGAGAAACGAGCGGTCCAGTGGGTCGACCGCAAAATGGGCCGAATGGGCAGAGATAAGCTCAAATGAGCCTGCGCGTTATGCAGAACGGACCACAAAACGACGCTGTGATAAGCAGAAAAGAACAGCGAACAACTCAACAACTTTTAGCTCGAACCCCCCCACCCCTGTTTGGGCCAGTTGCTTTGTAATATAGCAACATAGCCGATTTAATATAATAGTAAAATAGTAATGGTAGAAAATTGTAAAATAGCCAATTTCTCTTCCCGGTCCAGCCGTGCCAACTATCCTGTAAAATACGTGAATTGTCTCATATTAAAGCTGGTCAGATGTTGTCAATGCGAAATCGTTCCAGATAATTAATTTAACATTAAGTAGGACATTTAGCCTATGGTGGGTAAGGGGTCATCTGAAAAGTCCACACATTTTGCTAAAACGGGCTAATACTTTGGGTGGGGTAATTACTATAGTAATTAATACTCTGACACTGATATGGGCAAAGAGTACTAATGACTTGTTTAAGACTTGACGCTTAAAGTTGAGGACATGGGACTTGACTTGGGACTTGCCTGTCTTGACTTAGGACTTGAATGCAAGCCTTGAGACTTACTTGTGACTTGCAAAACAATGACTTGGCCCCACCTCTGCTAAGTGAATTATTGTATCGCACCCTACTTTCATACTGTGTCACACACAAAAGCACCGCAACTCTCAGGAAACCCAGTCAGTGGGACATACTTGAATCTTGATCACAATGATTCTCCAAATTGAACAGATAATATAACAGTAGTTGGGATGCTCTAGTGTTGCTCATGAATCACCACATGCATTGGAGCTACATCCAGGTTAGTAAGAGGTAATATCAGAATACATAATACACATATCAATAAAATTAACTCATTAGCAAATACCCAGAAGTATTATTTACCAGAAATGTTTGATTGCACGACACAGATGAGCCATGGAGTTTGAGTGCGCCTAATAAGAGTAATTAAGTAAGATTACTGAATGTCTATGCTGCCTAAGCCTTTTACACAACTGGTAAGGTGAGGATTCAGACTGAAAATAACTGGAATGCATTTTTTTTATTCTGCAGCCACTGTTTTCAGCACACAGAAGATCCTTCAAATCCTGTGTGTGTGTGGCTTTCATAGGGGGCACAGGAAACTTACAGCAGAGGTGTGTGTGTAACTGTGAGTCAAATAAAGAAAGAAAGAATTGCTTTTAATAGGCCCTAAAGGACTTGTTGTCCCTTCACCACAGTGATTCATTTAACTTTGAGCTGCATCACCGGAGCTGTCGCTTAATTTGATTTGATGGAAGTGGCACATCTGGTCCAGAGAGGAAATGCTAATCCTGTAAAGCAACGGATATCTCCATCTCTGAGTCCTCAAACCGCCCTCCTCAAGGTGTTTCAGAACCACAGCTGTCAGTGTTTGTGTATGTGTGAGTGTTTGTGTACATGTGATATAGGGTATATTTTGTACATTAATAAATATTCTGAACCACAATGCTGGTTTGGTATTTTAAGGACATGCCTTGTATGTTTTTGAGTGACAGAAGTAGAGAGACAGAAAACATGCAAAACTTCAATTTACAGTGTGATTAAGGAACCAGAATTAATTTAAAACATGATTTTAATATCTCCAAATTGATTCATTTTTTGATTGAAATGACAAGAAATACACAAAATTAGGGAGGAAAAAAGTGAAATTACATCTGTGTGCCAAGAACTGAGTGCCGAATATAAAGGAGGGCAGTATGTAGGTCATGTACTTCCAACTGACATAGAGATGGATGGGAATGATAACAAATAGCTTTCTTCAACAGGATTGGGACAAATTCAGAATTTCAGAATTGTCTTCCTTTGAATTCATGAGTTGGAATTTGATTTTAATTTAATTGGCCACACCCCAATTCAATGAAATTAAATAGTCATATATCAACAGTCAAACCAACAATAATAACATTAATATTACATTATGCCTATTTTTTCCACAATAGGGAGAATTACATTTTGTTACTTCTTATTAGACATTATGATATACATTATATCTAAACTATCACAAAATTATGTTTTGCTTTTAGAAATTTCTATCTATTTAAATTAGAGTGTTCTTTCCACATGGTTCTTGATTAAAAGTATTTTACAAAATATGTGTGGCATTTCAAACATTATTTATTATATTTTACTACATTTATTATCAATTATTAATACTGTAAAATGACAGGTTTGTAGAAGTTCAAGAACAGTTTTCGTGTTTTTTGTTAGCTTAGTTAGAATTTTTTTTCATAATCATATGTTAGATTTAATTCTGTTACATGACACATACATAGACGTACAACAACGGCAATAGTATTTGACGGCCTAAAAGGATCACCAGAGATGGTATAATGTGCTTTAAAAGCCATACGTAGAATAATTTAACACGTAAATAAAACTTCTTATACGTTTTTACCAATAAGTGGCACTGTCACAAAATGTATATGAGATTGATGGGTCATAGACATTATTAAACATGCATAGTCATGTCATTAGCATTGATGTTAATGTTGAAAATATAGAGCTATTCTGCCACAGTGCCTTGTCTTTTGCATGTTGCACTTCCTCTTTGTGCACTATGTTATCGATCTGGTTGAACAATTACTTTAACCACTAAAGATAGCTTCACTGACAATCTGTCAGGTTTTGATGCTAAAGAACCCAAATGCAGACAGTTTCATACTAAAAAGCTGCTTTATAAAGGAAAAAAATCAAAAAATGCAAAAGGTCAAGGCAAAAACAAACAAACCATGAGAGAGTAACAAAACGAAGAGCAAAATAGATACTGACAAAATAACACAACCAGGCCGAAGGGAAAAATAAAATAAAACTCAGGAGACCATAAGGAATGATCCGACAGAGGACAAAGAATACAAGGGGAATATAAAGAGGGAGAAATCAGGAGACAAACAAGGAGGGCAGGTCTGCCAATTGAAGAGATCATTAAAGAAATGAGGTGGCGGGGCCAGGGAACGACAAAGACAGAGTACATGATAGAGACATGACTGACAAGACAACAGAGAAAGGCAACACAAAACAACAGAAGTGTCAGGATCCTGCTTCTAAAGTGAAAAACAAGACTCGATAGAGAGACCAGGATCCTGACATTACTCCCTCTCTAAGGGACGCCACCTGGTTCCCAACCTGACTAACACAAAAACAACAGCGAGGGACTGGCGGGAAAGTCCAATGCAGTGCTGGCAGGACACACTAGGGCATGGCCAGCAGAACAGACCAATGGAGTTCAGGTGGAGCAGAAGGATGGTGAACAGGCCAAGGGAAGGTGGGAGAGGGGCACCAAGGGACCAGCTCAGTTTCTGGGGAGAGCTCTGGCGGCTTCAACAAAGGAGGGGCGGGTGGTGAAGACCAAGGTGGTTCAGGGTAGTGTTCACTCCGATGGCTCCATCCAAGGGTGAGCGGGTCAGGCAGCTTCAAAATAGCTGGGTATGGCAGCTCAGGGGAGGGACGGGGTCTGGTGGCTCTAGAGGAGCAGGGTCAGATGGTTCACAATCGGGCATAAGGTCAGGGAAGTATGGAACACAGGCGAGGTAGAGTAGCTCCAGAGTGGTGATCAGGTCAGGCAGCTCTGGAAAAGGATCAGGAAGGGGTAGCTCCAGAAGTGGAAAAGGTAGAGTGGTTCCAAAACAAGAAGAGGGTCAGGCTGCTCCAGAGTGGAGATCAGGTCAGGCAGCTCTGGAAAGCGAGAAGAAAGGGGAAACTCCAGAACAAGAGGAAGGTCGGGTAACCTGGAGTGGTAAGAGGGTCGTGTGGCTCCAGAACACTGACTGGCGAAACAGAGGAAGATACTGTGATGTTGAATACCACCAGGAGAGCTGCACAGAAGGAGAATGCCAATGGGTAAATTGCAGCAGGGTCATCCTTGACTGGAGGGTGCCTCAAGAGGGGGTCCAGCGAGGGCTAGTGCCTTCAAGGGAACAGCAGCAGTGAGGGCGAGCATCTCAAGGTAGTGATGGACAAATTGAAGCTTTCTGAAGCTATTGAAATTGGGTTCTTTACTTGAAGCTTCTGTCCTCTTTTCAATTTACCACCATCTGGTGGATAAAAAAATTAAGCACACTGTGGCGGGGTGAGCAAGAGACAGGTGTGGTGTCAAGCCTCAGAGAGGCGTTTATTAGAAATAATAATAAACATAAAATGTGCAAAACGGGGAATAAAGTGTCCAAGGGGGAAAGTGTCCAAAATAATGGGAGTCTGGCATTCTAGCGGTAAAAGGGGGCATCATGTAGAATGGGGAGTGTCCAGAGGAGGATCCTGTACATGGCCGGGGTCCGGCAGCTGCACACGCTCCATGGTCCGTGGCATGAGGGGTGTAGCTCCATTGGTGGTCTGTCTTGCCTAGAGCCATGCCCATTGGCCGCTATACATGCTCCAGTCCCCCGGCATCACATCTAATTTGTGCTGGGGGTGCGGGTCCGGCACGCATCTTACTCTGCCGGACACTGCCCGCTCTGCTCCTGCATCTGTGAGGTTGCTAGTGCATGCAAACAAGAAGATGGAAGTTGGCTCCCTGAGAAGATGTGCACTCTGAGTTTGTATTGCAGCTTTGATGATGCTCAATCCAATTCAGGTGAGCGTCATCATCCGCAGCCCCAACGAGGCTTTTTAATTATGTGCCTCTTCTCCTGCCCAACTTCTGTTGTGGGTTTGGCTGAAGGACGCCCCCTAATATGTGGGGTGACAATGACGAGAGGAAGGGGGGGGATGTTCCGCCACATACACCTACTAAGCCACTGTGGCTAACGTTTTGAATCAATAAAATAAATGTATTATCAATGCTATTATGTTGTTTTTATGTTTTTAAAAAGTGTTTATAAATACATTTGTAATAACCAAGTGAATGCTCAAGCCTCAAGGGCTTCATCCATGAGTTAAGTTATTGTGTTATATAATTTGTTTTAAAAGTGAGTGAAATGTGTTTATGAGACTGAATTGGGCTTAAACTTGTACTGGGATTTGCACTTCTTTTGAACTAGATACTGAGGCTGTAACACGTTGTTCAGCCAAATTAAGCTTCGGGCATCACCGATAACATGTTTTTTTCAAAACAAATGGTCTGATACAGCACTTCAATATGATTTTTGTAGTTTTTCGACACAATCTTGGAAGCTTTGATGTCGAACGTAACATTATTAAAAACAAGACAAGATAGAGATCCTGACACAATCTACCAGATCTATCTCAAATGCTTAGTGTCATTAGGTACCGAAGAGCTAAATGCAGCGACAGAAAATTTGATACAATCTTATCTATTTTTGGAAACGAAGTTTACTGTGAAAAGCTCAATAAAAACAACAATAACTTTTATTTAATAGTAGCTAAAGCAGCTTACAGTGTTGTCTGTGCAGTATACAGCAAGCTATTCCATTCTGCAAACAGGATGAAGTCTTGTCTAATAGCATGAAGTGTGGCCATTCATGCAGTCAGTCTGATTTGATAAAGTATTTACAACAAATTTTCTGGGAAAGAGAGAGAAAGGGAGTGCACCTACTGTAATTAGTTCTGATATTTTTCTTCTATGCCCCAATTAGTCATCCTGACACTAACATTTGTTAAAAAACATGAACCAGTTGACCTGTAAAGTCTTAGATTAATGGCCCTGCTGTCTTGTATTTTGGGTGCAGCTTACATCTGCTTACGGTGTATGTGCGTGATGCAGGAATATAGGCTATGGGGTAAGGGGACTTCTGACCATTTGAAATCTGGAAAATCTGAAAGATCTTCAAACTTCATCTCACCAATGGTAACAATTTATCATTTTAAATAAAGATCTGATCATGGCCTTCATCAACCAAAATTTTGAATGATTGATGATGATGTGAATTTGTGTTATTGTGTGTGATAATAAGCAAGTATATAATAGATGGATGGATGGATGGATGGATAGATTTGGCACACTGGTCAGAGAGAGTCTGAACAATACTCATGGCAAATTTGGAGTCTCTAACTCAAACTCTCTAGCGCCACCTACAGTTAAAGTTGCACTTATGTTTATGCAAATAACTTTTGAACCAATTGGGCTAGAAACAAACATATTTTTTCCTATGATTCCTTGGCTAATTCCAAATCAAATGGATGCTATCATTATAATTTAGATTTTCCATTTTCCTCTTTTTCTAACTCCCATTCCAAACTTCCAAATTGCACATATTTTCACATATTTTTCAGCTAGGGACACTTGTGACAAAAAGTTATTAAAAGCTTTTTAATAGACCAAACCTTCTCATATACCGTTTCAAGAATTTGATGGCAAGTACACCAAAGAAGTTGTGAAGGTATATCTGAAATGGTATATATCATATATACAGGTATATATTTGGTATAGCCCTCATGCCCTGAGGATACCTGTCCAGTTTTGGCACAGTGCAACCTACTGGTCAAGAAATAAAAAAGAGGCTATTTTTGCCTTGTGAATACTTTGGCCTAAACTCATTAACTCTTAATACTCCTTAGGGCAAACAGAATCTAATGATACCCTATGTTTCTATGTTGGCCAATTAGGTGTCAGCCATTTTGAATATTGTTGTAAAATAGTGTCTTTTACAAATGCATTGGGTTATCATTATGGAACTTGGTAGAGGCTATGTCATGGGCACCATGCCCTAAATGTACCTGAGAAAATTGGGACCAGCATGTGAAGCATTTACATGTTTCCATTGAGCGTGGTATAAATATTAATTGATCATGGTATAAATATTGGGGGTTGAGACCTGCTTGTTAGCAATGCTAATGCTAATGACATGAAACTATGTAGGCCTATGTTTAATAACGACCTGTCAATATATACATTTAGTGACAGTGCCACTTATTGGTAAAAATGTATAAGAAGTTTTATTTATGTGTTAAGATATTCTACATATGGCTTTTAAAGCACATTATACCATCTCTGGTGATCATTTTAGGCAGTCAAATATGATTGCCATTGTTGTACATGGGGTACAACACTCTCTTAGGCTATCTATGCGCTGGCATGTTCTTATTTCTTTATTGGTTTACTTCTACTTGCATTAGCAACGATAACAATATAGACTTGTTAAGATGTTTGGAGGGCGGGTGGTTTCAGGAGGTCAGTGGTCACGGCAGCCACGGAGAGGCGCAGCAGTGTGGGATGCGTGTGTGTGTGTGTGTGTGTGTGTGTGTGTACGGGGCGGCTCCGGTTTCAAACAGAGCGCCCATATTTAACACAATAGGAACGGAGAGACTCCGTCCCGTTGCCAGATACTGCCGCTCAAGTAAGTGAATCTATATAAAACTATCTTTATTCTCCTCAAACGGGCATCCATAGCGCGGCTGTGTTTGGCGTGCTTTGTGTTGGATACATTGTAACTCACGCGCATTTGTTGGAATTAAACAATGTATCAACGTGAGCGACGGCGCGCGCATCATCGCTGCTTTGATAAACATCGCCCGTGTATCGTTGTTTTAATAACCGTTACTCATTATGTGTTCCGTTTGTAAACTTTTCTTTTCGTTCGCCACGCCTGCATCCTGTTGCTTCATGGAGCTGGGAGGGGGAAACGGATTTTATTTCCATCTGCAGCGGAAGGATTGAGGACAAAACAGCCAATAAACACGGAGAGATCGAGTTAACGGGACGCGGCTTATGGGACGTAGGCCCTTAAACGTTAGTTGGCCAACTAATATTTATATCAACATAGGGGCTGAAATAATGGGCAAAACATTACCGACCCTCTCAGGATAATGCTGAACGTCCCTGTGCATATAAACGGTGTTTGCATCCTTTGTTTCTTCAACTATGGGCACTTTTATGACCAAAGAGCTGATGTGTATTAAATGAACGCTTTGTTTTGTAATATAACGTAACAGTGTAAGATTTCTAATACGCATTTTTCGTTTTTTTTTTTATACTTCCTACAGATTCTAGATATCTTTCACAGACCCAGACTTTCAGTCTTAATATATACAAATTCATCATACAAAATATGACATAGGCCCACTACATTTTTAAAGCAAGAATGAGTCAAAGAGTGAGTTTAGTTTTACTAATATCATAATTATGAGGCTAAAATATCAAGACACTTTCTCATGTTTACTCTATGACTGGAACAAAATGTGCCTTTTCATAAAAATGTCAAAATATTAAATTTTAATGATATGATTAAATAATGTGAATATATATTAAACATCACAGACAGTCATGAGGATCAAAAGGTGTCCTCATGAAAACAAAATGACTTACATTTTGTAGACAATAATTTTTCAACGATTAATCATAACATTTTAAAATAAAAATGTTTTCTCTCTCCAAGAATCACAAATAAAAAATTATTCTGCCCTACTCATACCAACATTTCTTTTTGTCAAGAATTTTAGCATTTAATTAAACTTAGAGGTTTTTGTATTTTTTGAATGTATTTTTATTTATTTTTTACTTCTCGGCTGGTAAAACAGTACATTCTTTCAGTATGCATGCGAGTAGTATGAATGGAATCCGGACATACTTCATCCCGGAACGTGGATATTGACCCGTGTCCTGAATATATGACATAATAACAACACCCGCATAAATAATCTACTCCTGTTTTGTTAAACAAGCACCATTAAAGCACAAGGAACGACTTTTAAAATGGACGTCTGCCGAGTTCACCATTGTTCTTTTAAAGGTGGGGTATGTGATTTTCTTTTTTGACCATTTTTTCAAAATAACTTGAAATCCTATTCCTAACCCACTTACTGGCTGTAAATTAGAAGCACTGAAATGAAAATTAAGCAATTTAATCATCTGTGGAACGGGCAGGACTCGAAAAACTCCAGCCAATCATTTTCAAGACCATCTAGAATCATTGGATAGAAAATGTGTCAATCAAACGGTCGTACCATGCCCCCTCCCCCACCACCCTGGCGTGCGTGTCCCGTTCGTGCACATACTCAAAGCTCGTGACCCAGTAACAGGAAGCGATTGTATTTATGTATGGAGAATAGAGCTTTTATAGTGCTAGTGGGGTTGTTCCACATTTCTATGAATCCTGTTTTGAATAGAAGACTGCTGTACAGACGCCAGGGCTGGCTATGTTCTTTTTTTTTACAGTTATGAGAAAATCAGCTCTACACCTTTCAAGAGTGGTATGCTGAACCCCTCCTCCTGCTGTGTCAACAATTTGCTCTGAAAAATTGTCTGACAGGTGAATGCACTGTTTGACTAGTGAGTCTAGAACACTGCTAGAACACTGCGCATCTGAGTTTTCGCTCGTGCATGATTGCGCGTCCATGTTTTTCGAATGGGTGGAGTCAGGGCCAGCGTTGGAGGAGAGAAGGTAGGACCTTAGAGTTGTGTATTTTCAAAATCTGCCGGCCGTTTTGCAAATCACATACCCCACCTTTAAATCCAGCATTTTCAACGTGATGTCTCAATAGCTCCAGAGGGATTATCGGATCGTAAAGTGTCCAGTCGATCCACACTTAAGAATCTCACAGAAAATAGTAGGTCACCTGGGTATTTCTTGCTTACAGTTTTATGAATACTGAGGATTCGGACATACTACTCCATTGGCATGCTGTTTTTGGCATACTATATAATAGGAAGGTATTGATATTCAAATGCAGCAAATGTTTATATTTGCAATTCCGGTCGGTGACTCTAGTGGCGCAGTAATTACAATCAATCTAAACCTTATTCAGATTCACAAATGCGTTTTTTAAAGCATCTACATTTTCTTTTGAAAAGTGACATCTTCACGCCGGGTGAACTCACTGAAGAACATGTATTCGATTGTCTGAGAAATGCATAGCTTATTCATGAGAATGTCGTGTTGCATCTGTAATAATCCTCTGGGTTTTCAAATATATTTTTAAGACCAATCTTTTGGGCTAGCAAAATCACAAATTTGGTTGATATAATCAAATGTTTAGTGCATGTACTCTCCTTGAATTGTCCGAATCTGAAGTTGTTGCGAGCTTTGTCCTTAAATGAGAGAGTTCGGATTATTTTCACATGCAAATTAGCTTTGTGGCAAACATGCAGCAAATTTTGTTGCCAAAGGTTTGCTGCAGGTTTACCACTATAGGGGTAGAACTGCAAACTTCTGGCAAACATTTGCAGCAAATCACAAGCTCATTTGCATGTGAAAATAATGAGTGGCAAGTTTGCGGCTAGTTTGCCAAAACTCTAGATTTTTGTTAGGGTTAGTTGAAATGTCATTACACCTTAATTACATGCAAAAAGATATATATACACGTGAATTTGATCTCAAGATATCTATTACAACACTTTCTAGCAAATGTTTTTAACTTTTGCATGGCTTTTTACATTTTCATCGTTATAGTAAGGCGTACATGTTGTCTGTAGTTGTAACAGGTTCTCACCTCCAAGGCATCAAGTACTGCTGCTTGTGCAAGTGTGCCTGCGTCTCACTATGTAGATGCTACCTGGCTGGTGAGCCCACTGCTTTCAATAAAAAACCTTTGGCATCAATTGACCAATTGCATTGTTTACAAACATTGGGGATTTCGGATCGTGGTACTGTTCATATTACACAACTGTCTGACTTGTCATGGAAGTCGAAGCACATCGGTGACAGGGGTAAACACATTACAAAGCATTTCACTATTGACGAATCCCTGACGGCTCTGCCTGGACTCCAAATTTCACAACAGATTAAATGCGAGAAGTGATACGAGATACAAAAACAAATGCATAATCATATGTTTTGCATTTCAGAATATGATGTGTATGTTTTTAATCATATATTTTATTGGTTACAATATGAAAAAGTACCTCCTACTGAAGAATCTACCTTCTATCTTCTTACCTGACTGTCCAAGAGAATTGGCAATTTCTCTCCAACACTTCTCTTTCTCCACCCGGATATGGTACAGTTCAGATGAACCATTACATAGGTGCTGGTGCTCCTGCCAATGTTACAATATTTTTCCTTCCATTTCTTTAGTCCAATGAGACTTTCTTGATACCGCAGCCATGCTAGCTGATGTTCTGTTGCAGGTATATCAGGACTCCTCCCACTGAAACTTCCCGTGCCCCGTTTCTTGCTCTCTCATTGGCTGTAGGTCAACGCTTCATTTGTATTCAGTCAAACCACATTTCAAATTGCATATTGCACGATTTAGAATCGCAGACAGTTCCAGATATTCAACATTCTAGATATCTCGTTGACATCAGCGATGCATCTACGCTTCTCTCAAATCTCGTCTTTGATTGTTCATACATTGCGATCGTCGCTCACGGGAGCAAGCTCCAATTTGCCTACGATTTCATGCTTTTGTTGGCGATCTCCATAAAACTGTCGGCGAGTGAAAATCGGGCAAAAAATCATGAAGTGTAAACTCGCCATATGTGGTGGCAGAAAGCCGGAAAACTGTTGAGTTAGATTTGTCATATTAGACCTCCAAATATCTATAATATAATAATAATAAGAATATATAAAATTAGCCTTTAGGACAGGTTCAAAGCTAGCTAGGTTTGGGTACACTATTGCTAGTAACACAGCTAGATATAATCATCGATTAAACTAAAGAACGACACAAAGTCAACATAAATATACAAATATTCTTAGCTACACTAGTATTGTAATGATATGAGTAATATCATACTTGAGTTTGCAATGATCTCCTCAGTTCGGTCAGCTCTGTTGACGAAATGCGATTAAAGAGAAGCCCTTGGTTTTTGCCATTTTAATTTTGACAGCCAACAGTGACATTAAGCTTAACCAGACAATTTAAAGGTAACAGCTAACTTTTTGACGACTGTTGGGTCAGCTAACTAGAGGTTGGATTTAATTTTCAAACCAGTCCTTTTGCCACCACAAAAGTTTGGATGTCTTTTGAATGAGATGTGACTGCCTTCATGGAGAGGAAGATTTCCAGCGATTAAAACCTTTAGTTTAACTCTGTTCCTCACACAGAGCTGTCGAAGAAGAATGCAGCATGAGTTGTTTGTACATGTAACGGGAGCCAGCTGATAGATAGCTGTGCAATGTGCATAATCCTCACTCTCCTGACCTCAAGATGTGCACTAGTGACTGACGCTAGGGGCCTTTAGCCTCCTTGTTAGCGCACCCGACTCCCATGCCGGAGACACCAGTTCGAGTCCCGTACGGAGTGTGTAGAACAGGAGCATCGCATA
Organism: Xyrauchen texanus; assembly: GCF_025860055.1. Lineage (NCBI taxonomy): Eukaryota > Metazoa > Chordata > Actinopteri > Cypriniformes > Catostomidae > Xyrauchen > Xyrauchen texanus. The sequence goes on along the minus strand of NC_068277.1, from coordinate 60,014,407 downwards.
CATGTGCATCAATACAAGTTTTTGAAGACTTATACAAGTACCAATACCTGGTCGTTTGTGTGTGTATGCCTTTTTTTTTTTTATAATTAAAAAAATATTTAATTGATATGGTATGTGACATAATTTATTTAATAAGTTATTCTTTGTCAGGTTTACACGGTAAAGACAACATGAATCATACAGTGAATGCGTAGGATTTAAAAAGTTATTTTAGCCAGTAGAATTGCTTTATGACCCAAGTGGGTTGTTACTTGGAGTGAGGTTGTCGTGTAGTGGGTGTCTTTCAGGATGCTGACAGATACGCTTGTTTGATGTGATGAAAATGTTGTTTTATGTTGTTTGGTTCACACAATTGATGGTTCATAAAAATTACAAAATTATCTTGTGATACATGCATATACACTGTGGCATAATGTTAGCAGAGAAATTAAATTATCTAATGAGAGTATGAAAAGTGTGTTTTAGGGGAGTTTAATTTTTAAATGTCCACTGGGCCCATTGTTGATGAAACCTGAAACGTTTTATATGTAAACACATTCTCTGCCCTTTAGTGAAAATTTAAAAAAGATCAGGTGTATTTTCTGCTTGTCTTTATTAGTTGGCCCAGGCATTCTGGAATAACTTCAGGCAGTGAGTTTATTTATAATCTGGAATTACGCAAATGAATAACAGATTTTTGAAACAATCTGGCGGCCAGTATCGCTTTCTTTATCAGATTGTTAAACCCAAATGTTTCCAACAGCTTTAGTGGGAAAACAATACATTTAATATGCAGATAACATGTCGGCTACATCTGTGTAACATCAGATTGTGATATAGTTATTTCATTCATTGCTTTATCTTTCTGCAATTACACAGAGTGTATGGAACACTTTTACAAACATACAATCTTTGCAGAAATGGCTGTTGTAGAATAGAACATATGCATTAGATTGAAACAGCTATTTGTCTCGTTTCAGGCTGTATGTCCTGGTCTCACTTTGGTTAAAACTGTGTCACAGGACAGAGGGAAAATACTTTATCTGCTTCTTGTTGTAGATGTCCCCTCCACTGTTATTTAAACTAGTGTGGGGGAGTTGGGGGGTGGCCACAAGTAGATGCTAATCCTGACGTAAGAGTATTATCCCATACAAAGACAAAATCAAGGGTAATTAGAGGGCTGTGAGCCAAGTGGTCATTATATTGGTCACCACTTACAGCTTTGTTTTTGATATGGCAAAGTGGTGGTTTTCAACTTTTTTGCTTCAGGAACCAGATTTTATATTAGACATCAAGTTGCAATAGAGGGCTGCACTACACACACATGATTTTATGATTTCGGCAGCCAATAATTCACTGCACAAAACACATTGTGGTCGGCACAAACCATGTTTATTTTTGTTGAATGTTATGGCAAGGTTTTGTTAAGCTCTTGATTCGATTTGATTCATTGATTGGGTATTTTTCAGTTGTAATGTTCGTTATACGTACATATGGAAGAAAATCTCTCTCAGCTAATGCTGTGAAATATACAGGGGGCCTTCTAACTTGGTACATTATGAAAATATTACTTTTACAAATCCTATTTTATCATTAGTTTTTCATCAGATTTGAGCTTTTTAAAATGTAAAAATTCCATGTATTCTATTAATAAATATGAAGTCTTCAATTTGCATGTTATATTACAAATATGTTTTGTTGCATATTTATTGTTTGAATATACAGTATATACTATTGTGCATACTTGTTCTATTTACAAGTATTTACATTTTCACAAGTTTTGAATCATGCCCAGCAACTGAGAACCACTGTGATTATGCAGTGACTGACCACACAGATCTCAGTTTTCAGAGATGGTCCTAGATTTATCCTAGATGTCTTGTGACCCCAGGAATCTTTTTAGTGATGCAGAGCTGAGATAAGCCATCCCACATTCTCTTCTAGCATATACGAGAAAGCCAACCATTTAGAAACTACATGTCAAAACACTTATAGCCCTTTTCCACCGACATGGTTCGGAGGTGGGTTCCTGGGCCGGTGCGAATTCTTGAACTGTTTCATGCATTTCCACCACAGAGAAAAAATCTGGTTTGACACCGATCCCAAAAGCTTGTTGGTCTCCATGCAGGAACCAATTGCATCAGGGGTGGAGGGCGGGATAATGTTCGTCACCAAATTTTTCCCAAATAACAACAGTAGCTACGGTATGCAGCAAAGAGTACTTCTTCACTCTATAAAAACAATAAAATTAGTTCAGGTAGCTCACTCTACTTGTGATATGGTCTTTACTAGAGGTCAACCGATATTGTTTTTTCAGGCCGATGCCGATCTTTTGAAATCGGCCGATGGCATTAATGCTGCCGATTTATTTTGGCCGATATTTGGCTGATATGAGCTTGTTTTTAACCTCTTATTTGAACCTTTTATTTGAAAGATAAAATGTAACACAAATAATTACTTAAGATAGACAAAATTTCTCAACAAATACATTTATTGAACACTTGACCAATCTGCACTTGTACACTTAAATTAAAAATGTATAATGTTAAAATATATTGTATAAATAATGTATAACAAATATATATATATATATTACACAAAGATAAACGTTATATAGGCACAGTGGTTTAATTTCAGGAAGGTCTACTAACATTACTGTTCAGGTGTGGTCTAAAAAGAAATCTAATAAAGTTATCAATTGTAAAATAACACTGCATAGTTTATCATAGATAGTGTAATGACCGGCCCCTTTAATTTGTTTTACTTTACATCTCTACTAGAGGGTGTAAGGTACGCAAGGGAATTTATCTGCAACACAGAAGAGAGTTCACGTGTGTTACACAAGCTCACACAAATAAGCTCTAATTATCATTAAAAATGTAAATATTGTTTGTTTTAGTAACCCTTTGGAAAGCGGAGCGAGGTATGTTATGTTTCGTATTCATTTCATGATAATTTCATAGTGCCTTTTGATTTCTTATTTCGAGCATAATATTTGTAATTAAACTTTGGTTAATAATATATGTTTCTTATGCTGTGAACGCTTAATTTCATATTGTGAATATGTATTTACATTTGTGTATTCTTTATTTGTTTTTCTTTGTAGTTTTACGGTGCTTTACGGTGTTTTACGGTGTTTGAAGAGCTTACGATGTATCATGAGGAGATTTGAAGTGATGTGATATGATATACAACGAAATACAATGTTCAATACAGTGCTGCAGAAGAATGTGATGCATAAAGGTGATTGAAATCAAACAAAGGCGCTGGACATTAAAGCTTATTGCACCTGAAGCTAAATAAACAAAGGCACCCGTAGGAAACTCTCTGCCTCCTTCTTTCGATACCAAAGGGCCGCTACAGTAAAACTCGACGCTCGAGTAAATTCATCGCTGCTGTTACATCGCTTGAGCGGGACTCGACGCTGCATCTGAAGCTTTCACAGCAACGCTGTTGTTTTCATCGCGTGAGGAAGAGACGGATTCCCCGCGAGGATTGTGACATCAGACAGTCAACTTGGAACGCCGAGCTCTCATGAACGATCAGAAAAAACACGACAGCAAAATAACCTACTGTTTGAGGCAGAGTTGAACTTAAGCTACAATGAAAGATAAGTGAATCAAGATCACAAATAGAGCTTGTTTTCCCTGGACTGTGTGAGTTGAAATTTTCAATGACAGACTTTGGATGTTTATTATAAACATCATTTTTGAATCTTGCAATAAGATATTTGAAAGTTACAAGTTTTAAATGAAAGTTATGCAAGATTTGATCACCAAAGATTGATATTATTGACTTAGTGCATTTGATTTGCAAGGTACAGACTATAATAGATATAATATTCAATGCTGGGTTGTATTCACTGTATTTATGCAGTATAAATCTTGCATAGGAAAATTGTTTGAATGTCAATTTTATGGTGTTGTTGCATATAAGATTTGCCTAAATCCTGTTTGCTAAATATTTGAGTGTCTAAATTATAGATGTCTGATACGAGTAGGTCACTGCTCCCTAAGCCTGAAAACAGACAAATGGAAGACACAACTATGCAAACGGAAATACAAGCTAGTCAAATGTCAGCCTCTGCAGACAAATTGAGCATTCCCTCAGAAACGCAACAAATCAGATCAAATTCACGGAAAGGAAGTCTTACAGAGAAAGGCCTAGAGATGCATAACCAGGAAGCAAAGAAGCATGAGAAAGCCTTTAACAAAGCTTACGACTCCTGGAAGCAGATAGCTAAGAAAACTAGGTCAAAACTGAAAACTTTCTGCTCATGTGAAGATCTTGACCAAATCCAAAGAGACATCCAAAGCAAACAAGATATAGTTAGTCAGCATTATGGCCCTTTGCTGCTCAATCATACTAAAACACCAGATATTGTTAACAGAATGGATACCTGTACCACAATGACTACAGAGATCTGTGATTTGGTGAGCAAAAGAATGGAAACCTTTGTTGATATCCATAATGAAGAAATTGTGAAAGAAAGAGTGAGACAAGTACTAAACAAAGACGAGTATGAATCTATCTTTGGTGGAACAAACACGGACATGGTCATGTCAGAGTCATCCCAAAGTACAGAAAATAAGTCAAGGACCTCCTCCAAGGCTTCCAGTAAGCGAGCTGATGCAGAAGCAGAACTTGCAGCCAAAGTAGAGCAAGCAAAGGCCATGCAAAAAATCTATGATCAGCAAGCGAGACTACGCAAGATGGAGACTGACTGGAAGCTGAATGAAGCAAGAATGCTATCAGAAATGAAACAGAGAGAAGAGAGAACAAAGCTGCAGATGCTACAAGCAGATAAGGAAGTCAAAGTATCTGCAGCTCGTGTGAAGGCATACAACGATTTTGAGAGCATTCTTGAAGATCATGAGGAGGGTGGATAAAATGCAATTGAGTTCGATGCAAAGGAGGCTGAAAAGAGATTCCAGCTAAATCCTGAGGCAGAGTCATTCCATCCAGAGGTGCAGACGTCTCAAGAGACTGCAAGCTTAGCTCAAGTATTAGTAAATTCCTTGCGTATAAGTCGACTACCTGTCCCAGAACCAACAACTTTCACTGGTGATCCTCTAAAGTTCATTGACTGGAAAATGTCCTTCACAGCGCTTATTGATCGCAAATTGATTCCAGCAAGTGAGAAGATGTTCTACTTGAAAAACTACCTTGCGGGGGAAGCTCGAAAGGCTGTGGAAGGATTATTTTATAGAGACTCTGAAGATGCATATCAGGGTGCCTGGAAGGTTCTTGAAGAAAGATATGGAAATTCATTCATTGTTCAGAGAGCCTTTCGTGAAAAACTTATGAAGTGGCCTAAAGTCGGAGCAAATGATCCTCTGTCCTTGCGAGAGTTTACAGATTTTCTACAAGGCTGTGTTGAAGCAGTCCCTCATGTAAAAGGATTGTCTATTCTGAATGACTGTGAGGAATATTACAAACTACTGAAGAAATTACCTGAGTGGATTATACGAAAATGGAACAAAATTGTAGTGGAAGAGTTGGATGTGTCTGGTGACTATCCAAGCTTTAAACGCTTTGCTGAGTTCCTGCAAAAGGAATCTAAGATAGCTTGCAATCCTGTAACCTCTTCACTTTTGATGAGCTTTAAAGTTTCAGATGAGAGATTCCCCAAAAGATGCAAGGCTCTCAACACAAAGGCTCAAGTTAAGGATTTTACACCAAAGAGACTAGTGTTCAAACCAACGTCACCATGTTCTGTTTGCAAGAGTGAAACGCACAACATTGCCAAATGTCCTATCTTTGCAGCAAAGTCTACAGATGACAAAAGGTCTTTCATTCGTGAGAACTCCCTTTGTTTTGGCTGTCTAAGGAAGGGACACATTACTAAAGACTGTAAAAGACGACACACCTGTAGCACATGTCGTCTGCGATACCCTACTTGCTTGCACGAAGAGAGGGGCAAAGAGTCTGTGAAAGCATCAAGATCAGACTCCGAAGTACACACAAGTCAAGAAGTCCAAAAGGTTATGTCTTATGCACTATCACAACGTGCTTCTGCTACTTCTAGCATAGTTCCTGTCTTTATCTCAACAGCGGAGGAGCCAAAAAATGAAATTTTGACTTAACGCTTTATTTGACACCCAGAGTGACTCTACTTTCATCTTGAAAGACTTTCTTGATGAACTACGTGTAATCAGTCAACCAGTGAAGCTGAGACTTAGCACTATGACATCTAATGATACCGTCACCACAAGTTATAAGGTCAGTGGCCTGCGAGTTCGAGGACTCCAAGGTGAAAACTACATTAAAATGCAGCAAGCTTATTCTTGTGACTTTATTCCTGTTGACAAGTCTTATATACCAACCAAAAAGACTGCATTGCAATGGCCTCACCTCAAGCACATAGCCAAAGAGCTGTCACCACTCCAGAGCTGTGAAATAGGGTTGTTGATCGGATATGATTGTCCTTCAGCATTGGCTCCCTTAAAAGTCATTATTGGCAGTGAAAATGAGCCTTTTGCTCAGAAAACAGAGCTTGGCTGGAGCATCATAGGCCTTTGCAATCCCCATCTGGACCGACAAGGAGGCCAAAGCTTTGTTCATCGAGTCTCGGTGAAGGAAATGTCAGTCCCATCTGCTAATGATGTCTTAAAGGTACTGGAGTCGGACTTCAATGAGAGAAATTATGAGGACAAACATGTGTCTCAAGAGGATGTTCGCTTCATAAGTCTTCTTAGCGACAAGATCGAGCATAAAGATGATGGACATTATCAATTGCCTCTGCCCTTCAAGAGCAGTAGTCCTCCTTCACTACCTAATAACAAGAAGCTAGCCACTGCACGATTGCATCACCTAAAGAAGAGGCTGAAGTCCAACCAACATTATTATGATAGTTATAAGGCTTTCATGGAAGAAATGTTTAGTAAGGGAGATGCAGAGCCAACCCCTACAACATCTGATGGAGAAACAGCATGGTACATACCACATCATGGTGTCTACCACCCTCTAAAGCCAGACAAGTTGAGGGTGGTATTCGATTGCTCTGCAAAATTCTGTGGCATTTCTCGTAATGATACTCTTCTCACTGGTCCAGAATTGATCAACTCCGTGGTGGGAGTACTTTGCCGGTTCAGAAAAGAAGCTGTTGCTGTAACATGTGACATTGAAAAGATGTTCCATCAGTTTCGTGTTCCTCCTGATGAAAGGAACTACCTGAGGTTTTTATGGTGGGAGAATGGAGATTTGGAAAGAGAACCTCAAGAGTATAGAATGGCTGTCCACCTTTTTGGTGCTGCCTCATCTCCTGGATGTGCCAACTTTGGTTTTAAGTACTTGGCAGAACAGTACAAGTCTGAGTACCCATCAGCTTTGTCATTTGTGAAGAACAATTTCTATGTAGATGATGGCTTGATCTCTGTTCAATCAATCCAGGAAGCTAAAGAGCTAATCATTGAAGCCCAAGCCCTGTGCAAGCGTGGGGGTCTACGACTTCATAAATTTAATTCAAATGAGAAAGAAGTTCTACATTGTGTAGATTCTTCAGAATGGGCAATAACCACCAAACTGCTCAACCTTAATTCTGAAGCTATAGGACATGTTCTTGGCATTCAGTGGTCCACGAAAGATGATACATTGAGCTTTGATGTCAAGCTAAAAGACCAGCCAGCAACACGTCGTTGTATCATGTCGATCGTTGCTTCATTGAGTGACCCTCTTGGGTTCATCGCCCCTTTCCTTCTGAAAGGAAAATGTATTCTACAGGAGCTGTGCCACAGAAATATTGAATGGGATGATTCCCTTCCTGATGATCTATTTCCACGGTGGGAGGAGTGGAAGGGTAGTCTCCAGGAGCTGAAAGATTTCAGCATTCCAAGATGCTACCACCCTCAGTCTTTTGGTGACATAGTCAGGACGGAACTGCACCACTCTCAGATGCAAGCAATCTGGGATATGGTGCATGTTCTTATCTTAGTTTCAAAAATGACAAAGATGAAATACACTGCAGTCTTGTGATGGCCAAGGCTAGAGTTGCACCCACGAAGATCAAAAGTATTCCACGATTGGAACTGACTGCAGCTGTAGTTTCTGCAAAAATGAGTGCTATGTTAAAGGCTGAGCTGGAGATGAAGATCGATCAGGAGTTCTTCTGGACTGATTCACAGGTTGTGTTGGCGTATGTCAATAACGAAGCAAGAAGGTTTCATGTGTTTGTTGCAAATCGTGTTCAGCTGATAAGAGAACTCACAGATACAAACGTGTGGTATTATGTAAGCACATGTGAAAATCCTGCTGATCACGCCTCAAGAGGTCTTTTTGCCTCAGACATAACCTCAGCAACCTGGATATCAGGACCCAAATTCCTATGGGAACGAGAAGTGTGTCCAACGCTTAACCCTTGTGGGTGACCCTGAAGTCAGATCAGCTCAAGTACTTGTAAGCAAAAGTAATGATAATCTGGACTTTCTTAGCCGATTCAGTTGCTTTTCTTCTTGGAGAACACTCCTTAAGGTGATTGCTCGAATAAAACGGCTGACTTCAAAACACGAATGCCCCAATGACATTGTGACTGTGATAGAAAATGAAAGGACTTCCGAGATTGTGATTAAGCTCCTCCAACAACAAGTTTTCTCCCAAGAGATAAAGGTAATTCAAGGAGGAAAAGTTCTTCAGAACTCAAGTACACTCTTTCACCTTGATCCCATTTTGAGAGGTAGTTTCCTTTGTGTTTGAGGAAGGTTGAAGCAATCATCTCTCAGTGAAGAGTCTAAACACCCAGTCATTTTGCCTAAAGACACCCACATCACCAGACTTATTTTAGCCCACTACCATGCCAAAGCTTGCCATCAAGGGAGGTATCAAACACTAATAGAGCTCAGAGCAAATGGATTTTGGGTCCTCGGTGGCAGTAAATCAGTTGCTAAATTGATACACAGATGTGTTCAATGCAGAAAGCTCAGACGGCCAACAGAGGAACAGCGAATGGCTGAGTTTCCTAAAGAACGTGTTGAAGTTTCTGACCCTTTTTCCTACTCTGGTATGGACTGCTTTGGCCCATTTATCGTAAAGAAGGGTCGGAAAGAGTACAAGAGGTATGGACTCATTTTCACTTGCCTCTCTTCTCGAGCTGTGCACATTGAAATGCTTGAAGATCTGTCAACAGACACATTTATCAATGCCCTGAGATGTTTCATCAGTCTTGGCGGAGCCATTCGTCATGAGCTCAAAGAAGCTCTCAAAGAATGTGATGTAAAGGCACTGGAAGTTTTCCTAATTGAAAAACAATGTGAATTCATCTTTAATGCCCCCTCAGCAAGTCACACTGTTGGTGTCTGGGAACGACAAGTCAGGACTGTGCGAAATGTACTGAATGCTACGCTTTCTCAGTGTCCAGGCAGACTTGATGATTCCTCTCTTAGAACCTTGTTCTATGAAGCGATGGCTATCGTCAACAGTCGTCCATTAACTGTAGATGGTATCAATGACCCCAAGTCACTGGAACCCTTGACACCTAACCATCTCATTCTGATGAAGTCAAAGATTGCTCTTCCTCCACCAGGCAAATTTGTGAAGGAAGACATGTATGCAACGAAAAGGTGGCGCCGAGTCCAATACCTGACTGAACAGTTTTGGAGTCGTTGGAAAAGAGAATATCTCATGAACATCTCTATAAGGCGTGGCATGTGCCCCGACGCAATCTCAAAGTAAATGACATAGTCATCATCAAAGAGGACATGCTGCCAAGAAAGCAGTGGCAGTTAGGTCGAGTTGTTGAAATAATTCAGGGGAGTGATGGCTTAGTTCGAAGAGTAAAGATTCAAACAAGTGAGTGAAAATCAAAAAGTAAGCAAGAGCAATCCATGCCTACAATTATTGAGCGACCAGTTCAGAAGTTAGTGGTGCTACTTGAGAGTGAGTGAGTGACTGGCATAGGTGACACACTTGTATCAGACAACTGGTTTTAGATTTGTCAATGCATATTCTTAAATCAGAATTTAAGAGCGGTCATCAAGGTTTGAAATCATGTATGATTTATTCTATTTTTCATGTGTTCGTTCATCATAACATGATTGGTGAGAGTGTAATGACCGGCCCCTTTAATTTGTTTTACTTTACATCTCTACTAGAGGGTGTAAGGTACGCAAGGGAATTTATTTGCAACACAGAAGAGAGTTCACGTGTGTTACACAAGCTCACACAAATAAGCTCTAATTATCATTAAAAATGTAAATATTTTTTGTTTTAGTAACCCTTTGGAAAGCGGAGCGAGGTATGTTATGTTTCGTGTTCATTTCATGATAATTTCATAGTGCCTTTTGATTTCTTATTTCGAGCATAATATTTGTAATTAAACTTTGGCTAATAATATATGTTTCTTATGCTGTGAACGCTTAATTTCATATTGTGAATATGTATTTACATTTGTGTATTCTTTATTTGTTTTTCTTTGTAGTTTTACGGTGCTTTACGGTGTTTTACGGTGTTTGAAGAGCTTACGATGTATCATGAGGAGATTTGAAGTGATGTGATATGATATACAACGAAATACAATGTTCAATACAGTGCTGCAGAAGAATGTGATGCATAAAGGTGATTGAAATCAAACAAAGGCGCTGGACATAAAAGTTTATTGCACCTGAAGCTAAATAAACAAAGGCACCCGTAGGAAACTCTCTGCCTCCTTCTTTCGATACCAAAGGGCCGCTACAGATAGATTAATGCTTATTAATGCAGAAGTTATTCATTTAATGCAGAAGTTATTCATTCAAGAGCTGTAAGTGATTTTCTCTTTGCCTTTTGTTGTTTGATTCGCAGTAATGGCTCAATCGTCAGCATGTTTATTAGGATGCTTCCCCTTTAAGACCGAGTTCAGATCTAATAGGCTCCTGATGCAGCATATTTTCTCCCAACTATTTCCATAACTACCTCCATTTAAGACATAAACTGTTTAAGTGAATCTCCAAGCCGGTCGTTTTGACATATTTTTGTGTATATTTGATCGTTTAGACATATGAAACCCAAAGTAGCCTATACTTTGCTTGTCTCGTTGCGGTCTGTTTCGGAGCACGCGCCGCCTTGGGAACGGTATCTCTTGCGCTCTTTTTATTATTAAACGCGTCCCGCAATTTAGCAACAGTAGCTAGACTGCATTTTACAACAATCACCGATCGTGCTGATTCTGACGTTAACTTTGAGTTTTAGGGAGAAATGTCAGTGCACCGCTGTGAAGGGAAGGAAGTTGTGCTAGACAGAATGCGGCTTATGTATAAATATTCTTTTTATAATCTTTGGAAGGCGAAATCTAAAATAAAATCAGACTAATAATCACAGATCTAAACAAGGCTATGTTTGAATGTTTAGTTCTGTCACTCATTATGCAGGGCTCGTGTTGGGCTCGTGTTGTGCTCGCTGTGGCACCGCTTGAGCGAGATCTCTCTCTCTCTCTCTCTCTCTCTCTCTCTCTGACTGCGAATAGCTAAATTGCATGACAAAAGTTTCATATTATTATACATAGAAATGGCTGGCGAGATAAAATAACTTTCTCTTTATAGCAATAATAAATGTATTTTCTTAATTTCTCCAGTACCGACAGCAGAACCGATAACGTCCGAGCTTACCAAAGCCAGTCCTTCAATAGCCTATAGCGCGTTGGTATCTTTTTTATTACTTATTTCTCTGCATTGAGTGACAATCCTCTCAAATATAAGACACACAAACAGAACAAATAAAAGTCTCAGATTGTCTGTAATTGTAAAATTCTTGCTTACTTATTGTGACATGATAGCAACCCTTCTGCTGTGATAATGCAACTTCAACTACGCTATCAATATCCAAAGTAGCCGAACGTCGCGTTTGTCGCGTTTTTTCTTGAAGTTGGCAGTAACATATCAAATGTTTTTAATTAAATATAAAGAAGTTATACAAATGTAATCCTTATTGTTTTCTCCAAGGAACTTAGCTCCTTCCTTAGGCACTGGATGAGGTCTGCTCACTCTGCTGGAAAATGACTCTAGGGGCAGTGTGCGTCGAACACGTGTTCCACAACAACACTAGGCTGCCCACAGATGCGCCTGCCTAATAATCGGCTTGATATACTTGGATATTGGCTGATGCCGATTATGTTAAAAAAATGCAAAAAATCGGCCGACTAATCGGTCGACCTCTAGTCTTTACGGAGATCCGAGATTAACCTTAGAGATCACAAACGGAAAAAAATCATCTACAAGAAGATTCAGCATGAAAAGATGCAAGCCGGCTTCAATCAGACAATTGACCAAATCATAAACAAATTGAAAAACACTTATACAGAGATAAACACAGAATCGTTGGTGTCCTCTGCTGCTGATCTCAGTAAGTTATTATATTTGCCAACTTTGTTAGCTTTCCTTAAACTGTTGTACTCTTATTTTGTGCTTTGTTTTGACTAGCTACTCACTAACTTCGGAAGATTGTGGCTATCTGTTAAGTAAACGTAGGGATTCTCAATTAAGACATTATATGTTATGGCAAAACTCCAAATATAACCATCTGCTACACCAATGTTAATAATGATTCCACTGTTACAGTTTACAGAATTTAGCAAGTTAAGCCATAAGTTCATACAAAATAATGTAATTACATTACCTGTCATCTTTAGTGTAGATTTCATATATGAAAATCTTGTTAAGCAATGTAATAATGTTGGATTTCATTACTTCATATATTTAAATACTGTATGCCCTCAAAAAAAAAAAAGAGTAAAAGCTGTACACAAACACTGTTGTCACAAGCCATTGTTGTTTATGGGGAGGGAAAGTAGTTGCATAACCCATTACATCACTGTTCGGTTCTGAAGTCAGTGGAGCACAGGCACGCAAACCATCGATATTTCGGTGGAAAGGGCTATTACAGACATTGTCCATGATTGCTGATGTTGTATCCCCAGGACACATTTGTTTTTTTCTGGACAACCACTTAAAGACCCCATAAAATCAAAATCTTAATTTTGTGGCTTTTAGTCCATGTCTGTTAAGGCCGTGACACCAAGCCGATGGTCGGACCCCCGTCTGTGGCTTTTCGGCCGACTGAGCATGTTGAATCAGCGGCGGAGCCCGTCGGTGAGACAGATCAGTCTGACTGGCTGTTCAGTGCAGTGCAGAGAAGATAAACGGAAGTGACGAAAGCAAGCAAACGACAAAGTCAAGAGGGCACACGCACACACACAGAAGGCTCTTTTCATTTTAGATCATCTCATCTGAGCATTCGTGAGCGAGATTGGTGTGAAAATGGTATGCGATCGCTACATTGTTTACGGTTTGTATATCCGCAGCCCAAGCTCTTCTGGTTTCCCTTTTTGACTGATGAATACAGACTACTGCCATCTACTGGTATGGAGAGTTATTTCCTCTCACGCAGGCACAGAATGTAGGTGCTAGTTGGCCATTTTGTGTAGTCTTTGCGGCGTGTTCAAGAGCAACTTTTTGGCCCAGACACATGGCGATGTGTGGCGACACCACAGTCGGCTTTTGTCGCCGCTAGTTCTTTGATGGCGAGGCGCAAACAACAGGCACAACAACATGGAAAACTTTACTGCCACATGCATTTCTTACGTTCTTTACTCAATGATTTTGGTCCAGATCAGATGTATGTTGAAAGTAAGATATATGCATTATTTGTAACTTGTAATGTTTACATTTAGCATTCATGGTGCTACTGTTAATGCTAGAATTTGCTAGCCCTTACAAACAATTACAACAAATTCACCACTTATCATTATCACATGCAAATGAGCTCTGCAGGAAACTCATTGCAAATTGTCCATTGCTGCCAAAGGTTTGCTGCAGGCTCATCTCTACAATTTCTGGCCAACATTTGCGGCGAATAACAAGCTCATTTGCATGTAAAAATAATGAGTGGGAAATTTGTGGCAAGTTTTTTAGGGAGCTTTCACCCTGGGCATGTTTGCTGATTCCGAGTGCGATTGTTCCTGGTGCCCCCTTCGGCGTTGGTCTGGCTTCAATCTCACTTGATTCTATTGAACACCGGTCCATTTGCGTTCATTTTACGTCATCACAAACATGCATGGTGAGCACAATGCGGCTCATCATAGTTTCTGTTTTTTTGTTATTGTGGTGCCATTATGCACAGCAGAGAGAACAACAACTGTGTTTATGTGTGCTTCATGCAGTAACTCATCAGATGTCCAGGGGAAGGCGGCTTGCTGCTGCTTGCAAACTGCGTTTTTTGAGGAGACTTAATCTGCATCTTTGTTTACACTGTACACTTACTCACACTCTTGTCCAAGGTGAAGTTATCACCACTGTCATCTCCTATTATACCCTATATTTATAACCTATAATAGTATTTAGCTGGTTAGAAGGTCGCTGGTTCGATCCCCACAGCCACCACCATTGTGTTCTTGAGTAAGTCACTTAACTCCAGGTTGCTCCGGGGGGATTGTCCCTGCAATAAGTGCAGTGTAAGTCACTTTGGATAAAAGCGTCTGCCAAATGCATAAATGTAAATGTAGTATTTATATATAGTATTATAAGGTGTATAGATAGATAGATAGAAAGAAAGTATTTATAGTGTTGATTGTACTTGTATGTCATTGTGGTGTCATTACATTTTTGGGACTTTCAGGAATGTGTGGGTCTTCGTGTGTTGTCGAAACTAATTATGTCATCATCGGCTAAAACACATGTGCAGGTTACTTTACTTCCTGATCAAGTGCGCACCTGAGTCCGAGTTGCTTTCACGTTCACGTGAATCGTGCTACAATTCCATTGCAACCGAACTGAGACCACCTCCTACAGGTAGTCTCGGGTTTGGTACCACGGTGCGCACGGAGGTCCGCATGACAGCTTTCACATTACCAATTTGTCATGTGAACCGTGCTCTGTTTCCAACTAAACCGCCAGTGTGAAAGCACCCTTAAAGTGCATGTAAATGCATTCAGTGAGGACAGTAAATCACATTATTGTCTGCTTAGACCTACAATGGCAGCTATTCACCTTGACCTGTTGCATACAGCTATCTCTAAGAAAACCAGGTGCACACAGTTTCCCCCAGCCTCTGTGTACTGTCACCATGGGAACCATTGGGGTGGTGGGAGGAAAGCTTGTCTGCCCACAAGTCACCTGACCCCTTTGTGATTTGAAATGAGTTATGTAGCATGCAGCTCCTTAGAGTACTTCAACACTCCTGCAGCTCAAACCCTTACTGATCAAGATTGTTTGAAGATCTTTGTATTTAGTTGCTCTGTGACCTTGGAGTTTTGATAAATCTACAGAGTCAAGTGAAATAATCCACAACTAGTTTTCTTTCAATTAGCACAGATTTGTATTTCTTTTTTGGAGCTATTTAATCGTAGGCCTCATTGACCTGAGCTTATGCACCTCCATTTTTGAGTGAAAAAATTATTTGTGGATAATTTTGGCAATATTAAATAAAATATGAAAACATTCTATACTATGTA
Organism: Xyrauchen texanus; assembly: GCF_025860055.1. Taxonomy (NCBI): domain Eukaryota; kingdom Metazoa; phylum Chordata; class Actinopteri; order Cypriniformes; family Catostomidae; genus Xyrauchen; species Xyrauchen texanus. The sequence continues at coordinate 59,999,013 of NC_068277.1, read as the reverse complement.
TCACACTAGTGTGCTTTAATGTTAGTTTTGAAATGCTTTTATTTTGTACAAAATGGCACTTGTGGTGTTCCCGGTCAAAAATGCCCAGCCAATGGGGAGATAAAAAAGAGATAAATTGGGTGTTCAGGAGCATGTTCATCATGTTCATGTTCACAAATGTACATGTGTGCTTGCAAACATAACGGCCTCTGACCTGTGCACGCACACATACACACACGTGTACTAACACACACACACACATGCTCTTTTGAGTATTACATGCTTTCTTTTTCACAGAGATGAACTATATCCTACCCTGAACTGCATCCAACATCCATTCATCCATCCAACATTACCACACACACACACACACACACACACACACACACACACACACACACACACACACACACACACACACACACACTCCAGAACTGTCCTTGCCCCACAGTGACCCCTCTCCAATAGAATCTTTCTTTGAGGATCTTTCTTTCATCAAGGATTGTGTTTCAAATGCAGAGTACACATTTGCAAGAGACATGCAAAAAGCTATTGTCAGTCATGTGCACAAGGACACAAAACCACCAGATGTTCATTGATTTGGTTTGTTGTTGATTAGAAAATATAACAGAAATATGAACAGTGTTGGTATTTTTGTTCCATGAAATGTTCTTTATATGACAGTGTTAATGTGTAAATAGGCTTCGGCCAGATTTCTTTGTCACAATGGTCTGATTTGACAGGGAACATCACAATTGTTACTTTGTGCCCCTTTTCAGAAAATAAAAGAATTTCAAAATAAAAGTCATGTTTTTTGTGACTTTCCCCATTGATTTTCAATGGCCGGTCATCTTTGACCGGGAACACCACAATTCTATTGATTCGATTGGTGAGGGGTCACTGTGGGGCAAAGACAGTTCTGGTGTGTGTGTGTGTGTGTGCGTGCATGTTTGTGAGTGTGTGTGGTAATTTTGGATGGATGAAGTTCAGAATAGGATAAAGTTCATCTCTGTGAAAAAGAAAGCATGTAATACTCAACAGAGTTTGTGCGTGAGTTTATGTGTTCATGTGTGCATGATACGCGTGTGTGTGTGTTCACGTGTTTTAGTACACATGTGTGTATGTGCACGTGCTCTGATCTGAGGCCTTTATGTTTACAAGCACACATGCACATATGTGAACACAAACACGTAAGAAAGCTATGAAATGTAATACTCAAAGAGTTTGTGCGTGTATGTGAACGTGTGTGTTTGTGTGTGCGTACGCATGCGTGTGTATGTGCGCGTGCACTGGTCAGAGGGCTTTATGTTTGCAAGCACACATGTACATTTGTGAACATGAACATGATGAACATGCTCCTGAACACTCAATTGTTCTCTTGTTTTTTATTTCCCCCATTCATTTTCAATGGCCGGTCAATTTTGACCGGGAACACCACAAGTGTGACTTTGTGCCATTTTGTAAAAAAATATAAGCATTTCAAAGCAAGCTTCCTGGTTAAACATTAAAGCAGACTAGTGTGATAAATAGTATAGAATGTTTTCATATTTTATTTAATATTGCCAAAATGAGACAGAAATGATGCTTTTTTTCACTCAAAAACGGAGACGCAGAAGCTCAGGTCAATGATGCCTAAGATCAGTAAGTTCCAAAAAGAAATACAAAACCTGTGCTAATTGAAAGAAAACAAGATATCCAATATTTGATGATAATATAGCATAATTATAGCTTTATAAGCAAATTTTATAGGCCGGTCATATTTGACTGGGAACACCAAAAGTGTAACTAGGTGGAAAAAAACCCCCCACCAAAACGTTTTAATCCAATACTCGGGTTAAGACAAGATGGGAAACAACAAAGGAATAGTTCACACAAAATGAAATTTCTGTCATTCTTGATCCAAATGCTGTTTTTTCTTCTTCTGTGGAACACAAAATCTGAATTTTCCCTCTGCTCTTTTCCATAAAATGCCAGTTCATAGTGAACACAGCTCTCAAATTTAATGATGCGTTACACCAGAATGTTTTGGTCTATCAAAAATCTTTTAGTAAATGATTGCCAGTATGGTCTGAAGATGATCTGACCCAAATGTGGGGAAGATCCTATGCTGTAGGTGCAGTTCGAAAAAGGTTTTGTACTCGGCAAGACGAATCTAACGTGACCAGTCATGACAATAGTCCAAATTAATACAAAATCTGAGCATTTTATATATTTTGTTATAGATTTTAGTCCCCAAAGTTTTCGGCTACTAGATCTTAAGGGCATGATGCCAATGACACATTCATAATGAACTGTCATTTTAAGAGCTGCATAAAGATTCTTCAAAATTCCCCCTTTTGTGGTTGACAGAAAAATGAACAGTTAGTTGTGGGGATGTCCCGATACTGATACTAGGATCGGAATCGGGTCTGATACAGCACTCACGTACTTGTACTCATGCTCGTAAAAATGCTCAGATACCGAAAACCGATTCCATCTGAGGTACAAATGTCAGCCTGTTAACATATTTAACCGCAAAGGCTGCAATTTAATGAGATACATTTACTGTATAGTTTGCATGTGCTGCGCGCTTCAAATGTGAGTGCTGGTGAATGTGTGGAGCCGGTATCGTGCTGACATAAAGACACAAAGAGCTCACGCCTTTTAGAACTCATTGGCTCATACATGGAAAACACCATCATGATCATTGCGCGCCTTGTTTATATGCAATGAGAAGAGCGCTAATTCACTTTGTAGCGCGAGGCACATACAGACACCTATTTATTTAATTAAATATAAGCCTTTTGCGGTTTAATTATTTATTGGGTTACGTAGCGACCTGCTTTTCCAGATGTTAGAAGCAACTGTCAAAACACACAGAAACAGACAGAGCTTCAAAATAAAAGTTTCTGTCAAAATAAAAGCTCACAAAAAAAAGTACAACATAAGTCTATATAGTTATGAATTATTCACTGTAATATTAATACAGCTACTACTACTAATAATAAAAATCAATAGTATTTGATTATATTTAAGCAATATCTCACATCTGTGATGCTCTGTCATGCAAAAATATCCCCAATGCTGTATTTTGGATTGTGCTGTGAGGTTCTGTATAAAAGCACTTCATATGAGAAAAATGTATACATTGTTATGAAAAAAATGTGTTGTTCTATTGTCATTTGATTAAGGTTTTAATTAATTCATTTATCTAAACAGTATTTTTTTGTTTTCAGGAGTGACGTGAAGTCCTGGTAATGAGGGAAGACAAGATACAGGAAGGAAATACAAGATGATCGAAACAATGGGTGCGTTCTTTTATTTTTGTTCAAAGTGATTTTGTCAGTGATTGTTGGTAATGGGTTATGAACAGAAGGGTGTTTGTGTTGCTTTGTGGGACAGAACTGAAGAATGAGGACAGGAGGCCGACCGCAGGGACAAGAACAGTCTCTCTGCATGCATCTCTCAAACTCCTTAATAAATGTATCCGTGTAATTGCAGATGTATTTTCATGTAAGGTACAGAACATTTCTTAGGTTTACACAAAAATGGTAGATTATAAGTCATATTGTGGCCCCCTTAGAAGTTTGCTAAGGGCCCCAAATGGGCCCCAGCCCCCTGATTGAGAACCACAGTTTCATAATATGAGCACAATATGTCCCAAAAAACTGTACTGTGACAGTACCATGGTAAAGTGATGGAACCAGATGGCATAGTATACCATTGCATAGTGATATTTCATTGGCCATTATTAACATTTTCTTAAAGAAATCCATACTGAAGTTAATTTACGGCTAGGTTTAGTAGTAGGGTTAGGGTTGGGTTACGGTAAGGTTTAGGCTTTCAGATTCTCTGAAGAAATTTGCCATACTTCAAACTACTTTATAAATGGTTAGCTCTATATGACGTGCCCTTTACTGTCACATGCGCAGACTGAGAGTGCCTCACTGTCCGCCACCAGGAAAAAAATCTAAAGAAAGAAAGAAAGAAAGGATGTTGCACTGTGTTTGCAAGTTGTTGGTTGTTGTGGGATTAGCACACACTGGTTTAGTGAGTATGGAAATTACCTACGCTGCTCCAGACCACATTGGAGGGCAGAATAGGTCTCTATTGCCCTCAGCAGGAGGTCATCGCCTTGGTCCCACTCGCAGGATACTGGGGCTTATCCAGGTATTAGCAAGGCAAGGCAGAACATACCAGAACCTCTCTGTGCCGGCTAATCGCACTCTCACGAATACAACTCAATCCCTGATGCTTCGTGACAGTACACTTTAGTGTCTATTATCTAATATAAAGTTATCATAGCAATGAAAGAAAGTATGATTTTTCCCCATTTATATATATATAAAAAACATTCTTTAAATTTGTGATACTCAGGAAGTGACAAAATTTGCACCCTTTCAAAAGCATGAAAAGGATGAGCCAAAACATTATGACCACTTACAGGTGAAGCAAATAATGTTGATCATCTCCAACAAGGCCACATGTCAAGGTCTGGGTAGATTAGATGGTAAGCGAACAATCAGTTCTTGTAATTATTGTGTTGAATGCAGAAGAAATGGGCTGGAGTTAAGACCTCAGTGTCACAATTCACGTAGCCTTATACCGGTCAAAGTGCCCATGATGACCACTGTACACTGACTAAAGTGCCTACAATGGGCACACGAGTGTCGGAACTGGACCTTGGAGCAGTGGAAGAAAGTAGCCTTCTCCGATGAGTCCCGTTTTCTTTTACATCACGTGGACAGCCATATACGTGTGGGCCGTTTACCTGGTAAAGTGATGGCACCAGGATGCACTGTGGGAATATGACAAGCCGGTGGAGGGATTGTGATGATCTGGGCAATGTTCTGCTGGGAAACCCTGGGTCCGGCCATTCAGGTGGATGTCAATTTGACACGTGCCACCTTCCTAAACATCGTTGCAGACCAGATACACCCCTTCGTGGCAATGGTATTCCATGATGGCAGTGGCCTTTTTCAGCAGGATAATGCGCCCTGCCACACTTCACACAATGTTTGTGAATGGTTTGAGGAACATGATGAAGTGTTTATGGTGTTGCCCTGGCCTCCAGATTCCTCAGATCTCAATCTGATTGAGCATCTGTGGAATCTGGAGGCCAGGGCAACACCATAAACACTTCATCTACGGATCTACAGATGCTCCACCTTGCAACTGTTAATGTCTTAGTGCCAGATACCACAGGACCAGAGCATGTGAGCGTAGCGGAGCGTGAGCGTAGCGGGGAGCGGAGCGGTAATACTTCCTCCTGAGCGGAGAGCGCCTTTCTGAAGATTCCGCTCCGCTCGCTCCGTCCGCTCAGCGCCGCTCGCTCTACCCGGAATGCCCTATTGTGATTTGCTAGTTCGAGAATCGTTGAATTAGCTAAAGCAATAGTGGGTTGGTTATGGAGTTCAAATATTGTTTTAAGGAAGTTGCGAGCCTTATGCATAAATGCACAGTAAAAATCACAGTTAAGAACGAGCAGGGAGGAGAAATTGAAAGGGAGTGTGGAGAGACTGTGAGAGTTAGCAAAGATTCATATTGGAATATAAAGCGTCACATTGCCAGAAAGCAGGAGGATGTGCTACGCAAACATGGTAGTGCAGCAAAAGGTGAGCTATAGCCTATACCATTCGAAAATAAATTAATAGATAAATGGGTAAGGTAGGCTGTTGTACTGAGCCCCTCTCATGACATGCAGACAAAAATATATTGTAATATACAAATTAACATTTCGTTCCCAACTTCCCATGAATTAAGAATTCGTTCTCTCATTTAGGGTGGCCACGAATTAAATTCGTTTCTACAAATTCTTAAATCGTTCCTGAGTTTAGTAAATCGTGGCCATGTTGAACTAATTCAGTAGGCTACTCTCGTTTTATTAAAACAAGGAAACAAATTATTACAACGTGGTCACGATTTACTAAACCATGGATCGAAATATTATATTGTTAATTTTGTACGATTTAAATAAAATTAGGAAATTAATTATTAAAACATGCTGAAGTCAGGTTGGAACGAATTGTTAATTCGCTATGCAATCATCATATCAGTGCAACTAAAAATAACCTATAGCCAACTGACAATATGAATTAGCCTACATAATTGTAGTTGATGTAGCCTATTTTTAAGTTGAAATTAGACAGAAGTTATTGAACCACTTGTTAAATTTAAATAAAAAAAAAAACTGACCCGAATAATTAGGTAGGCCTATAATTTAGATGTAGGCCTAGGCAACAGAAAATGTACTGTACGCTATTATAATGTACGCAAATTAGTTTTTACAGAAAAAACTGCTACCAATCAAATGGAGATAAATCATTTTTTTCCTCTCCTGCGTCCCCAGGCTCCCCAGTTCTGAGCGCGTGTTTTCCGCCGCTGGATTACTGTCCCGGGCACACCGCATGAGCCTGAAACCTAATACTTTGTCCAAGCTAATGTTTCTAAAAGTAAATTCTAAAGTGACGTAAAGATTGAGACGTTTTTAAATAGACCGCAATTACCCGCAGTTATATTTAGACTTTAGAACGTGCGTTTCTTTTACTAATGCCAGTAAATCATCCAGGTGTGCTTTGATAAGATGTTGTTAAGTGCATTTCACCTGTGTGTGCTTTTATGAGCATGATAGTCCAGATGTGTTTTGTGAAGTTCTACATGCATTTCATCTTGTTTGTGTGTGCGTGCGGCGTTTTAATATGCCTGTTTTGCAACTGCAGTTATGTTCACGGAAATAAAATAACTGAAAATCAAATATACCTTTTCAGTTATTGCATTTAATAGGCAAGTTTGCCAAAGGGCTAGACATGTTTTATAATTAAGTTAATTTAATGCATTTAAATGAATAAAAAGAACAGACTTTTATTCAGAATCACCCCGAAATAACTTCTATTTACAATCCTAGCTACTGTAATTTATACATGTATTCCAGATATTCATTACAAAGTACAAACAGAAAGCAAGTAGCCTACAGAGACATTTTATGTCTGAGCGGAATCTGAGCGGGATTTGTTTTACCGGTGAGCGTGAGCGATTCATCAGTGGAGCGTTCGCTTGGGACGCGAGCGACTGAGTGGAGCGCACGCGCATAGAGCGGAATATTGAGCTGAGCGTCACACCGCTCCGCTTCGCTCACATGCTCTGCACAGGACACCTTAAGGGTCTCGTAGAGGCCATACGTCAGTGTGTTGGCGATGTTTTGGCGGCACGCAGTGGACCAACATCATATTAGGCAGGTGGTCATAATATTTTGGCTCATCAGTGTATATTAGGGGTGTAACGGTTGAGATTTCTCATGGTTTGGTTTGTATCACAGTTTTTGAGTCACGGTTTCGGTACGGTTCGGTATTAGTTAACCAATTTTGTAGCAAAATCATAGTAACCACAAAATTAACATGGTTACTGTCGTGGTTACAATACTATAGTAATATAAAGGTTACTATATGGAAACTACAGTATTACTGTTGTAAAACATTAGTTAATCATGGTTAATGTTTGTTAGGGTCCTGCAATACCTGCATTATTACGTGAAATGCATCAACATAAAGTGCATTTCAAACTCAATGTATATTCAATGTTCAGAATCTGTTCACTGTAGAAGAAACAAACTAGCTATTAAAATGAATACGAGAATGGATGTCGTAATGTGACTCGAGTATTTTAATCATATGTGGAAATCCCACATCTTCATCAATGGAGTAAGGGCAAGGGGAACATAACTTTGGCTATGAACACTCAGAGCGCTTAAGTTATTGTTTCATGTCTGTCTGAACTATCACGAGTCCCTGTTTAAAGACAGATGGGAGTGTGTCCATGTGCAGTTTCAGGCTTACCTGTGGCTCCGTGCGCACCACACGCTATACTGTATCCTCGGGTAATGTCAGCGTAAACAGCTAATCAAATGTTGATGTATTGCTAGTTTACGCCACCCACATCGAGCAATCAGTGCCTGTTTTGAAAATGTTTTTTGACCATCGCTGTTGACAGGAGACTTAAATGATGCAGGGACTTCTCTCTTGCAGCTTGTTTTCTCCGCTTACCATTTTGCCAACTAACGCGTGCAGATCTGTGATGTCATCAACTGATTTAACATACTAACAGTTAATGGGACAGCTTCTCTTTGCAGACAGTTGACTCATGAGAAACACAGTTGGAGTGTGTACATTTACAGAGCCATACAGTTGCATTAGCGGAGGTTACAACTGCGCATGTCTATTTGGCGTTTTATTTTATTGCCAAACTGTATGATCCAGATGCGTTATTAAACTAGAGATGAACCGCGGAGCAAATGCTTACCGAACCATGTTTGGTGAACTGTATGGTTTGTTTTACAAAGAACCGTTACACCCCTTGTGTGTGTGTGTGTGTGTGTGTGTGTGTGTGTGTGTGTGTGTGTGTATGTATATATATATATATATATATATATATATATATATTAGGGATACAATGATACCGAAACTGGTATCGAAATCTGGTCCGATACCACACTTGTGTACTTGTAGTTATATTCGTACTCGAAAAAATGCTCCAATACCAAAAAACGATACCATCTGACGTACAAATGTCATTAAGCAAACATTCAGCGTACATATTAAAATCACGTCATATCCTAGTCAGTTTATTTAACAGCAAAAGCTGTGATTTAATTAGATAAATTGATTGTTTGCACATGCATCTCATAACTTTAGAGATCATTGGCTCATACATGGAAAACATTTATGAGCATTGCATGCACTGTTTGTAGCAGATGACAGCAGAAAGTGGGCTAATTTACTTTTAAGCACGAGTCATATACAAACTACATATTTATTTAATTAAATAGCAGCATTTTGCAGTTTAATAATCACTGTGATTCATGTAATGTCCGGCTTTTCCGGATTGGGAATGTGCCGTCATTACGTCAGAGCTCCTTGGTCTAACAGCACAGAAACACTTCAAAATAAAAGCTCAGTTTAAATGAAAAAGGATGACAGAAATAGATCACTACTGTATAGTTATGTAATATTCACTGATGTACTACTACTACTACTAATAATAATAAATCAATAGTAACTATATAATATTTAAGCAATATCTCACATCTGTGATGCTCTGTTATAAAACACTTTATTTGACAAAAATAACCCCAATGTTGTATTTAGGATTGTGAGGTTCTGTATTAAAGTTCATTTGATAAAAATAATACAATTTCATGTTGAAAATTAATTGTTATACTTTCACTGGTTTTAATTAATAAAGTTTTAATTAATTTATTTATTTAAACACAATTTTGATTATAAAATGTAAATAAACTGCTCAAATTGAGTTCGGAACAAATCATTATAGAAGAACACTATAGATATGTCACCATTCCTGACAATATTTTAAGAATTAAGTGAATATATGAAAATGTAAAAACCTGGAAAAGTTGATTTGTTTAGAAGTTGTTACAGTTATTTTTGCATTGTTGAATGATTTGTTACAGATGTTTGTTGTGTTTGTATGTGTGTGTATGTGGCAGATACTCAGCGTTGTCTGCAGGCGGTGGATAGGTTACAGTCTCGCCTAAAGGAAAAGGGTTCAGATGTTCCAGCTGAGGAGAAGCTGAATCTTCTGAAAACGGTCCTGCAGAGTCCTCTCTTTCACCAGATTCTTGCCCTGCAGAAATCAGTGCAACATCTGAAGGAGCATGTAAGAAAAAAAGCACGATGTTGAAACTATATTACAGATGATGTAAAGGTGTTGATAGGGAAGTGTTTGTGAAATCTGTTTGAAACAGTGACATAGTCAGTGACATGTATTTTTGCATTTACAGTGGTTCCAAATGCTGTTTTGGAAGGAAATTGGTATTTTAATTCACCAAAGTCGCATTCAACTGATCACAAAGTATAGTCAGGACATTACTGAAGTAACAAACAACACCATCACAATTTGAAAAAAGCAGCCATCACTCCAACAACTTATCCTTGAGTAATCATGAGAAATTGATCATTTGAAACTAGAAAATCACTTGCCATTATATCAAACACAGTTGAAAGTTATTTTGTTCATTAAATGAAGCTTAACATTGTCTTTATGTTTGTTTGTGAATTGCCACAGTGTGCAATAGACTGACATGTCTTAAGATCAATATTGGGTCAAAAATAGCAAAAAAAACTGTCAATCATTGTTTTGAGGAATGAAGGCTATACAATGCATGAAATTGCCAAAAAACTGCAGATTTCATACAAAGGTGTAACTAAAGTCTTAAAAAACAAAGGACAACTGACTCTAACAAGGACAGAAAGAGATGTGGAAGACCAGATGTACAACTAAACAAGAGGATAAGTACATCAGAGTCTCTAGTTTGAGAAATAGATGCCTCACATGTCCTCCGCTGACAGCTTCATTGAATTCTACCCACTCAACACCAGTTTCATGTACAACAGTAAAGAGAAGATCAGGTGTGCAGGACTTATGGGAAGAATTGCAAAGAAAAAGTCACTTTTGAAACAAAAACTCAAGAAGAAAATGTTTGAGTGGACAAAGAAACACAGACATTGGTCAACAGATAATTGGAAAAGAGTGTTACGGATCTTAACCCCATTGAGCTTTTGTGGGATCAGCTAGACTGTAAGGTGTGTGAGAAGTGCCCGACAAGACAGACACATCTATGGCGAGTGCTACAGTTAGTGTGGGGTGAAAGGTCACCTGAGTATCTGGACAAACTGACCGCTAGAATAACAAGAATCTGCAAAGCTGTCATTGCTGCACATGAAGGATTTTTAAATGAGAATTCTTTGAAGTAGTTTAAAACGTTCTGAAAAAATTTATTTCAAATTGCAATTGTAATTGTTCACGTTATTAATGCCTTAACTATACATTGGTGAATAAAAGTACCAATTTCTTTCCATAAGAGCAAAATCTTTACATTATTCCAAACTTTTGGCTGCCATTGTACTTTTGGTGATGTTTACATGCACTTTAAAAATGTTATTTCAACTGGAATAAAACAATTTGTCTATTTAAAATGTCTTGCTTAGTCAGACTAACAGACCTAAATAATGCAATTGTTGCTCGACTTTGCCCAGTATGTATTGTAGGGTTGGGCGATATGGTAAACAATAAATAAATCTTGATATTTTTCAGCCTATTGATAATATTCAATATATATCTTGATAATTATGTATTTACTCTGAAATGGCTCAAAAAGTGATTTTAAAAAAACTGTGGAACACTATATCTAATAATCTTCATTTATATGCATATTTATATTTATCAAATCCCCACCAGCAGTACCTTTCACTCCCTCTCTCCCTCACATACTTATGAACCGCAGAGCGTAACATTGTTAACAGCCTGTGTGGATTAAGGGAACCGTCTAACCAGTCTAAAGTCAGAGGCTGTTATAGAACCTTGGAGATAAGTTTAAATTTTTGGAAGAAAACGTGAGACATTCTATGCTGTTGTGAGTGTCTTCTTTATGTTTTTTAGCATGTTGCTATGGTTGCTAGGGTGTTATGGCTGGTTGCTAGTGTGTTATTGGTGATTGCTTACTGGTCTAAGTCAAAAGAGCCCATTCCTAAGTCTCGTAGTATGGCTCGGGTCAATGCAAGTCTACAGGGTTTTTTTCAAACTATTATATTCTTCATCAAAAATTATAAGTTTGATCATTTAGAAAATTAATAACACACCTGAACCAGAATTACATGGTTAAAAGTTAGGACAACAACAACAAAATTTTTTTTTAACACTCTATTCATCATAATCAATCAATGGCTCCTGTCAATCTCGAGAGTCTAAAGTTCTGCACCATGGGTTTCTTGAGTTCAGTGTCTTCTGTGGCTGTAAAGTCCCACTCGGGAGAGTCAGTCTCTACCACAACAACCGCATCTCAAGGCTGTGTCTGCTGGAGTAGTCATCTTGTTTTTCCGGCATAGTCGCCTTTCTTCAACAGCCTGCCTCAACTCAGTTTCTCCCTGTTGAGGGCTCTGTCTTGTTCCTGCCTCCACAGATCTATGTCACTGGCAAGCTCCTCCCACCTATCAGCATTCAGGCCAAGTGTTTTAAAGTCATGCTTGCACACATCTCTGAAGTGGAGGTGAGGTCGTCCTATCGCATGCTTTCCTGTGGCTAGCTCCCCACCCAGAACGACTTTTGGGGTCCTTCCATCCTGCATGTGATGTAGATGGGCTAGCCAGCATAGTCGCCAATGCTGGAGAATTGTGTAAAGGCTGATGCATTATGCCTGGGCAAGGACCTCATTGTTTGTTATTCGATCTGTCCACTTGATAGCTTTTTGTGAATATATACAGAATTATTTATGAATAATGTTTTGAGTATTTCATTTGGGGGGGTGTTCTAACTGAACTCAAAATATATGCAAAAACACACATTTAGAAATATTGATGTCCTCTCACAAACAGTAGACTATGCTCTGTGTTGGTGGAGATGGGGTCCGGTTTGTCCCGTTTGGTCTTACATGGTTGTATAAGATCATAGTTAGATCATATACGACTTTACATCTGTCACAGAGATTGGACTTTGGGAATAAAAAACAGCTGTTTGTGATTGGAGTTTGTGCATTTGCTCTGTGAAAAGTTCAAATCTACCAACACTAGATCCTGATGGAAAATTAAAGTAGCCAATAATCATTTGGTGTCTGTTCAAATCCCTAACCCAAAGTATGATCAATTATAATAGTGATGCTTGCCTTAGCCAGCACCACTAAAAACCTCTAGAATTTTGATCTCTTGATGCCTCCACACACTAAAGTGCATGGCTATTTATGCCAACTGGTGGGTCTGGCTTTGTCTTTGTTACTATGGTTACAAGAATGCTGGAATGACAGAGAAAGAGCGAGAGAGAGATACAGAGAGAAAGAGAGAGAGAGAAATGTAGAGAGTGCATGTGTGAAGTGGAGCAGAAGTAATTTCTGAAATGTTGAGGAACCAAACTGACGGCCTAATCCTCTTACACAGGCAGACAAACAAATGCACGCTCTCACAGAGCACACTTAGCTTAGTGCATGTTCAAAGCTTGTGCATGCTTAGCAACCGAGCAGAGAGTAAACGGCTCTTAATCTCAAGGGCCTATGGGAGACGTTTATGAACATTAATGTTTACGGCAGCAGATTGAAACAGTTCCATTAATCCATTGAAGGGCCAAATGAAACTGCAGAAAGAGTCTGTGTCTCCATGACTTTGCCGACACAGCAGATGTGTTTTAATAAATAAGCAGTAAATGAAAAATAAGCATGTTACGGTTGTTTTTGTAACACCTCAGTAGCCTGTTAATGTAGAAAAAAGCACAAACATCAAGATAATCGCAAGGACAGAGCTGTGGAAGTGCGACTGTACGGATCAGTAAAATCTAGCCAGAGAAACACTGGTTTAAAGCCTCTTTAAAATATTTTGTCAGGTGCAGTTTTTATTCCTGTGTTGACTGATTTTTTTTTAAAACCTAAAAATGTACCCTACTGTATGGATACTGTTTACTTTATTAAAACCATGGTTTGCGCATTAAAAACATGGTTACTTAACTTGCTTTTTATACACTGCCTTGCCAGAAACAAGTTGCAAACTTGTAATATTTCACTGGAATGCCTTTAGCTTTGATAACAGTGCGGATTCGTCGTGGTATTGTTTCGACAACCTTATGCAATATTGCAATATTTATTTCCATCCAGTGTTGCATTACTATTTGGCCAAGATCTTGTAATGATGACGGGAGAGTCGAACCACTCTGTGAAGTCTTCTCCAGCACATCCCAAAGACTTTCATTGGGGTCAGGACTCTGTGGTGGCCAATTCATGTGTGAAAATGATTCCTCATGCTCCCTGAACCACTCTTTCACAATTTTAGCCTGATGAATCTTGGCATTGGTAAATGGTCTGCTTATATAGTGCTTTTTTAACCTTAGTGCACTTTACACTGTAACTCATTCATCCATTCACACACACACACACACACACACACACACATACACACACACACACACACACACACACACACACACACACACACACACACACACGCACACACACACACTCACACACACACCAATGATGGCAGGGCTGCCATGCAAAGCGCTAGCTTACCATTGGGAGCAACTTGGGGTTCAGTGTCTTGCCCAAGGACACTTTGGCATGTGGAGTCATGTGGGCCAGGAATCGAACCGCCAACCCTGCAATTAGTGGCCAATCCGCTCTACCACCTGAGCCACAGCCGCCCAATTGTTGTCCTGGAATATGCCTGTGCTGTCTGGAAAGAAAAAAATCCATTGATGGGATAACCTGCTCATTCAGTATATTTAGGCAATCAGCTGACTTTGTTTTATTGCAGCATAATGTTGCTGAGCCTAGACCTGACCAACTGAATCAATCCCAGAACGTAACACTGCCTCCAGAGGCTTGTGTAGTGGGCACTATGCATTACTGGTACATCACTTCATGCGCTTCCCTTCTTATCCTGACACACCCATATCTTTGGGATAAAATAAAGTACATCTAGTAAATCTGGACTCATCAGACCACATGACCTATTTCCATTGCTCCACAGTCCAATCTTTATGCTCTCTAGCAAACTGAAGTTGTTTTTTCTGATTAGCCTCACTGACAAGTGGCTTCTTAAGGCCACACAGCTGTTTAGTCCCAATCCTGTAAGTTCTCATCACATTGTGTGTGTGGAAATGCTCTTACTTTCACTATTAAACATAGCCGTGAGTTCTACTGACGATTTTTTACGATGTGACTTCAAGCATTTAGTGATCTCCAATCATTCAAGATTTCTGACCAATTATCCAATCATAGGCTCTTAAGTACCATAGGCTTTTTTTGGCCAAGCAGTATAGTTAATAAAATATTACTATAGTAAAAACATGATTTCCGCCAAAAAACTGGTTCCCCGTCTGTCGCTCTCTAGACGTTGTGTTGAAGAAGCGGCACTAGGGGTCTCTCTTGAGCGCCGAATATGCCTCTGATCTATGAAAAAAGGCCAATGGGAATTAGGCATACAGTATTTGCATACCCCGCCCCGGACATACGGGTATAAATGTGGGCAAATACATCGAGTTCATTCAGAAATCGTCTTCCTAGCCGATGGTCATGTTGCAGTCAGCTGCGAGTTACACACCTGTTCCTGTTTTCCTCTGACGCTTGCCTGTTGGATTCGACGGCGCATTACAGAGGCTTTCTCCTTCAATGCACGGCAGTGCAGTTTGCCCCTGGGCGCTTCGACAGCGCAAGAAACTTAAAAGATTTATAAAAAGAGTGGTTATCTCTAAAGGAGTTATTTCCTCTAAAAGAGCAAATACGCAGCTGGCGTTGAACGTCCTTTTCAGGACGCGTCTTTATAAAGATGCCCTTCTGCCCCTGCATAGTTTCTGGATGCGGTAAAGTGCTCTCCGCTTCAGATGGCCACAGGCGTTGTCTCATGTGTCTGGGTTGCGATCAAACCGAGGCAGCGTTTGTGGATGGTTCATGTTCTCACTGTAAGAACATGACCATGGCAATGTTGCGGTCGTGGCTTGCTTTCAATCGAAAGCACGCCACTCCAGCCGCCCCCCGCATTGCTCCATGGCCGGGTCCGAGCTCACTCAACAAGGAGTGTTGAATCCTCGTGGGCACTGGCCAGCGGTACCTCCCTGGAAGACAAATGTAGAGCAGCGGGTTTGGGCGACACCTAATACCTTTGAGTCAGTATCGTCCCGTGTCTTCTCAGGTCCGAGCCAGGAGAACTCGGTACACGCTGACGAACTGACCAGGTGGATCGCTTGCGCCTAGTGCCCTTTCCCTCGGTCGAAGTAAAATTGTGCACTTTCTCTCCCAGGAGATTCCATATATTCGGATCCCTGGATGATTCCTCCTTAGCCCTATGGGTCCGCAATTCAGCGGAGGAATTTGCTGACCCAATCCACTACGGGTACTTAATCTACCCGTACTGGTATAGGTGCTCCACAGGGCCGGCCTCCTGTGTGGACTCCTCCTGTGTGTATTTTCCACGGTATGGTCCCCTTGCGAGTGGACCTGCGTCTCCCTTAGGCAGTGCCAGCTGCCCTCCGGTCGCTGTTCTGTAGCAACTCCCCCCTCTTTGAGGCTGGATCTACCACCACGCCGTTTTTTTCACATACGACCTGAGGGACCCATGTGATGTATTTCGCCACTTACCTCCCCGTTGCTGGGCAGGTGTGGTCTCCGCAGGGTCTTTCCCCCTGAAAGAATAGGAAACTGGGTAAGACCCCCTTCCCACGATGCGTGTAAGGGCCCCAGCCGCTGTGCTCTATGCAAGAAACATAGAGAGACAAGAGGCCCGGCTAGGCTCAGCCCGTTCCCAGATGGGCAAGCGTCGCCTTGTTCCCCTGCTTTGGGTAACCAAAAGGGCTCTGATGTCTTTTATGGGGCATTAGGGCAGGGTACGTGCAGCCTGACACAACTGGTCACCTTTGCTATAAATATACCTGCCCGCTCTTGTGTCAGCAGTACACGTACACGGCTCAGCGCATGGCGTGATTTGAATTGGACCCCTAGTGTCACTTCTTCGACACAACGTGGAGAGAGCGACAGATGAGGAACGTCTAGGTTACGCATGTAACCTCCATTCCCTGATGGAGGGAACGAGACGTTGTGTCCTCCCGGCCACGTCGCTGAGCCGAGCCACTGTAGTGACCGGACCATTTCGGCTCCTCAGAAAATTCCTGAACGAAATTGACGTATTTGCCCGTTTTTATACCTTTATGTCCGGGGCGGAGTATGCAAATTTACATTTACATTTACATTTATGCATTTGGCAGATGCTTTTATCCAAAGCGACTTACAGAGCCCTTATTACAGGGACAATCCCCCCGGAGCAACCTGGAGTTAAGTGCCTTGCTCAAGGACACAATGGTGGTGGCTGTGGGGATCGAACCAGCGACCTTCTGATTACCAGATTACCAGTTATGTGCTTTAGACCACTACACCACCACCACTCCGAATGGCAAATACTGTCTTCCTAATTCCCATAGATCAGAGGCATATTCGGCACTCAAGAGAGACCACTAGTGTTGCCTCTTCGACACAACGTCTCATTCCCTCCATCAGGGAACAGAGGTTACATACGTAACCTAGACGTTACTACAGTCTACAATATTACTATAGTAAAACTATTGTTAAAGTATTGTATTTGTATTGTAAAATCATAACTACAAAATAATTTTTATTACCATAGTTTTAGTTTTCCTGTATTATTACTATGGTTTCACTATGAATATCATGGCTAATATACTGTACACCGATCAACCTGCCTAATGTTGTTTAGGTTCCCCTCGTGCCACCAAAAGAGTGCCAACCTGCATCTCAGAATAGCAATCAGAGATGACCACAATTGTACAGAGTGGTTATCTGAGTTACCGTAGACATTGTCAGTTCAAACCAGTCTGGTCATTCTCTGTTAACGTCTCTCATCAAGGCATTTCTGTTCACAGAACTGCTGCTCACTGGAGGTTTATTGTTTTTGGAACCATTATGAGTAAATTCTCTGTTGTGTGTGAAAATCCCAGAAATACTCAAACCAGCCCGTCTGGCACCAACAATCACTCCAAAACACTGAGATCACATTTTTTCCCCATTCTTACGGTTGATTTGAACATTAACTTAAGCTCCTGACCCGGATCTGCATGATTTTAAGGGAAACTATTGCGAGGCAATGGAAACGATTGTGAGGAACGCAGAACTATTGCGAGGATACGAAAAACTTATTGTGAGGGAACGGAAACTATTACAATGGAATGCATAACTTATTGCAAGTGAAAGCAATTTTTTTTTTTAAAGAATATTCCCGCCTTTTATCTGTCTAAGGGGCTCTGTACAATCCTGCCTCCTGACTGTATATAAAATTACGTAATAAGGAATTTTCCTACCTATGGAGCACTTCAGGGTAGAAATACCACCTTAATCTTTTTTGCGAGTTTCAGTCCAAAGGAGTTAGTCAGCGCAGCTCCAGTTGTATAGACAACAAACTGACAGCTTTTGAAAGACAGCTGGACAGAGCAGAGGGTAGGCATCTTGGGATGCATTTAAAGTGTATTTAACTTGCAACCCGGATCTTTTGAAAATTATATGCAAAATGTAATTACTTGCTTCCTTACATGTTTTGCTGCTGTTTCCCAGTGAATTGTCCAGCAAGGGGTGCCAAAAGCGAGTGAAATGGTGTCATAATCAGGTTAAAAACATTTTAAAGGTGTATGCAAGGGCTTTTATGGGTAAAACGCACCTCTTTAACCTATAACTGTTACCTAAGCCTAACCGATGGTGTCCTAAAAGTAAATGCTACATGAAAAGCACTTTTTCAGAAGCAACCTTTTCTTTTTGTGTCACTTATATGATGCTATTGTCTCATGTATCTGCTTGGCTGGTCTCGAGCCTCTGTACTCAGAGTCCAAAGTCCAGCATTTTAACAGGTGAGCTACTGCGCAAACTAATCACATTGGAATAAGTGTGTAAATGTAGGTGGGTCTGTTATACAAGCGTAAAAATTTATTATTTTTCAAATGATGCGTTAGAGTAAAAGTGTTTTGTTATCGTAACATAGCAGTATGATAGTGCAAAAAAAGTGTCTTTATACATTCTTAATTAGCCATTGTACTCAAGATTGTAGTGGAAGTGAATAAAACGCACAGTTGTTGTAGTGTCTCCAGTGTTCATTTCACCATGAAACTGCAGCAAAATGTACAATGCATTATGTAAAACTCAGTTTGCAAAAATGTATTTAAAGGAATGTTCATTCTGTGGGACTAGGTATGCAGATTTATGGCCAGAGATGCTAAAAAACAGTGAAACATGGCGCAGCCACAGGAGAAGCTTCAAATGTGGCTGTCTGACGCATATAAAGATGCAAGGCAAGAACGCTTCCTTTGAAAACAGCTCAAGTGTACTGTATCTCGAACAGATTGCTATGGACTGTAGGCCTGCGATAGGCTCACGTTCAATTATATGGAAATAAACCAAACAATATATTGACTTCTAAAGCCACTTGTTCTATTGTCTATAACAGTGGTTCTCAACCGGGGGGCAGGGACCAGCAAGGGGGCCTCAGCAATCTCCCAATGGGGCCTCAGGATTAATTGAAAATGATATAAAATAAGTGATATTAAAGGGATAGTTCTTCCAAAAGTTTAAATTTCAGGGGCCTGAAATTGTCTTGGTGCTGTTTGCGTTTATTATTTTTTAAAGTAATAGTATGCAGAACATTTTCCTACTCGGGGCCTGGGTATCTCAGCGAGTAAAGGCACTGACTACCACCCCTGGAGTTGCAAGTTCAAATCCAGGGTGTTCTGAGTGACTCCAGCCAGGTCTCCTAAGCAACCAAATTGTCCCTGTTGCTAGGGAGGGTAGAGTCACATGGGGTAACCTCCTCGTGGTGGCTATAATATGGTTCTGGCTCTCGGTGGGGTGCGTGGTGAGTTGTGCGTGGATGCCGTGGAGAATAGAGTGAAGCCTCCACACGCGCTCTAACACACTCAACAAGCCAAGTGATAAGATGCACGGATTGACGGTCTCAGACGCGGAGGCAACTGAGGTTCATGCTCCGCCTCCTGGATTGAGGCCAGTCACTATGCCACCATGAGGACCTAGAGCATATTGGAAATTGGGCATTGCAAAGTGGGGAGAAAATGTTCCAATTCACTAAAAGATATCACTAAATTAAGTGTCTTGAGATATCCCACCGGTCTCTATCACGGCACTAGATTGCGTAAACAGCAACCAAAAATCTCTGTCAAATTCCTTGATAATCAGAATCTTTGACACGCTCTCTGCCTGTCAATCATATTGTGCGTTCTAATAGCAGGAAGCGAGTTTGTAGTCGTTGAAGAAGATCATGCGGGTTTAATGGCATATTCAGTGTCAGTTGAAGGCACTGTTTTGCTACAGTTGTTTTTGACAGCTGAGAGAAGATGCCCTGCTCTTCTTCTCGGTTGCTGTCCCAGCGGTATCTTTGGAGGGGTTGGGTTTGGAAAGTGGTGGTGTGACTCGTGCCTAAATCAGTGGCTAAGCCTGGCTGATGGAAGTTCCAGAGCAGCTAACAACGCTTACAGCACCTTTAAATTGACTCGTCTCATCTCCTTCTCACTTCTGGAGAAGTTCTTCTTCATTCTTCATTCAGGGGTAAAAAGAAGTTGCCGAGCAACAGTTCCAGAACATTCTGACACCCACCACACCGCTGTGGGAGGCGTTTAGAAGAGCATTTTAATATGATGACTCTAAATGTAAAACCTAAATTACTGTGACATTACAATGTGTTATCAATGACTTTGTCTCATTCTATGAGTAGAATTCACACAATTTCACAGTAAAAAAAATGTTGAGCAATAGCAAATGTTTTGTCTTTATTACATCGTGAGTTCATGATGCTAATGCGCTAACGTGCTATACGCGGTCATAATGTGCTGCGGTTACACTCTGTTATTGTAATTTGTGATGACACTGATACTATTGCAAAGATGAGTGTCTAACAGTGTTAATGTGCAGAATAAAGACAAAGATGTCTGAATGGATTTCGCTGCAGATGTCACGAGTGAATGGGCACTTGAGAGTATTTGAGTAGATTTAATTCCTTTTGCAGACTAATTAAACAACAAGAAGATAATCGCATGCTATGTTTTTATTGCTGTGGTCTCATCATGATTATTTATTAATGTGGCAAAAAAGCAGGTTATCTAGCTGGGGAGGGAAATAAAACATTAATTAAGCAGCTGCTGAATTTAATGACAAAGTTGTGTGCACAGATGGCTGGGAGGACAAATGATCACCAGAAATGATCAAAACAAATGAGTTTTCCACACTATCTCAGGACAATTTATAATATTCAGTTGCTGAAGGAAAGAAGTGTGGCTAAATACTTAGAATACACAAAGAGAGGAGTGTAATGTACACTTCCATTATCTTCTCTGTTTCTCCCGCAGACTCCATATATTGACTCAGATCTGAAGGGCGGCCATGACGGGTTCTCAGCGCAGCTCAATGGGCAACCTTCATCTGAAGAATATGAACATATCATCCGCTCAATGGCTCAGGTAAAACACAATCAGTCAATCAATCAAGCAAACAATCAGTCAGAACTCGGAAGAGTGTCCGCAGTAATTCAGACCTCATATTTACTTACTTATACTTATTAACATTGTACTTTTTTTTTTTTGCTTTTGAAAAGCTCATCCAGAAAGCTTTGGATGATTATATGACTGTTTTGTATGTGCAGGGTCGGTACATGACACATATTAACCTGCCAAAGCCGGTATCCGGTGGTTTGGGCTTCAGTGTTGTTGGATTGTGCAGTGAGAACCGTGGAGAACTTGGCATCTTCATTCAGGAGATTCAGGCCGGGAGTGTGGCGGACAGGTCAGAAGTGGAAACATACACACACGTTTACTTTGATAAATAAGGACATACCATAGACTTCTATAATAAAATAAATTGATCAATTGTCACACATTATACATACATTTCTGCATATACATGGTGAAATTATTTATTTTTCACATATCCCAGCTAAGCTGGGGTCAGAGTGCAGGGTCAGCCATGATACGGCGCCTTCTATTGTTTTTAGGAAACTAATTCTACATTTTATAGATTAACAAAAATGGTGTGCTTTTTAAGAAAATATAAAATTATCGGTCTTTGTAAATCCATGTATCAGTCGGTAGGGCTGGGTATCGTTCAAAAATGTTGATATCGTTACCGATACCTTGACTTCGATACCGGTTGCTAAACGTTACTTTTTTCTATACCAATTTTAGGAAATCTGTTTTAACAAAATCAATCTTTGGTTCCCCATCTGTCGCTCACTTTGACGTTGTTTCGAGTGAAGTGACACTAGAGGACTTTCTTGAAGGCCTCGGTTACCTCTGAACTTGAGAAAAGGCCAATGAGAATTTGGCAGACAGAATTTACATGTCCCTCCCCCGGACATATGGGTATAAATGGAGGGAATCATGCCTCTGTTCATTCAGATTTCTTCTTCGGAGCCGAGCGATTGTCCGATCAGTGAACTGAGGTCACTTACTGTTCCACTCATCTCTGCAGATCATATGCTGTTGGATCTATGGCGCATACCAGCAGCTTTCTCCTTCTCTGCATGGCAGTGCAGCTTTGCCCCTGGGTGCTTCGACAGCACTGCTAAATGAGAATATTTTTGTAAAAAAGTTTATTTTCTGTAAAAGAGCAATACACAGCTGGTGTTGAACGTCCTTTTTTAGGATGCGTCTTTATAAAGATGCCCTTCCGCCCCTGTGTAGTTCCTGGATGTGGTCGATGACTCTCTGCTCCTGACAGTCACAGGCCGTGATCACACTGAGGCAGCATTTGTGGATGGTTCATGTTCGCACTGCGAGAACCTAACCATGGCAACGTTGCGGTCGCGGCTTTCCTTCTTAAAGAGGAACGCCACTCCAGCCACCCCCCGCGTCACTCCTTCTTCCCACGGGATTGAGGCTGACCCGGCTGGCGATGGAGGTGATTTGGGGATGCAAAAATGATCGTCCCCTTAGTGCCCCTTGCACGTAGCTTGGATGCGTGGCTCTCACTTCCCAACCCATCGCACTGGCTGGCCAGGACCATCCAAATCGGCTATGTGATTCAGTTCACCAGGCCCCCACCCCCTATCGCCGGCGTCCGCTTTACCTCGGCGCGGCGAAAATGCCAACACCCTACGTGGGTAAATCGCAACCCTCTTACTCAAAGACGCGATAGAGCCTGTCCCTCCAGCTGAGATGAAGAAGGGTTCCTACAGCCCTTACTTCATTATACCCAAGAAAGGCGGCGGCTTACAACCGATCTTGGACTTGCGAGTTATCAAACAGACCTTACACAAACTCACGTTCAAAATGCTCACGCAAAGACACATTCCGACATCTCTATCTTGCCTCAACACCGACCCTTCCTACGGTTTGCATTCGACGGCTAGGCGTATCAGTACAAGGTCCTCCCCTTCGGCATACGTCCCCTTGCATCTTCACCAAGTTCGCAGAGGCAGCCCTTTCCCCGCTAAGGGAAGTGGGCATCCGCATACTCAACTACCTCGACGAATGGCTCATCTTAGCTCACTCTCGAGAGTCACTCTGCACCCACAGTGACCAGGTGCTCAGGCACCTCAGCCGTCTAGGGCTTCAGGTCAACTGTGAATACTCTTTTCTCGGCATAGAGTTAGACTCAATGTCAATGACAGAGCGCCTCACCAACAAGCGCATGCAGTCGGTGCTAAAATCCCTCACCTTATTCAAGCCAGGCACAGTGGTTCCTCTAAAACAATTCCAGAGGCTCCTGGGGCATATGGCATCGTCTGCGGCATGAGACCGCTTCAGCACTGGCTTCAGACTCTAGTCCCGAGATGGGCATGGTGCAGCGGCACGTACCATATGTACATCACCCCCGCTTGCTGCAAGACTATGTTTTCTGCGGACAGGAGTCCCCCTACAGCGTTCCTGATGTGTTCTGGTCACTACAGACGCCTCCAAACAGCCTTTTCTCAAGTTCAGAGATAACGGAGGCCTTCAAGAAAGTTGTCGCTTCATTCGACACGTTTTGTTCACTCCATCAGGGAACGGAGTTTACAACAGTAACCTAGACGTTTTATTTCTTCAGTTTGTTGACTTTTTTACAGATTCAAAGACTCATCTCCTGACCCTTCTGGTCTCTTCATGCCAGGTTCAGCAGGGGCAGAGGCTATAACATTAATGTGAATGGAAAAAAACTAAGACAAGAAAGCTAAACTGTTAATTAAGCCTAAGGATATGTACGGTTTAACAAGATATGGTTTAATGTACGTTAAACTTGATTAGTTACTGTCGACCTTAAAGCATTTTTTAGCTAGATGTCTATAGCCATATAACCATACAATATCTAACATTATGTAGGTCCCAATTTATAGGACTATGTCACCTCACACAGAAATGTTAATTTAACTTGTACACAAGCATGTACCACTACAAATTAGCTGATTTTGTTTGTTGGATTGTTTGATAAACATTAACCTTACCTGTCGGTGTCCCAGTCATTGCACCGCTGCATTCATCAGTAGTTTTAAAGGAAGCTCTGTGGCAGGACGCTGAGAGGATGACTGCACCAGCTCGTTCTTGCTGTCGAAGACAGAGCAATTAACCCCTTAGGTATCGAAATTTGGTACCGAACGACAATTTTCCGATACTCGATTGTTTAGAGGCAATTCGATTGGTGCGTAAAATGAATCGAACTCGATACCCAGCCCTATCAGTCAGTCTTTGCATATTAAATTAAGAATCCAAAATCGAAAAAAAACATTTTTGAAAACACGAAATCGACTTGTGCCATTATTCCTTTACAAATCCATTTTTTTTTTAAATAAATTAGCAAATTATTTTTAATTCTTTTGATTTTATGCTCAAGTTAAAAGTAGGAAGAAAGAAAAATGGGTACATTTTGATTGTTTGATTTTCAATGTAAAAAGAAAGAAAGGGAAATTGAAAAAAATACTAATTTTACATGCACATGTGCGTGGACCTGAAACGCCTCTTTCTTCAGATTGGTCGACCCGCACTGTCGTCTATCATTTACTCACCGTCATGCCATACAATGTGTATGACTTTCTTTCATCTGCTGAACATGAATATCTCAGCTCTGAGCTGATCTCTGAACAGTATGATCTGCATTCTAGTGATGGTAAACTGAAAGAGGGAGATCAGATCTTGGCAATTAATGGTCAGCTTCTGGATCAGAGGGTCAGTCACCAGCAGGCCATTGCACTATTGCAGAGAGCATCAGACCACATGAAAATCACTGTCGCCCGTGGGCCCATACCACAGCTGTCCAGCCCAGTGGTGTCCAGAACCCCCAGTGCTGCAAGCACCCTTTCAGCACACTCCAGTGCGGTGAGAGTCAATGCACACACTCAAACTTGGACACTACAAAAGTCTACTGTTAAATTAAGCTGTTTATTTTTTATATACCATACCCCCATGCAGAAACATTTTAGATTCTAATTAAGACATTGTTTTGTAATTGTGAAGTTTTTCAGTCCTCAAAAGTTGGTTTTACTGTATTTTAAGGATATTTTCATGAAGTTGAAGTACATACTGTTTGTCTGTTTATAAATGGCCTTTTTTATGTATCCATTTGTTCTATGTGAAAATTCTTTCATGAGGCAATTATATATATATATTTGTATGTGTGCACTTTTGTCTTTCTAGACCCACTGGACTCACATGGAGACGATCGAGCTGGTGAACGATGGAACTGGTTTGGGTTTCGGGATTGTTGGCGGTAAAACCACCGGAGTCATTGTCAAAACCATCTTACCTGGAGGCATCGCTGATCAGGTGTGCTTGCTCAGTGGAATTTAGATCAAGCACATTTGAACCTTTATGGACCCAATAGTCCCTTTTTATGCAGCAGTACAATCCCCTGACCAGAAGGTCACCTGTCCATTGACATGACTGCGTCTGCTGTCTGGCTTTAAGCGTGTTGGCAATTTGGGGTTGTTATCCAGTTTACTTGCTGATCCAGGAGGTGATAAGCTAAATGCTAATGGCATTCAGTACTTTGATTACCATATTTAAGATGGCACTCCAAGTTACTTCAAAGAATACCATTCTATATTAACCTTTTAAGCTCTGAAGGTGTTTTTAAAGATTTCCTGTTTCAGTGGCATACCCAAAATTAAAGGCTTACAAAACTCTACAAAAAACAAAACAAAAAATAACAACAAAGAGGGTCAAATGTTTGGTATCATTTTAACAAAAACTTTTCAATTTCTTTAATCATATATAGATAATGATAACTTATGAGAATCTCAGCCTAAGGAACTGCTGAAAAATCACAAAAAACTTCTGCCAGAAATGTTTTTTCTTATTTTTCTGATTAGACTTTATATAACTCAGGGTGTAAATAAGATAGCTTCGAAAAACTGATTTTGTTTTGTTCCCATTAATTTCACCTGTAACTGAGTAAAAGTTTATGTTGATACGACAAAGTAATCAAAAGTTATAGCATTACAAAAATTATTTATCTTAGTGTTCAAAAGTTTCTCCAAACCAATAAAACATAATAATTGTACTTAAGAACTAATTACACATACAAATACAACTAAGACTAAAGGTATGCTCTCTCTTCAAAGCATGCAGGCATGTGGATTCTCATTCTGTGTCATTTGAGTCATCATTGAGTCTGTTTCATGTATTTGGTCCCATCTCCTGGTGGTCATATGTAATTAGAGTAAACAATCCTCTCTGCCCATATTTGGATGACTTCCACCTCTTGCTGCAGCAATCTGAATCCTAATACAATTGGTTTAGCATTCCATGAAGCTGGACAATGTACTATATCAATGTACCAAGTCATCTGATCCAGGAAAGCTAATGTGTTTTTAGCCAGATATCACAATATGTGCTGTGAACACATTGTGCTTCGTGTTGATTATCTAATGATCTATGCATCCAATTATTGTGTGTGGACTCATTTTAATGGGAATACCCTCTAAGTAATGGTATATGATATTATTGTTGTAACTATTGTAGTTATAAGTGAAATCTCGGCTTATAATCAACATCTGTTCACATGTAACATGTATGTCAAAGAAATTTACTTCGCTATGTGAGTAGAACATATAGGCTTGTTGTATTCTACTCTTTAGCCCTATTTGGACACGATTAGTTTTCTAAACGACATTTGAGTTACAATTATTATCACCCGATGCCTGAGATTTAATGTACTGCTTCGGACAGGACTAAAGATCTCCATGTTTATTACAGAGGTGGGAGTGTCTGTTTTCTAGATGTGGTACAGAAGGTTAAACACATAATTTAGGTGATATAATTAAAGTATTTTTTAAACTTAATCAGTTTAAATTAAAAAATACTTAGAATGTAAAAAATGTATTTTGAAAATGAAAATGAAATCTGATGGAGCAAGAGAAAATGCATTTTAAGAACAATAAATATCAATAAAATAAAAAATTCTCTCTGCCTGGTTCCAGGATGGTCGTTTACATAGTGGGGATCACATCCTGCGGATCGGTGATACGAATCTGTTCGGTCTGAGCAGTGATCAGGTTGCTCAGGTCCTGAAACAGTGTGGCAACAGAATCCGACTGCTCATCAGCCGCGCGACGGTGGACGACACTATGCCCGTTATTGCCCCCCTGCCAACCGTCACTGAGCAACAGGTTTCTACAAATGCATATTCATCAGACTGAAAAATGTATGAAATATGTGAGATTTTGAAATGCAGATTTGTTTGTTTTGTGGTAACAGAACCACCCCTCAAATTGAAATTCATATTTCAATCTCTGAATTATTTAATTGTTGAGATCTCTGAAACTCTAGAGGAGACACTTTGAGAGATTACTGGGGTCTTTTTTCAGGAGAAACATTTTAGAGACTTATGCCAATGTCTCCATTGTGTGCTACATTTAATCTCATTGCTGTCTAGATGAAACAACATTATACATATTAAAGAGATCTCATTTGTTATTTTGCTTTCCAATGCGCAGGCATAAACTTATTTTTAATTTGGCTCATTCATCATCAAACAGGCAGGGAGACTCGCAGCGTTCTGAGCTGTCGTCCATTTTAATGGCATCATGATTGTCTGTGCAGAAAAGAATTTAAAACTCCATCAATACTAAAGAAAACTCTTCATGTATTAGTTTTACTCAGGGCTACTTATTCATGCTTCTGAGGCCTGTCTCACAGAGCGAGCTGAACAAACTCAGAATTTTAGAGTAGGTTTCAGGTTGACAAAACCAGACAGATCAAAACCGGTTCAGATTGGGTTCAGAGGTATCACAATGATCACTATAAACCATCTCTGTCAATGTGGAGATTGATCCTGAGTTCATGATTAATCCTAAACCCTACCGTAATGTAATGTAATACTATTTGTTAAGGTGGTGTTACACCTTAAAAATAGAATGTAACAAAAAGATGCGGGGCAAGATTACTGACAGCTCAGTATGTAAAAAGACGACAAACTCCAGAGTTCACAATACTGATAACCATGAATTCTCTGCTCCAGAAGCGGGGAACCAGGGAAACAGAGTCAACACATGCCTATGTATAGGCCTCTTACATGCCTATAAGAGTGCCCATGAACAAGGTGGCTATAGCTCCTGCATATCCGTCTCCCGTCGCACACCTCAGCCATGGTTCATTCGATTTATATAGGATGGAACACACTGTGCACAGGTGCGCACTATCAATAATCAGCTCCATTGGCCACAACACACCTTAGAGCAATAAAGAGAGAGAGAGAGAGAGAGAGACAACACACACACACACAAACCATATACTTCATGCACACAAACGATATGGCCGAGTGGGACGTGACAGGTGGAAACAATCTAAAATGATCAATTAAAGGAATTAAATGGACCCACTTTATGTTAGGTGTCTTTAACCACTATGTACTTAAACATTTGCTACAATGTTCTTATTATGTACATACGTGTGGTTGCATTGCACGTTTAAAGTACTTGCATTTAATTATATATGTAGTTACACTGTTAACCTTACCCCTAACCCTTATCCTAACCTTAACCTCAGTAGCAGCAAATGTAAATCTTGTGAGAATTTTGCAGAACAACATGTAGTTACACAATAAATACATTGTATAATATGTATTTTAAGATTAGCACATAGTAGTTCAAGACACCTAATATAAAGAGGGACCAGTTAAAGTAATTTAAAAAATGATTCAAAGTAAGGTCTGGGAAAATGGGAAGATGGTATACATATGACATATACTCATTGACCACTTTATTAGGAACACTATACTAAAACTGGGTTGGGCCTCCCTTTGCTCTAAAAACAAAAGCCTAAATTCTTCATGGCACGGATTCCAAAAGATATTGTAAACATTCCTTTGAGATTCTGGTCCATTTTTACATGATTGCATCACACAGTTCTGCAGATTTGTCAGCTGCACGGTCATGCTGCAAATCTCCCATTCTACCACATCCAAAAGGTGAATCATTTTATGAAACCTGTTCATGTAACCAGTTTGAGACCACATTTGCTTTCTGACATGATGCATTATCATGTTGGAAGTAGCCATTAGAACATGTGTAAATTATGGCCATTAAGGGATGCACATGGTCAACAACAATACTCGATGATTGATTGGTATTAACAGGCACAAAGTGTGCCAAGAAAACATTCTCCACACAATCACACCACCGCCACCAGCCTGGCCTGTTGACACAAGGCAGGTTGGGTTCATGGATTCATGTTGTTGGTGCCTCATGTTCCGAATGTACCATCTGTGTGCCTCAGCAGAAATCAATATTCAGTAGACCAGGCTATGTTTTTCCAGTCTTTGACTGTCCAGTTTTACTGAGCCTGTGCCCACTTCAGCCTCAGCTTTCTGTTCTTGGCTGACAGAAGTGAAACCAACGTGGTCTTCTGCTGCTGTAGCCCTTCTGCATCAAGGTTCGACATGTTGTGCATTTTGAGATGCTATTCTGCCCACTACAATTGTACAGAGCGGTTATCTGAGTTACCGTAATCTTTCTATCAGCTCGAACCAATCTGGCCATTCTCTGTTGACCTCTCAACAAGAGGTTGTTGATCAACAAGACATTTCTGCCCGCAGAACTTCCGCTCACTGGATGTGTTTTTGTTTTATGCACCATTCTCTTAACACTCTAGACTGTTGTGCGTGAAAATCCCGGTGTACAATGGGGCTAAGGGCTGCACAATGGAAAAGACCTGTTGAATATAATTTTCTCCTAAAACACTAAATGGCAGAAATAACTATTGCAGTACCTTCCTAAACCCCTGTAACACTGCAATAAATATTTAACATAAGTGGAAAGGAATGGATTTGTTGCAATGGACTTGCAAACCTACTTTCTTTTTTTCTACCCAATTTGACATGCCCAATTCCCAATGCGCTCTAAGCCCTCGTGTTGGCATAGTGACTCGCCTCAATCCTGGTGGTGGAGGAAGAATCTCATTTGCCTCTGCTTCTGAGACAGTCAATCCGCACATCTTATCACGCGTCTTGTTGAGCGCGTTATCACAGAGACCTAGCGCGTGTGGAGTCTCGCGCTATTCTCCGCGGCATCCACACAAATCTCACCGCGCCCCACCGTGTGCAAGAACCACGTTGTAGCGACCACGAGGAGGGTAACCCAACATGACTCTACCCAACCTAGCAACCGGGCCAATTGGTTGCTAAGGAAGCCTGACTGGAGTCACTCAGCATGCCCTGGATTCCAACTTGCAACTCCAGTTGTGGTAGACAGTTTCTTTACTGTCAGTTTCTTTATTGCAGAAGCCATCAGCACAGCTGGGACCTGGGAAGGCAGCTCAAATTCCCAGAAACCATTACCACAACTAGACTTAGGCCTGACATGGTCCTCCTTTCAGAATCATCAAGGCAGGTGGTCCTACTGGAATTGACTGTGCCCTGGGAAGACCGAATGGAAGAGGCATTTGAACGGAAGAGGGCCAAGTATGAGGAATTGGCTGGTGAATGCCGTAGCAGAGGATGGAAGACCCGCTGCCTCCCCATCGAGGTTGGCTGCCGAGGGTTTACCGGCCAGTCGCTCTACAGGGCCCTCAAGCTTCTGGGAATAAGGGGACTGCACATTAGGAAAGCCATCAGGAACATCACGGATGCTGCTGAGAAGGCATCTAGATGGCTGTGGATCAAAAGGGGTGATCCGTGGATCACACATGCTACCTAGTCACAAGTCAGGGACTGATCACCCCTGGCTGGATCGCCTGGGCGAGGGTGTATGATGTTGAAAGACCCGAAACACCCGATGACTCCAGGTTACATCACTGATGATGTGTCTAGGTTGCACCTGCAAGGTGTATACAAATCACTTGCTGAGCTACCCAGGCCAATCCCACATTCTTGACAGCGAAAAGTTTGCTCAAACTAAACTCAAACTTAACCGGATAATGATTAAAACTGGCTTCTTGAGACAGGCCTCACCAACTTAGTTTTACACTCTTCAGGAAGTCAACCAAGCAATGGCTTACTTAAAGTTGACCCAGCAAGGTAAACTGGGAGACAGGAAAGTATTTAAACATCAAGTTACACACTTCACCTTAAACACAACAGCTCCTCTCTCAAGGTCACTTGGGTCTCACTATCAGGTTTTCAGAAAATCTTCTCTCCTTTTCCTTCGCTATCTCTCGTTCATTCTGTCTTTTTCTGTGTTGTGTGGTGTCAGGGTTTTGAGGAAGAAGAGCAGGATGCTTTTGATGTGAGTTTGACGAAGAATGCTCAGGGGCTGGGCATCACCATCGCTGGATATGTGGGGGACAAAACCTCAGGTGAGCTTTGAAGCATGCAAATAATTAGAATAATAAATATCACTGATTAGCAAACTGAACTAATGAAGGAATATTACAGATATTGAGCACACACACAACACCTGAAAATGGATTTACAGAGGGAGTTCTATTGATGGTGCTTTTTATGGAGCTTTTCCACTGCATGGTACAACTCGACTCAACTCTACTCTGCTCACTTTTTTGGGGGTTTCCACTGTGGATAGAACCTGGTACCTGATACTTTTTTAGTACCACCTCGGTCAAGGTTCCAAGCGAGCCGACACTAAATGTGACGTCAAAACCCTGCAGATCACTGATTGGTCAGAGAGAATCGTCACTACCAGCGTCACTGGATTTGCGACACAGGACATCAACCCGCTAGATTTAAAGTTTTAAACAGCGATAACAGAATCATTTGTTCACGCTGTGCGCAAAACCACGCCGTGATCAATAAACGAGGTGCAAAATGAAAAAGTCTCTCAGGAAGTGTATCAGCTGTTGGCCGCACACGGCTACCACCGGACCTACCTACAGTGTAGGGAAAGTAAAAATTTGTTTTAAAGTGACTACAGAACCATCAAGGAAAAGTGGAAGTGGTTCGACCAAATTGACGCTATCTAAACCGGCGAGCAATGGGAGGGAGAGTGCCCTGGACTCACGATGAAGGATGGTATGTTATGTTAACTCTAAAGCTTCACTTTATTTAGTTGACCAGGTACTGGAAGCTTGCTTCTAAAACAATCAGATCAATTTAACTGTTACACTTGGGTAAAATCATTATGCAGCACAATGAGCTAGTAGCTAACAGCTAGTGGTTGTGTTATTGTTCTGGTCAGTTTGTGTCGTTTTTAAGATGATGTTACGGCAGTAGAGGCGGCGCAACTATGACGATCAGCCTATAATCACACCCACGTTGAGGTGGCACTAAACTGCAATGGAAATGCAAGCTCAGAAAAGTAAAGCGAGTAGAGTTGAGACGAGTCGAACTGTAACTTGCAGTGTAAAAGTGCCGTTAAGGTTCGTACTTAGGTTTACAGATTTGAACAAAACTCTTTTGAAGAAAAAAAAAGTCATATAAAAAAGTCTAGCCAAAAAGAAGGTGTTTGTTGTGGTCGCTCCAAACAGTTTGCCAGCGCATACTTTCAGGAACACTTCATACATATCGGTTACCTAACGTAACCTCGGTTCTCTCTAGATGAGGGAACGAGTATTGCGTAAGCTAGCTTACGCTACGGGAAAGATTCATCTTTTCTGAGATATTGAAGCCAAAAAATTATCCTTAATTTTTGTATCCATTGTCAACGCAGTGCGGCAGCTGCAGACCTTGAGCGGGCTATCTAGCGAGCTCATAGGTTGCTCTGCGGCAACTGCTGCAGCCTATAGACGAGCTTGGGCGAACTCGCATCCAATGAGAGGCGTCCGCGCGCTCACTGCATCAAAGCCCGCCAAAATGGGCGTGACTAGAGTGCATATAAGCATAGTTCGTAGGCTGGAACCCTGGTTTTCATTGACTGAAGCGAAAAGTCGCTCGTGGCGCGAAGCACGGCCGGCTACGCAATACTCGTTCCCTCATCTAGAGAGAACCGAGGTTACGTTAGGTAACCGATACGTTCTCTTACGAGAGGTTCTCTCGTATTGTGTAAGCTAGCTTACGCTCACGGGAACCCATTGTCAACGCCGTCGCGCCAAGCATCCACTGTATGAGCCCCAGGGAATTAAGGGGGACCCGGGGAGCCCTTATGAGTGGGGAAATAATATTTGGCCGGCAAGAATGCGGGTCATTGATTGTGTAATACATAAGCACATAGTGGGAAGGGAACGACAGAGCGGCGGTGCCGGTCTGTGTGGAATGTGACCCATCAGTGCAGCTCACCAGGGGAGCTGTAGCGTATTAAACCGCTAGTAGTTTTGCCTGCAGAGCGGGCACTTCCATATTGTAAAATCTGACAAAGGTGGAGGGGGAAGTCCATCCCGCTGCCACACATATGTCGTGAATGGAAATCCCGCTGGACCATGCCCACGAGGATGCCATGCCTCTAGTGGAGTGAGCCCTAATGCCCAACGGGCATGGCAGGTCTTTTGACGCGTATGTAGCAGCAATAGCGTCCACTATCCATCTAGATAGTGTCTGTTTTGAGGCGGCGAGACCTTTGGTGCACCCTCCGAACGAAACAAAAAGCTGCTCAGAGCGTCTGAAAGCGGCGGAGCGCGCAGTATACAATCTCAGTGCTCTGACCGGGCAAAGGAGATTGGCGTCGCGTTCGCTATCGGGTGCTGGCAGCGCCGATAGGGAAATGACCTGTGCTCTGAAAGGAGTACCGATCACCTTGGGAACATAGCCGTGTCTAGGCTTTAAAATGACCTTGGAGTCACTTGGTCCAAACTCAAGACACGCAGCGCTGACAGACAGCGCGGAAGGTCTCCCACACATTTGACTGATGACAGGGCAGTCAGAAAAACGGTTTTGAGTGAAAGGTATTTCAAATCCACGGATTGAAGTGGTTCGAAAGGGGGGGCTTTCATAGTTTCGAGAACTATAGAAAGATCCCAGATAGGAACCGATGGGGGCGCGGGGTTCATCCTTCTAGCTCCCTGAGGAAGCCGGATGACCAGCTCGCTTTTACCCCATGACTGGCCGTGCAGGGGTTCAGCTGAACGCGCAATGGCCGCCACATACACTTTGAGCGTGGATAGGGATCTGCCCTTATCCAGCAGCTCTTGTAGGAATACTGAGCAGCGTACTGACACCCCACATGTCCGTGGGTCCAGGTCTCTGTCGGTGCACCATTTTGAGAACACAGACCATTTTGACGCATAGAGTCTTCTCATGGAAGGGGCTCTAGCGTGTATGATGGTGTTTATTACTCCTTCTGGCAGAGCGACGGGTAGTCGCTGATCACCCACGCATGCAGCACCCAGCTCTGGGTGGGGATGCCAGATTGTGCCGCGAGCTTGAGAGAGGAGATCTGCTCTCACTGGGATGGGCCACGGCGCTGTCAGTGACAGCTGCGTAAGCTCCGGGAACCATGTCTGATTCTCCCAATGTGGGGCTATGAGGAGCACCGAGTGACGCTGCTTCCTGATCCTCTGCATTACCTGTGGCAATAGCGAGACGGGAGGGAAGGCGTAAGCGGGCGCCTGGGCCAGTCCTGGGCCAGCGGCCCTCGCTGAGAAAAATATTGGGCAGTGAGAGTTCTCTTTGGACGCAAAGAGGTCTATCTCTGCTCTGCCGAATAGGTGCCATAACGCCTGGACTGTTTGAGCGTGCAGGACCATTCCCCTGGGGGAATATTGTCTCTGGACAGTCTGTCCGGCCGCCGCTCAGGTGGCCTGGCACGCAGCGCCGCCTCAGCGAGCGCAGGTGGCACTGGGACCAACTCAGTATGCGTTTGGCCAGATGGAAGAGGTTCCTGGATCTGATACCGCCCTGACGGTTTAGGTAGGATACCACAGATCTGTTGTCCGAACGGACCAGGACGTGGTGACCCTGAATGACCGGGAGAAAGCGCACGCAGCGCGCATCGACCGCTATCATTTCCAGACAATTTATGTGAAGGAGCTTTTCCTGAACTGACCATAGGCCAAAACCGAGAGCCCTCGCAGACCGCGCCCCAACCCGTGTTGGACGCTGCCTGTCGAGATGACTTTTCGGCGAGATACAGCTCCCATTGTCACTCCCCGCTGATACCATTCGCCACTGTCCAGGGCTGCAGAGCTGATATACAGGTCTGAGTCACCTTGATGGGCTGGCGGCCTGTGGCCCAAGCCCGGCGAGACGCTGGTGTTTAGCCAATGCTGAAGCGGCGATGTGCAGTAAACCCAGCTGAAGTACTGCTGCGGCTGAGGCCATGTAACCTAGCACTCTCTGGAATTTCTTCAGAGGCGTGAGGCTGTTCATCTGAAAAGATGCGGCTAGTCGCTGAACACGGCGCCGCTGTGTAGATAAGCGAGCCGCCATTGCCACGGAGTCTAGTTCTATTCCAAGGAAGGAAATTGTCTGACTGGGCTGTAGTGAGCTCTTAGTCCAATTGACTGCAAGACCCAAACTGTTCAGATGGCTGAGGAGAACTGACTCTGTGAGACAGAAGCTCCATATGTGACTGTGCCATAATCAGCCAGTCGTCCAAATAGTTCAAAATTCGCAAACCCTGACTCCACAGGGGTGCGAGCGCCAGCATCCATGCACTTCGTGAAAGTACAGGGTGCTAAGGACAGGCCGAACGGGAGGACGGTGTATTGATAAACCTGGCCGTCGGCGTAATCTCAAGAATGGCCTGTGACGGGATTTATCTGAATCTGAAAGTATGCATCTTTCAGATCGAGAGAAATAAACCAGTCCCTCTGGCACATGCGCGAGGAGTTTCCTGATTGTAAGCATTTTGAACGGTCTTTTGCAAGCACCTTGTTCAAAACCCTGAGATCTAATATGGGTCTGAGGCCGCCGTCTTTCTTGGGAACAAGAAAATAACGGCTGTAAAGCCCCGACTCGCTCAGAGAGGGTGGCACTTTCTCTATGGCCCATTTGCACAGAAGGCTTGTTATTTCTGAACGAAGCATGCACGCTGCTTCCGTGTTCACAGTGGTTTCGAGCCGCGCTCTGAAGCGAGGAGGGCGGCGATCGAACTGTAGCAAATAGCCCTGTTGTATTGTGCTTAACACCCACTTGGATATCCCTGAATAGCTTCCCACGCTTTGAAGCTGTAACGCTAGAGGGTGAATGGCCAATTCGCTCTGATTGCCGCACACAGAGCCTGAACAAAATGTGTGAGCGCTGCTTAGTGTGTTCATGCATGATTGCTCGCAGACAGCATGAACAGGCTGTTTTGTGAGTGTTACTTCCGATTGGAATGAATGGGGAAAGAGTCACATCTGTTACGTGATGCTAAGCATAGTCATGGGCACGGGACTTACACACAGAGGAATGTTTGCTGGCCGTGTAACAGAGCCGGCAGAGAATGGGCGCCGCGACGTATTCGTGGGCGATTTATTGACTCTAGCGCCGAGCAGTTCAGAACCGCTTTATGTGAGCGTGCTCTGGTGGGGACACGAGACATGCAGTGCTTGTGTGCAGAAGTGAACACTGGATTGTGGTCACATTTTCTACACATAGGGCTGGTCGTGTGACAGAGCTGCCAGAGAATGGGCGCACGATGCATTTGTGGGCTCTTCATTGACTCTGACGCCGAGCTGTTCGTGAATCGCTTTATGAGAGCGTGCTCTGATAGGGGCACGGATGTGTTATGCTTGTGTGTAGGGGCTAACACTGGGTTGTGGGCACATTTTCTACACATAAGACATGTTTGCTCTTTACAAGATTTATTTGGGTCGCCGTGAAAACGGCGCTTGAGTGCAGGCAAGCGGGCAGTGTCACCGGCTTGTTGGCTGCTAAATTCACCACTGTAGTAGCCTGAGAGAAGGGGACTGACAGGGGCAAAGCTTTGACGGTGGTCCGCCGCGGGCGGACTGAGCCGCCGCTTGTTCAACAAAGTTAGGAAGACTTCGGTTGCTCTGGTTTCAGCGCTACCTTAAATCGAGGCCCGCTGGGGCGGCGGTCTCGCGGCGGCTGTCTGAGCGCGATCGAGGGCGGCCGCCCTGTCGACGCTGAGAAGTCTGGAGATTGTTGAGCTGGGCGCTGTGAAGAGGCTCGTGCAGGAGGCTGATCACGTGAGCGCCTGCAGAGGAGCTAGCGCTCAGGCAGAAAGAGATTCATGGCTTGTGTGGCTTTTGGACCTCTGAAAACCGGTCAATGATACCACTCACCGCGGAGCCGAAGAGACCGGATGGAGAGAGCGGTGCGTTGAGGAACGAGAGCTTCTGCTTCTCCCATGTCGACTAGCATTAACCACAGATGTCTCTCGGTCACAGTCAGCCGCCATGCACTTCCCTATAGCTTGGGCTGCAGCTTTGGTAGCTGGAGGGCGAGGTCCAGTAGCACTCGTATGTCTGCAACCGCCTCTGGATGCCTACTTTCCTCATCCCACTCCCGCAGAAGGTCCGCTTGGAGGATCTGTAGGACGGCCATAGAGTGCAGAGCAGATGCAGCTTGGCCGGGCGGCGGAATAGGCGCGCCAACACAGGCGGAAGTTGTTCTGCAGGCCTTAGACGGGAGCACTGGTTTAGACCGCCATCTCGCGGAGGGCGGACAAAGGTGTGCTGCTACCGCGATCCTCGACCGGAGGGATGGAAGCGTAGCTCTTCTCAGTGGCGCTGCCCACCGAGCAAGAGAGGTGGAGACGTGGATCGACCCTGGTCGAGAAAGGCGCTGCTCCATGATTTGGAAAGCTCGGCGTGGAGTTCCGCAGGAAGGAGCGCCCGGTAGCGGAAGCAGCAGCGGCGGCTCTGTAGAAAGCAGCCGCAAGTCTGTTGGGTGCCTGCTCAAGGGCGTGACCACTGAGCTCGAGGCGTCGACGGCCTGTGTGAGGAGGCGTGTTAGTTCCCTTCGACCGGGCGCTGGTCCTGCTGGATTCCTGGGCCGAGGAGGAGGCGCGTGAGCCTGACCACTCGCTGTCCGTAGCCATGATGGAACAGCCCTTATCCTCGCGCTTCGTCCGGAGATGGCAGCAGAGCAGCCGCCGGCGGCAACTGCGCGTCCCGGTGGGCGGGAGGGTGAAGGCGATGCTCGAGGGATGGGCTCCGGCGAGGCAATCGCTTCTACCATTGTTTCCGCAGCCTTTGAGAGCGGGCGCTTTTTCTGGCGCTGCTGAACGGAAGGCGGCGCGGCGGCTTCGGTCCTGAGCGCTCGAAGTCGAGCCCGCAGGGTCGACATCGGCAGCTCCTCGCAGAGATCACATCCGCCGGGCGAGGGCGAAGCTCTGCATGCCCCAGTCCCAGGCAGAGAGCGCAGATGATGTGGCGGTCTCCGGTGCTGAGAGGAGCGCGGCATGAGGCGCAAGTGGAGCGAGGCATCTTAAAAAGACGCCAGTACTCTTTTGTGAAGTTCTTAAGAACTAGCTTGCTTTTAAAAGGATACGTCGCCGGATGGCGTAGCTCGCAGGACGGCTGAAGGTGGCGAAGACGGCCGGCTTCTTCGAGCGCTGTCCACGCTTGCTTGATGCCCCTCGAACGGCGACGCGGCTTCCAGTTCAGTGATGCGAAGAGCTTCGCTGAAGAGATGAAAATCAGGGTTCCAGCCTACTGAACTATGCTTATATGCACTCTAGTCACGCCCATTTTGGCGGGCTTTGATGCAGTGAGCGTGCGGACGCCTCTCATTGGATGCGAGTTCACCCAAGCTTGTCTATAGGCTGCAGCAGTTGCCGCAGAGCAACCTATGAGCTCGCTAGATAGCCCGCTCAAGGTCTGTAGCTGCCGCACTGCGTTGACAATGGATACAAAAATTAAGGATAATTTTTTGGCTTCAATATCTCAGAAAAGATGAATCTTTCCCATAGCGTAAGCTAGCTTACGCAATACGAGAGAACCTCTCGTAAGAGAACTGCTGTTAACACCTTATTACTGCCATTGGTTTCAATTCTTCAATTGAGATCACAGATAACAACATGAACACACTGTAGTGCAGAGTTGCCGAGCTGGTGCAAAGTTACCTATCTGTATTATTGTCCTCTTAGACAATTTCCCAGACCTTGTAATGTGATTTTTTTCGGATTAGTCTGACAGAAGAAACCAAATCTGTTTAAAAACTCTTAAGTGCCCATTAAGTTCCTATTCACTCTGTTGTATATGCAGCTTCACTCATGCAGCCTGTAATTTGCATTTTCACATGCAAATGTTTGCCAGAATTTTGCAGCTCATCACCGCTAGTGATGCCGCAAAGCTCATTTGCATGTGAAAATTATCAGTGGTGAATTTGCCACAAATTTGCAGTGAACTCTCGATTTTTAAATCAAGTGTATCTACTCAAAGCGTGACACACGTATATGAGTTTACACTAATCTTTGCAGTATGAATATCTTTCTTTATGTATATAAATTTTTCAAGATTTTGTGTGGATTCCATTCCAATAACAGAGGTCAATCTGTGTATATTATGGCCATGTATAGCATGTTAGCATTAGCTTTAGCGCCATGAATGCAGAGTGTAAACATGACAAATTGCACATGATCTAATGCATATACATATTACTTTAATCAACATTGAGTGCTTAAAACAGCTTCTTTTTTGATCGCATGTGGATTCTATTCATGAATAAAGCATGTAGTAATTTATCAGATTGGTTAGTTTAACATGTTGTCTGTAGATCTTATATTTCTGGCCCCAGCAGCATAAGCTATGGAATGATTTTCCGGACATTATTCAAAAGGAATTGCAAATTGTATTTGCAATTGCGTTTTCAATTTGTGGACGCATAAAATGTGACATAATCCAAACGCAATTGCAAATCGCGCATTACCGTTTGCATTTTCGTTTAAGCGAACGCACAGTGACTGCCAAATTTCAAATGGAAAAGCAAAGTCCGTTTGCAACTGTGTTTCCCATATCTTACGAGTTTTGGCCCTGTCATATTTAAATAGCAATTTCATTTACCACGTCTGCTTTTTCACTTTCTCAGCGTCGCGTATGTAGCCAGCCAAAACTCAAATGGAATACTAATTCCCTTAGTATTTCCATTTCCGATGCCTTACACAGAAACCTGTCAATCAGGGTCAAGGGTGGGATTATGCTATGGGGCGTGTTTGTCTTGGGAAGTGACGTCACTCACAGTCGACGGTCAAGAGTCATTATATAAACAAGCATTAAAAGTAATGGACCAGAAATCTGTAAGATGGCATCACTGCATCATTCTAAGGAAGCATAATATCTTGAGTTTTGACAGTTTTGTAAATTTTTCTTTTTAAAACTAATTTTTAAGTGTGTGAACAACGTTGCACCAGAAATATTCTGTCAACTAGTACATAAACAAAAGAGCGGAATAAGAACTAGAGGCACAATAAGTGGAAACTATAGCCATAAAACGTAGAACAACATTTGGTCAGACATCATTTTCAGTAAGAGGCATACATTTGTGGAATGCATCTGAAATTAAAACATTGACAGACTTCAAGGTTTTTAATACACATTTAAAGCAATGGCTGAAACTGAAACAACTTTGTGAACACTGACTGTACAGGACATAACACAATGCATACAAACATAATGTTGCATATGTGAGCACGCACAGACATATGCACACTTTTGTGTTCTTGTATTGTTAAATGTGTCTAGACTTTGATATATAGTGACTTCCACATCTACTTAAGCCCATATCTTATTTCATATATGGGATGTATTTGTTGTATGTATTTTATTAATTATAAATCTTAAACTCAATACTCTGTAATTTTTGTTTTAAATTTATAAGCCTAACCAGGGACAGGGGTTGCAAATTAGTCATGGCTAGAAACATGTATGCGTGGCATCTACTTTGTATTCTTTATAAAGCAATGTTCTATGCATTTGTCCCTGTCAAATAAACATTAAAATAAATACAAAATAAATACAAAATAAATAAAGAGGCGATGCCCTGAACAGACGCCGGTTTATTTGATCTTGACCGTCGACTGTGAGTGGTCTCTTCCCAAGACAAACACGCCCCATAGCATAATCCCACCCTTGACCCTGATTGACAGGTTTCTGTGTAAGGCATCGGAAATGGAAATACTAAGGGAATTAGTATTCTATTTGAGTTTTGGCTGGCTACATACGCGACGCTGAGAAAGTGAAAAAGCAGGCGTGGTAATTGAAATTGCTATTTAAATATGACAGGGCCAAAACTCGTAAGATATGGGAAACACAGTTGCAAACGGACTTTGCTTTTCCATTTGAAATCTGGCAGTCACTGTGCGCTCGCTTAAACGTAAAATGCAACGGTAATGCGCGATTTGCAATCGCGTTTGGATTATGTCACATTTTATGCGTCCACAAATTGAAAACGCAATTGCAAATACAATTTGCAATTCCTTTTGAATAATGTCCGGAAAAATCATTCCATAATAAGCAGTGTCCAAAACAGTATACCATTTCTCAACTGATTCAACCTTCTTTCAATCTCTGAACAAAGTATGCAGAAGAATTTAATTGTTAGTTTATAAGTACTTTAATTATTTACCGTGGACGTGTAACTCGTCCCCTCCCCCCTTTGATCAACGCATATGAAAGTCGTATCGAATTATACAGATTTATAGGAGAGATGTACTGCTGGAAGTGTTGGATAATAACAGATTACATGTAATCTGCATTATGTAGTTGTATAAAATTACATTTTAAAATGTGTGTAATCAGATTACAGTTACTTTTTTATGGATTGCATGATTACATGTCCAAAAGTAATCTAAAAGTAATTAGATTGACTATAAAGTGTAATTTGAAAAAAGTTTAGTCTTGTCATTTGTAATTAGATTACATTTCTGAAGTAATCTACCCAACACTGGCTGTTGCTTTTCTAAGTAATCAGATGATTTTTTGCCTGGAGGATGATAAAATGAGTGAAAATATGATGTAGATTTACTTTAAAGAAGGGTCATGAGTCATATCTACAGACCAGAATATCATAGATGATGGCTCTTAGGCTTGGACTTGTGAGCAGCCTCCTAGCAACCATTTAGCTACCCTATCAACTGCATAACAACACATAAAAAGCAGAACACCTTAAAAACAGAATAGCAGTGCAATAGCAACTACCTAACAACACCCTACCAAGTTACAAAATCATGACAAAATCGGTATATAATAAAATAATGTTTTGGCTTGTTTCCCGAAAAGGAAACTACTCTAGAAAAATGTGCTTTTAGAGTTGGCAATGTAAATCCTGCATGTAATAGGACTTTATTTATACTTTATTTCAAATATTCACACCTGTTGCTGTCCCTGACAGCTGTGAGTTTCATCTTTACTGCTTCTCTATCTTACTGTGGGCAGATTTCAACATGAAAGCTGATTCTCATTCTACCCTGCTTCATGTCAGCAGCGTTTCACCTTTGCTGCATGCAATTTCCTCTTGTAGAGCCCTCTGGCATATTCGTGAAGAGCATTTCGATGGACAGTGCTGTGGAGCAAGATGGGCGAATCCATGTCGGTGACCAGATCATAGCTGTAAGTTATTTCACAAAGAATTAAACTGCTTTTCAACAAAAAGGTTTTTCATGCTCAAAAGTGAAGATTTTCTTTTAAACTTTACAGTTTTTTGTGTGAGTGTATGAGTGAATATATGTTTATGTTTACAGTATATATATATATTATATACAGTATATACGGTACGAGTATCTATCTGCCCATCCATCCATCTATCAGGAATGATATCTAAAACGAATCATTTTGTAGTCAAGTACTCTAACCCACAAAAGAATGATACGAATGTGACAAAACGTAATGCTCAAAATGGCGGCTGTTATGCCTTTTTAATAGAGTTTGTGTCCTCTAGAACGTGCATGTGCGTTAGCTGGTCAGGCCTGTAAAATATACTATGAGATAAGTATTCAGGGCTTAATTGCAGTGTGTGTGTGTGTGTGTGTGTGTGTGTGTGTGTGTGTGTGTGTGTGTGTGTGCAGGTAGACGGTATGAATATCCAGGACTATACTAACCAGCAGGCAGTTGAAGTTCTGAGACACACGGGTCAGACTGTACACCTAAAACTGGTCCGACGCGGCTTTAAACCGGAGGACACATGCCCGCCAATCATACCAGTCACCATGGAGATTAGACCTGCCCCTAGTGCATCCAGAAACTCAACAATGGAACGCGCAAATGGCAAACACGGTAACTGTTGTTACATGCACAATAATCAATCTGTTACCATTTCTAAATAAGAGTGTTACAATGAAGCTGTTCACATGCATCACTCATGTCCATTTGACTCAGTAATGTTTTCCTCATTTGAAAAGCTTAACACCTAAAGACATAATTGTAATTATGTAGGAAATCTTGAGCACTCACTTTAAAATGAAGACTTATAAAAGCTGTTGTATTCTACATGGAGAGAGAGTCCACACATGGGGGCGGCCATTTTAGAATCACATGACCAGCTGAAAACTACTCACTTAAAGGAATATTCCGGTTCAATACAAATTAAGCTTAATCGACAGCATTTGTGGCATAATGTTGATTACCACAAAAATTTACTTCGACTCGTCTCTTATTTAAAAAAAGCAAAAATCTGGTTTCAGTGAGGCACTTACAATGGAAGAGAATGGGGACAATTTTTGGAGGGTTTAAACAGAAATGTGAAGCTTAACATTTTATAAAAGCACTTATATTAATTCTTCTGTAAAATGTCTGAAAAATTGTCATTTTTACAGTCATTTTAGGGTTTGTTGACATTACGTTGTCATGGTAACAAAGTTGTAAAATTGCCTATAACTTAACACAGAAAAGGTTATTTAGCGATTTTGTAACACTAAAATGATGTTAACACGCATATTGTTTATGTCTTGTGGCTATTATTTTGAAACAGTGTGTGTTTTAACATTTAAAAATGTTTCACTTCCATTGTAAGTGCCTCTAATGCTGTAGATTGAGCTTTATTTGCATTGAACCCAGAATATTCCTTAAATCTCAGTAACCATCCTGTTATTTAACACTTAACTCATTGATTAAAGTAATTGTGGCTGACTATGAAAAGTAAATTTCTACAATGCCATCTGAAACTGAAAACTATTGATTTTAAATGATGCTGCCTCCAGGCCACTAGGTGTCAGTGTAAATCCAAGATGACACAAAGACAAAAGTTAGTGCGCCTGTAAAGACCTCTTACATATCAAATGACTAGTCGTTTAAAAAAAAATAGGAAATATCCTTTAATTTAAATCACTTTTTTTGCTACTCGCTATTGCTAGTTGTTGGCAGATTGTTTGTTTTCTCATCTTGTTTCGAGAAGAATTTTTCCTATTTATTTCAGTACAGATATCTAAATCATGAACCAAACTAACCATCTCTGAGATTAATTACTACATTACAATCTTTGAATTAATTCAAAAAAGTATTTAAAATCAATTAAAAGACAAAACATACTCATCCCATGAAGCACTGCGAATGACATAATC
The DNA here is from genome assembly GCF_025860055.1 of Xyrauchen texanus. Lineage (NCBI taxonomy): Eukaryota > Metazoa > Chordata > Actinopteri > Cypriniformes > Catostomidae > Xyrauchen > Xyrauchen texanus. The sequence continues at coordinate 59,954,836 of NC_068277.1, read as the reverse complement.
AAAGAAAAAATGACGGTACAATATCAAACTACTACCAGTGTTGGTAGACTACGGTATTTCTGAAATGTAATTAGATACAGTTTACAAATTATACTAATTGTAATCCGTAATGTGATCTTTTATATTATACCATTTAGCTAATCTGATTACTTTTGGATTCAGTTTTGGGTTTTGATAAATCTAATCGTTCATTTTATATGTATTAACACCAATTAACACTCCTTCCATTTTACAGTAGTATGATTAAAAAATGTAATCATGTAATCCATAAAAAGTAACTAATCTGATTATGCACATTTTAAATGGCAATGTAGTGTAATTAGAAGTATTTTTGTTACCTGATTACATTATACAGATTACTTGTAATCTGTTTCTTAGCAACACTAACTATATCCTTATAGTCACTGATTACAATTGTAAAAACAATACATTTGTGTCTTCTACAGAAACAGGTTTATACGTTATCGTTAATGAACACTTTATGTGTGGATTTATTACTTTTGGAACGGGAATGTTGCACTTTATTAGAGGGTTGGAAATGATCATTCTAGAAAGCCTTTTACTCAACTAAAATATTAGTTATACTTGTGTGCAAGATTATCAGGTCATCAATATCTCAGGTCCATTTTTGTCCCAGAAGAGACAGACTTTAAATTTGAAATGCATATCTCAAAAGGTTATTCTTTCACAAATTCCAACTTTTAGGAGTACAGTAGCATAAAGATGACCTCAAAGCTAACAAACATGTTCTAAAACCCACAAAACACAAGTTGGATTTCATAGGGTCTTTAAATGCTAGTTTGGTAGATCCTCTGCACCATATTTAGAGTCACAGCCAAAATCTCGACTCATCCTTTCATCATATTCCCCAGAAGCCTGTTGTTATATAAAGAGAGTTTAAACCAGCAGAGTCACTGAGCGAGAGACAGGGTCACAGTTTGACGCCCTTGTGTTTTCTGCTGGATGTGTGTTTTTAGACGAGAGGTCGTATCTCAGTCCAGCTGAAACCTCCAAACCCCCGCCTGTCACAGTTCCACCCATCAGAACTCCAGAAAGGCGAGACGGTGAGAGAGAGACACACAAGTTTATCATTTTATCTCGTAAAGAATAAACAGGCAGAGATGATCTTAGATGATCTCAGCAGGTAATGTTGTAATTTCTCTCCTGGGTTTTGTAGGAATGAAGCTGAGCTCTGAGGAGGAACTCAAACTCCTGCAGAAGTGGCAGAAGGACGTCAGCATGTGCAGCGAGGTCATTGTGAGTAACACATTTATATTCAAGAGCAGGAGTAAAACAACACTTTATAGTGATCCCATGAAAGCAAGCAAAGTTTTTAAAGATCTTTAAAGTCCATGTGAGATGCCTTGCTTCGTTTTTGGTATTGAAGTCATTATTTGCATAGGATCGATCCGTCCTTCTCTATGCATAGATTCTATGGATACTCAGCCTATAAAGGCCCATTGCTGCTTTTCAATTGGAGTCTATGGGAGACACAAGATTGCTGTTCATTGGACAAGAGGCTCTAAACAATACCAATCTTACTACTATACCATTCATTTTCCTATTGGTCGACACAGCGAATTCACCTGTCGAAAAATATCCACCAATATTTGCCTAGGAAATTCTTTGCCACCAGAAGTCCATGATTGCGCACATTCCCATTGAGATGACTATATTTGACCCGTGGAAATTCTCTGTGGTTATGTCATGATAGCAAAATAAAAAAGCTTATTATTATCATTTTTAAAAAGGGAGGAGAAAAATCCCTCATTAGAAAATTCGGTTTGTGATGGGTTTTTAAGAGGATTCTGACATTTATGACGATTTTAAGTTATGTTTGTGTGTGCAGGTCGTTCAGGTGGAGAAGTTCAGTGAGAACAGTGGTTTAGGGATCAGTCTAGATGTGTGTGCCGGTCATCACTTCCTGTGCTCTGTGCTTCCGGAGGGTCCTGTTGGACGTTCTGGAAAAATCTGCAATGGAGACGAACTGCTGGAGGTAAAATGACACAAAATGTATTAGTGGTCTTTACGTATTTACTGTGGAAAAATAAGTGAACCCTTGGATATAATAACTGGTCGATGCTCCTTTGGCAGCAATAACCTCAACCAAGTGTTTCTGGTAGCTGCGGATTAGACCTGCACACTGTTCAGAAGGAATTTAGGACCATGTACTAAATATAATATATGTACAGGAATATTTCCATAGCTGTGGACCATGTAAAGCTCTTTAAAGGGATTAATAGAAATGTAAGAATTGTCATTTTTGTTTTTTCAATGGTAGATTCTTAAACTTTTACATTTGCAGTTCCTCCAATATTGAGTATCAAACACACACACACACACACACACACACACACACACACACTTTTGCAACCACTGAAATTTAGTCATGACAACTCTCTGAAAGATTTAACATGCTAATGTGGGTATGACATATTACTAGGATTTTGGTCTTGGCGGACTAGATTTGCTATGCTGGTGCTGCAGAGCAAGATGAAAGACTTGCAACTGCTAGAACATACACAGTTAAGCAAATAGAACATACAGAGTTAAGCAAGTAGACGTGCTGCTGCTGCTGCTGCTGTGTTTAGACAAAACACAAGACATGCTGCATCGAGAATGTAGGACATGCTGCTGCACAATTAGATATGCATACAGTCCCCATGTAGCAGATCTAGACCAGTGGAGCTGGAGGGGAGGAGGGTTTCAGGGAAAAGCTCTCGCAGTGGTCTGCTGTGAAACCAGCTTGTCTGCAAAACTGAGCCATTTAAAAAATATACAAAGAGAGAGTACACAAGTTGATTGATTGGCTATCCATTTAAATGTTTAAGGACCGATCAGCTAACACCATGCAAGCCGATTGGCTCAACATATCACATGTGAGTGAGCCGATTGGCTAACAGATGACAAGTTCAAAGAACCTACAGTATGTAGAGCTTAATGCCTGCACTTCAGTCATGACAACGCTTGGAAATATTTAGCATTTTCTTTTTGGGTATGACACATTAATTGTATTTTGGTATTTGTGGACTAGATCTGCTATGCTGCTGCTGCATAACAATCATGGAACTTTCTACGGCTAGAACATACATAGACATGATCAGTTACGCATGTGGATATCATGTGGCTGCTGTACAGTTAGACAAGCACAAGACATGGACTGAGGAATTACATAGTCCCCCCAAACAAGCAGATTTACCCCCAAAAGTTGGATACTGCTGTTGCTCTGAAGATTCATGTGTAGGAAGTGTATGTTAGCTAAGTGTGCCTTGGCCAGTTTGGCCAAATGGCTAGTGACCTGACTCATAAAGTGTACCTTGATCTGGAAAGCCCAGAGCTCATTTAACTAGTGACTTAGCCTCCTAGTTAAAAAACATGCTTATGTGTCATGGCCAAATGCTGACCTTACCGTGCAAGCTTATAGATACAAAAGCCCAAGCAACCATCTAAGCAATTAACATTTTCAGAGAAAAACTCTTACAGCTCGCTGCAGAGATTATGAGTTGATTTTCTACCCTATTACATGTCAAAGGACCTATCGGCTTACAGCATGCGAGCAGATTGGCTTAACATATCACATGAGAGCGAGCTGATTGGCTAACAGATAACAAGTTTAAAGAACCTATCAGCTTGCACTATATAGAGTTTCATGTGTGAACTTCAGTCATTTATTGCTGCATTATTATCTGTTTATTTATACTGTGTGTGTGTGTGTGTGTGTGTGTGTGTGTGTGTGTGTGTGTGTGTGTGTTTAGGTGAATGGCATCTCCCTCAGAGGAGAGACTCATAAAGAGGTTGTCGACATTCTGAAGGTACTTCCTATCTGTGTTACCATGGTCTGCTGTAGACCTGCCCCTCTGATGACTGACAGCCAAACTTATCAACTACAAGCAGGGGATGTGGCCATAGAATCCACAATTCAGGTATATTAAATTAAAGCAATACGCCTAGAGAGGCTTTGTGTTAAAGTGATTTTGTCACAGGTAAGGCTCCGATACATTTACATTTTCTTCTTCATTCTTCGCTCAGAGCTAGAAAGAAATTCGAAACAGCTGAGAAACGGTATACTGTTTCCAAACAATCGGGCACAGCCCACACTGCTTTTGCTGGTGTTTAGAAGAAAATAAGATGTTCGCTGACCTGACAACAAACTACATGTTAAACATGAACAAATCTTACATTAAAAAGTAACTTTTATGTGTTATCATTGATTACATGCCTTATTCTATTAACAGAATCTAGATGAGATCAGAAAGAATCTGTTTAAACCACTCAATGATGATTTAGATGAATATATATATGCAGTAGATTTGTAATGTTTCCATTCTGCATTCATGGCGCTAATGCTAACGCTACACGTGGTCATTATTTGCCCCGCTTAACCTGTTATTGTATTTTATGAACAATTTTCTGAAAAGAATCCCCATTAAATCATGCAAAAGTGTGTATCACACTGTAGATTCAAAAGAACCAGCTCATTAGAGTCATTTGTTAAATGTTTCATGCTTTAGATTCAAAGGAACTGACTCTTATGAGTCAATCATTCTGGAATCGAAGCACACTGTTTGATTCAAAATAAACTGCTCATTAGAGTCATTCATTCAGGAGTCATTTGTTCAATATAGTTCCACTGTATGTTACATGCTATAGATTTAAAAGAATCAACGTAAGTGTTATTTGTTTGGGAATCAGACAGCACTGGTCACGTTGTGTGTTTCACACTGTAGATTCAGTAGAAGATCTTACTGCTAAAGCTTTCAGGCCACATGCACCAAATCCGTGATAGACATACTAGCAACACCTAACTACATGCAGGCAATACTTAGCTAAGTGCTAAAACATGTTAGCAGTGCTTAACTAAGTGCTAAAACATCACAGCAACATGCTAAAACATGTTAGCAATGCCTGGCTAAGTGTTAAAACATGTTAACAATCCATAGCTAAGTGCTAAACAGGCTAGCAACATGCTAAACATGTTACAACATTCTAACAATGACTAACTAAGTACTAAAGCATGCTAGCAATGCCTAGCTAAATGTTAGAACATGTTAGCAATGCCTGGCTAAGTGCTAAAACATGTTAACAATCCATAGCTAAGTGCTAAACAGGCTAGCAACATGCTAAACATGTTACAACATTCTAACAATGACTAACTAAGTGCTAAAGTATGCTAGCAATGCCTAGCTAAATGTTAAAACATGTTAGCAATGCCTGGCTAAGTTTTAAAACATGTTAACAATCCATAGCTAAGTGCTAAATAGGCTAGCAAAATGTTTTACATGTTACAACATTCTAACAATGCCTAACTAAGTGCTAAAACATGTTAGCAATGCCTAGCTAAATGTTAGAACATGTTAGCAATGCATAGCTAAGTGCTAAACATGCTAGCAACAGGCTAACAACATGTTAAAACATGTTAGCCATGCCTAGCTAATTGCTAGCAACATGCTAAAAACATGCTAAACATGTTAGCATTGCCTAACTAAGTGCTAAAACATGATATCAACATGCTAATACATGCTAGCAATGCCTAGCTAATTAGTAAACATTCTAGCAAAGCCTAGTGACATGCTGGAAACACATGGTTACTTCAACTTCAGACTTGTAAAATGTGTTTAAACTTTCAAACAAGGTTTTTTCGAGCCAACCTCAATGTTTGTCTTCAAATGGTACCATCTACATCTAAGTATTTTTGTGTCGATAATGTTCTACATACGTTGACTTTATTCATGAAATCCTGAGTAGTTTTGTCAGACTTTCCCAGATTAGGATTATATCAGATTATATTGCACGTGGACAGATTATAATCTCTGCACATCTTGAATAGCTCTCAAAGGAAAGATAAAACTATGAGATGTTCTTCATGTCCAAATGCACAACATATTTTACCTTCTAATAAAAGGTGCAACCCTCTTCGCATCTGCTTTTTACATCAAGGCGGATGAGAATTATATTTTGTTCTTGTGAACAATTAATGTTGATTTTTGAGAATCAAAGGCTGTCACAATTTTTTTGCAAAGGTGCAAGATGAGCTTGAGGACTTCCTGGTTGCTGGAGAATCCGAAGACGGCATGAAAGATAATGTGACTGAAGAGTCTGTCGGAATGCCGCTAGCGATGTGGGAAATAGAGATTCAGGAGATTGAACTGGAAAAAGGGGAAAGTGGGCTGGGCTTCAGCATTCTCGATTACCAGGTGAGAATGTGAGAGGAAAGTCTAAAAACTGTTGTAGAATTGCCCTGTAAGAAAGTCTGCAGAGCCTCCAAAATGTAGATCTTCAGGTATGAAAGGAAGGATCTTTGGCAGGAAATCATAAAGAATTTAATAATGGTGGTTCTGATTCCAGTTCCACTTAAATAATGCAGTTCCTTAATTATTCCACTAATGATTATATTAGCACTTTTGAATAAATATCTTAAACATGTTCAGAGATATTTGTTTACATTTTGGTGCAACCTTTAGCTTCTTGTATTTTCTCAAAAATGTGTATATCTTGGTAACACCACACTGAGATCCCTTTGTTAAGGGTTTATATAGGAGTTAATTAATTACTAATAATTAATTTACAAATGCATTATAATTCACTAATATGTGATTATAACAACATGCATTAAAAGGGTGACTTTAATGCAATACCTGCAAACACTGAGCCATTTTACATAATATGTTATAAATGTTTTATAACACTTGTTCAAAATTTGTAACCTATGAAAATGTACCTTATTGTAAAGTGGACACGTATGAAGCATTTATTAAGAATATGACATCATTAGAAAACTATAAGAATAAAGTTTAGTATGGTTTAATCATCATCATCATGACACATACTGTGAATGAGCATGAGGGCCTGAAAAGGAGGTGACTAGGTAAGTTCGGAAAAATCAGGGTTGGGACACACAAAATAACCAAATAACTCACCCCAGTCTGTGTGACTTGGATGAACTCAAAGCAGGTTCAATTTGGTTAGAAACATCTGATGGTGTTGACCAAAAAGTGGTAAAGTTTGGATTAGAGATAGATATGAATGTTTCTGCTTCTCTTGGGATTAACATCTATTATCATCTAAATGGTGTGCGTATGTGTGTGTGTGTGTGTGTGTGTGTGTGTGTGTGTGTGTGTGTGTGTGTGTGTGTACAGGACCCCATGGACCCGGATAAGACAGTGATTGTGATTAGGTCGTTAGTACCTGATGGCGAAGCAGAGCGAGATGGGCGCTTGTTGCCAGGAGACCGTCTCATGTATGTCAACAACATCAACCTGGAGAGTGCCAGTTTGGAAGAGGCAGTACAGGCACTAAAGGGAGCAAATATGGGCACCGTCCGCATCGGGGTGGCTAAACCACTGCCGGTAAGAAAATACAGTCTTATCACTACTAAAATCCCATTTATTTTCATTATGTAAAAATCTAGTTGTCTTCATTAAACATTACTTGAAATGTCAAGTTTTGAGCTCATAACTCAAATATCTAAGTTTCTTAAACTTATTATTTTTCTTAAAAATCCAAAGACTTTAAGTGTTCATTTAAACTGCTGATTACAAAATTGTGGCTATGGGGAATACCCACAATGCACTTTAATTATTTCCTTGATCAAAGGGAACATATAGGGGCATTTCAATTGTTGTTAGTATGAATTTCAATCTTTTGTAGTATTATTTATGTTGTTTTGTTGCTAATAGTTACGGTGATCTGTGTCTGTTCCCTGACTAATCATATTTATACTCATATTCGAAAACTGTAGGTCAATTTTACATTGCATAGTTGTTGTTTTTTTTGTTTGCTTTAATCGTTGTGCTCCACGGGAAAAGTACACGGTAGCTCATTCACTCATTAAAGAATTGAAGTCTTTTACAGTCTTTGTAGTGTTTAATGGGAAAATACTTCCGGAACCAAGGCCGCTGATAAAGTGGGCTGTCATTGTTGCACTTTCTGCACTTTCTCTCTTTCTCTTTGTGCATTCAGGTTTCTCTTTGTTATAGAAACTAGCAGCTGCAGGAACTGGATTCCTTTGCCGGTTCTTTGAATATTTCATGCTGTGGATCAGTATTATTTTAAGGCCTCAGGAAAGCAGTGCGTCTGTTTCTTTGTGAAGAGCTCTCAGAGGCTGTAGTTCATCTTAACCTTTCCACTCTTCCAAGGCTGTTATCTCTGCTCCATTATTCTGTTGTTGTGTGCGCATCTTGGCATCTTTCCTACTCTTTCTCTCCCAAGGAACATAAGCGTGTACGGTGGGTTGTCGTGTGCATTGTGGGTCATCTGATCAGGCTTTTTTCCACCAAAGATTTAATCTCGAGTGCAGCTTTAAGTGTGTGTTGAAACCTTTAGTTCTGCTGTCACAAGTGCGATAGGGTACCGTCACCTCCTAATACTGTTCAAATGACTCACTTCCAGAAGCCAGATTGAGACCAAAGCATTTCTTCCTGTTTAGATTTTGAAAAAACAGTGCATCTAAAAATAGGATTCAAATTCAAGATCTGATCATAAATATTAAAGGGGTCATATCACAAGGCGTCAAATTTTCCTTGATATATTCAGAAATGATATGACCCTTCTAATGCTGTAACAGCAAATAGGAATATGTTTTCGCTAACCAGCCTTGCACTACTAACATGCAAAATCAGATGATGATTTCTAACCCAATCAAATTCAGCCTCAGTCTGATCTAAACGTTACCAGAGCATGGGTATTTCAGAAAGGTGACACTTCCATGTCTTCACAGACTGAGGGTGAGGATGTCTCTTCCTCCATCTTCTTGGCTCTGGTGCTGACGGAAGAGAAATGTATGTTCCATGCTGAGCCTGCAGTGGTCAGTGCTCAAAAAACACACAAAAACATGCATGTTATTAGTGCAAGGATCTGTTGTAGGAGCAACATCTCAGCATTTATGAAGGGCAGACACCATGTGTTATTGTTATTGGATGAATAACATTTTAGCCCAGGGTTAGCAATAGAAATCGTTGAAAAATCACTAAAGTTCCAAAAAAATATTCAGAATATGATTACAATATGCATGACATTTGAGGGTCATACAAAAAAGCCATTTGAAATGTAAGATTGGTCTGTTTTGATGGTATTAGAGGGGTTTATATGGTGGCCCAGGTGCGCACAAAAGTAACAAAGCAAATAAAATCTGAAAACACAACGAAATTAAGCAACCGTGCAGTAAAATGATCAGAAAAGAAAAGGCTTATTATCTTATTTTCATTGTGGTTTTATTGTATTGCATGATGGCTTTTTATGTAATGGCTTATTTTGTTGTGCTGTAGAGTTTCATTTTATTGTGCTGTGATTTTCTCTTATGTTTAGGCTTAATTGTGTTGTGGTTTAATTTTGTTGTGTTGGGGTTTAATTTTGTTGTGTTGGGGTTTAATTTTGTTTAGTTTTGACTGTAGTGTAGTTTGTTCCCCTTCTGTCTCTCACTCGAAGTTGTGTCGATTGTAGTGACACAAGGGGTCTCTTCTGAGAGCCTCGCGTACCTCTGAACTTGAACTTGAGAAAAGGCCAATGTCAAGTTGGCAGACAGAATTTGCATGCCCGTCACCAGACATACAGGTATAAAGGGGAGAGGGGGAGCTAATGTCAGACAGATTTTTGTCTGATTTTGTTCTTTTTTTTGTCAAAAAGAACGCCACTACAGCCGCCGCCCGCGTCACTCCTTCTTCCCTCAGGATTGAGGACGACCCGGCTGGCTATGGAGGCGATTTGGGGATGGCAGCGGGCTCGGTTTTGCCAGGTACAGCCCTACGAACCACCCGCCCCCCGGCACGCTTGTTTGCTTCTGTCTGCGCTCAGGACGACGGCAGCTTGCTTCACAGCCTGTTTGCCTCATCCCTGGAGCCAAGTCTGGATGATGACATAACTGCTGCATCGGAGAGCATTCAGGCATCTGACGCTGAAAACCTGACTGGACTCCTGTCCTTGGGCCAGCCCGCCCAGTCAGAGTCTGACGCGCAGATAGCCGACATCCTTTCCCGGGCTGCTGAGAGCGTGGAGTTGGATTGGACCTTCCTGGGTCATCAGACGGCGCACGCTGTTCTCACGGCACCCCGGCACCAAAACTTTGCAGTTACGGCTCCCCGGACGTGGCCATCTTGCCTCCGGACCCATGACTGCCCAGCCTCGGCAGGCCAGCGCTGACGAGTCTCAAGGACGTCCCTACAGGACACCCTCCTTTGTCTACAACCAGCCCCCTGCCGGGTGCTCGGAGCAAAGTGCGTGCTTTGAGTTTTTTCTCAGCACCCAAGCCTCGGGACGCATGTTTGCCTCCCGTCGCACTATTACCTGCTATTAGTGCCCCTCGCACGGAGCTTAGACACATGGCTTGTGCTTTCCAGCCCATCACGTTGGCTGGCCAGGACCATCCAACTCAGTTACGCGATTCAAACTCAGCCTCGTTTCAGCGATATTCACTCCACTCGATGCGTGGAGAAAATGCCAGCACCTTACGAGCAGAGATTGCCACTCTGCTACTCAAGGACACGATAGAGCCTGTCCCTCCAGCCGAGATGAAGAAGGGTTTCTACAGCTCTTTTTTCCAAAAAAGGCGGTGGGTTGCAGCCAATCTTGGACCTGCGAGTTCGGTAGAGAACCTAAGAGCGGTATATGACACCTTCATTGGGGGCGTTTGACCCAGATGCTTCTAGCACGCAGCAGCCTGCTTGCACCTAGCTTGGCAGTCACGTAACATGGGTAGTGCATGGCATTTTGAAGTGGGACCCCTTGTGTCACTACAATCGACACAACGTCGAGTGAGTGACAGAAGGGGAACGTCATGGTTACTGTTGTAACCTCCGTTCCCTGATGGAAGGAACAAGACTTTGTGTTCCCCTTGCCACGTCACTATCCCTACCACTGTAATGCGCCGTAACCGTATTCTCGGCGAAAAACCTGTCTCCTCAGTGAAAACCTGTATGACATTCGCTCTCCCACTCCACTTTATACCAATATGTCCGGGGGCGGGGCCAACTTGACATTGGCCTTTTCTCAAGTTCAAGTTCAGAGGTATGCGAGGCTCTCTGTAGAGACCCCTTGTGTCTCTACAATTGACACAATGTCTCGTTCCTTCTATCGGGGAATGGCGGATGCAACAGTAACCATGACGATTTCATTGTGTTAAATTTGTTCTTAATAGTTTTTTGTGCTTTGGCTTAATTTTGTTGTGTTGTGCCTTTTCTGTTGTGTTGGTGCATACCTTTTTCATGTTGTGGCTATGTTGTGGCTTAATTTTTTTTGTGTTGTGGTTTAGTTTCATTGTACTGTGGCTTTTCTGTTTTGTTATAGCTTAATTTTGTTGTGTTGCGGTTTAATTAAATTTTGTTGTGATATCAATTCTTTCATTTTGGTTTAATTTTGTTGTGTTTTCAGCTTTTCTGTTTCTTTATTTCATTGAGCTGTGCACCCATGGGCCACTGTAGTTTTGAGACGCTGGTCAGTTTTGGAGACCAGCCTGATGACCATCTTAAAACCAGCTGCGACAGGCTGAGAAATCCGCTAAATCATCTTAAATAAACCCAGTCCAGCAAACCAATAATAATGTTTATTATTATTATTATTGTATTATTTTTTTGACCAGGGTTAACAATTATTCTGTTATCTGTCTCTGTTGTAATTATCATTGTCATCTGCTTGACAAACCCCTTCCAGATCAACTCCAGTGATTTAGACCTCTCTGACGAAAAGGCACTTGAGCGTCAATTTGTCGAAGATGAGGATGAGGTGTTGCAGGCGTCGATGATCGCTCAGCATGGCAGCATTTGCAACACTGATCATCAGATGACCAGACAGTCCTCCACACCCAAGGTATACAGATTATGCAACCGATCAGATCCAATCAGGCACAATTAATGTCCAATAAAATCAGATTTTGGCTTGTAAAGGTGGATTGGATTTGGTTAACCAAATATATGGCCGGAAAGCTGTGGATAATCCTGCGCATACTCAACTTTGATATTATGTTTAATAGCTGCATCAGGATTGTATACTTAAATTGTGTTCCAAAACCTAGTGAGCAGCTGTTGGCAGTCACTTCAATGAATAGATGAACTGAGTTGACACTGACTGTCTGGACCAAATTACCATATTTTTTGTCATATTTGTAAGAAGTGCGTTAGCCATTTTGTTTTTCTGGTGTTACTAGCTGATAACAGAACCTATTTTAAATGCGACAGAGGAGACATATAATGAGAATCCGAAAATATATTAGAAAACCTTGATACAGAAAATAAAAACACTTAATTACTTAAAACTCACCAGACCATTTGTGACCTTGTTTACCTCATAGCAGGTGAAATATGGATAGAAGTCCTTTAGTATGAAGCTCGACGTTCCTGATTTTTTTTCATGTTTTCGTACATAATTGACAGTGCTGACAAAAAGTAGGGACACTGCTTTGAAACCTTATAAAAGAAGTATCTTTTTAAAATGAACCTCTTCCTTCTGTCAGGACATAAGAATATTCTTAAGTTTAAATGTGCACTCAGTGTTTTTTTCTCATTTAAAAAGTTTTACTCAAAGAAATTAATTGTATTTTGAAACTAGGTCTGTCGATTCAATGCGTTAATTCATAGTGATTATTATCTTAAAAATAGCACATAAAAAAAATGAACACAATTAATTATGTCCACAGACTGTAACAAGGAATATTCCTACCATCGGAACAATTCAAGCTTGAAGTTCCATCTGTTTTCAGCAGGGGGCAGTAAGTGTAACTCAGCTGTTTAGGCAACGCCCAGCTGTACAGAGAACAAACCACACTCAGGCGTGCTCGACACTAGCAACAGCACAAGATGAGAATGTGTTCTTGCGTTGAAACTCGAGATGTGTTTTTATAAGTTTCAAACTACGTTTAACTTGACAAAGAAACCTAAAAACACTGTGTTTATGATGCAATACAACCAAAGTGAGATGTTCCAAAAGTGTCTGTCTGATGCATATGAACATTGACATGTCCTTAGAAAAGCCCTTATAACAAATATATCAAGGACAGATAGATGAACTCAATTGCAAATTGGGAAAGCTGTTTTATTCTACATGGAGAGGGTCCCCTCACAGTGGCGGCCATGTTAGGATCACATGACCAGTCGAATGATACTCGCGTAATCTCAGTAGAAGCCATGATATGACACTTTCACTCATGGATTTAATTAAACATGGGTGTGAATAGTGAATTTCTACAATGCCCTTTGTAACTGAAAACTGTTGAGTTTGAGATGCTAACATCAAATTGGTGTGAGTCGAGTCTCCTGTGCATTTCACATGCGGAGCACTATTTGTGTGGCACGATTTGCTGCATATACTGTATACAGTGTTCCATATCAGTCACTTATGAGGTTCCATTTCCTGCCCATGTAGACAGCAGACTGTAAGGCAACTAGGTTTTGGAACAGAGTTTAGGCTGTATGGGATAATGTACACTATGTTATAGTACATAAACTATACAAGTACTATTCTCCCAATTCTCATGATCCATCATCACACCTACACCCTGTAGATTTGTTATACTCCTCTAGCATTACCCAAATCCACCAAGTAGGTATAGCTGCAGGCCGGAGATCTCCAAATGGGGGCAGAATCTTCAAAAGAGGGTTTGGTTACTCCAGAAAAAGGGGTTGGGCCAATTCCAAAAGGGGTCATCACTTCCACGCACGGTTAAGGTTAGGGAAAGGGTTTGGTAAGGAGAAGGACATAGCTGCAGGCATTGCTCCAAAAAGGGGTGGAAGCTCTAAACTACCATTGAAGAAATAGTGAGCCCCTTACCTAACCCTTTCCCTAACCTTAAATGTGAGTGGAAGTGACACCCCCTTTTGGAGTTGATCCAACCCCTTTTTGGAATAACCCCACCCTTATGGAGTAAACCCTCCCTCTTTGGGAGACTCCGCCCCCTTTTGGAGGTTTCTTGCCTGCAGCTATAAGTGCTTTTAGGTAAGGGGTTCCCTATATCTTTAAACATGGTTTGGAGCTCCCACTCCTTTCTGGGGCACTGCCTGCAGCTATATCTGTCTCAAATCCTTTCTCCAAAAGACACTATCATACACTAAACAGCACCATTCACTCCTGCTGTTCAAAGAAAAAACTCCTCCAGACCTGCATTCCATGTGGGAAACAGCTCTCTGCTTGTTATTTGCGACTGTATTGTTACAAGTCCCATCAATTGTGGTATTATTTGCATTTTTATGCCCCCTGCTTGGGAAGGTCTCTGCTTAGATTCATAGCTGAGTGATTCTGCCCCCCCCCTGAATCATGCTGCGTGAATGAACTATATTACAGCTGTATGAATCACAGCTACATTCGGAAACACGTTCCCCTGCCTCGCACGATTATTGCCTGGCACTATTTATCACATGATTATCTGCCTGTGATTTGACTGTTATTGTGAATATAAATCTGCTTGTGAATTGTGAAATGAACCTGCCGATGTGTCTTACACAGAGGAATTTTCATCAGGAATCTTTCGTGGATTATCCCTTCATGAGCACATCCGAAATTGCAGATGACACAGAACCCTTCACTCCTGAGCAGAGGGCGGTGCCTTGGATGCCTGAGGGAGGGGCTTTTAGGTTGGGGCCCACCCACTCTGACTTATTCTGTGAACTGGACCTAGAAGTGGAGCCACTGGCATCAGAGGCGGGGTTATCTAAAGCTAGCCCCGCCCACATGCATAAAGAGGATGGGTTTGATCAGTCATTTTACACCAAGGCGGACCCAATGGTGGGCACCCATTGGAGAGGGTGTTGCTAAGAGTGGTCCCCATGGAGACCAAGACTTCCAGCAGGTAAAGAGTTTGTAGTGATACTATTGCTTGTTAACAAAAGGACATGTTACTATGCCTACATTTTTGCAAAGATTTCACTTACCTCATTGTACAAATCGCAGCAGTTTCCTTGTAAAATAAACACTAGAGGTGGTTCATTACATTATAAGTGGTTAATTACATAATGTTATTTTGCTAAATATCACCACAGTCACTTCATTTTCATTTAATGTAGTTTATACGTTTATTGTTAACTTCACCTGGCATTGCTAGTCTACACCCTTCCTTCATCCACACCTGCTAGATCTGTACAAATCTATAGTAATCTCCTAACCTTTATCATCACATCGTGTCTCTCACTATGGTATGTGATGACATTTCACCTTTCACCTCCCAGGAAAAGGATTTCCTTCCACCTATAACAACAGACGAGTCCCAGCAGGTAAACACCACCGCAGGGAGCAGTTTCGAGAGGACCATCACTGTTGTCAAGGGCAACTCCAGTCTGGGTATGTCCAATCTAGAATTGTAAGGGTAGTGGTGCTTGCTAAAGGAATCAGAATACAATGATTTCATCCATTACCCATCAATAATTTCGTTCCAAACCCATTTGACTTTTTTTTTTCGTAAAACACATAATGGACACTCTCTGTCACATTCAATGATTGAGACTGAAGGAGGGTTGACAGACATAACAACTCTTCAAGGAGGTTACCCCATGTGACTCTATCCTCCCTAGCAACCGGGCCAATTTGTTTGCTTAGGAGACCTGGCTGGAGTCACTCAGCTCACCCTGGATTTGACTCACGACTCCAAGGGTGGTAGTCAGCGTCAGTAATTGCTGAGCTACCCAGGTCCCCTTCGATATCGATTCTTAAACCCCAAGATCATTCTTTTACTCTACACTGATCAGCCACAACATTAAAACCACTAACATGTGAAGTGAATAACATATATTATCTCATTACAGTGGCACCTGTCAAGGGGTGGGATATATTAGGCAGCAAGTGAACAGTAAGTTCTTGAATTTCATGTGTTGCAAGCAGGAAAAATGGGCAAGCGTGTGGAATGGAGCGAATTTGACCAGGGCCAAATTGTGATGCTAGATGACTGGGTCACAGCATCTCCAAAGCGGCAGGTCTTGTGGGGTGTTCTCTTTATGCAGTGGTTAGTACCTACTGGTGACATGGTCATTGGCGCAGTGATGTGCATGGGGAGTGAAGACTATCCCATCTGGTCCAATCCCACAGAAGAGCTACTGTAGCACAAATTATTGAAAAACGTAATGGCCATGATAGAAAGGTGTCAGAACACACAGTGCATCACAGCGTGCTGCGTATGGGGCTACGTAGCTGAGACCAGTCAGAGTGCCAATGCTGACCCCTGTCCACCGCTGAAAGCGCCAACAATGGGCAAGTGAGTGTCAGAACTGGACCATGGAGCAGTGGAAGAAGGTGGCCTGGTCTGATGAATCACGTTTTCTTTTAGATCATGTGGACGGCTGGGTGCATATGCGTCGTTTACCTGGGGAAGAGATGGCAGGAGGATGTACCATGGGAAGAAGGCAAGCCGGCGGAGACACTGTGATTCATTGGGCAATGTTCTAATGAGAAACCTTGGGTCTTGGCATTCATGTGGATTCTACTTTGACATGTACCACCTACCTAAAAATTGTTGCAGACCAGGTACACCCCTTCATGGCAACGGTATTCCCTGATGGCAGTGGCCTCTTTCAGCAGGATAATGCGCCCTGCCACTACAAAAATTGTTTAGGAATGGTTTGAGGAACACAACAAAGAGTACAAGGTGTTGACTTGGCCTCCTAATTCCCAGGATCACAATCCAATTGAGCATCTATGGGATGTGCTGGACCAACAAGTCTGGTCCATTGAGGCCCCACCTCGCAACTTACAGGCCTTAAAGGATCTGCATCTTGGTGCCAGATACCACAGGACACCTACAAAGGTCTTGAGGAGTCCATGCCTCGACGGGTCAGATTTGTTTTGGCTGCACGAGGGGGAACTACACAATATTAGGCAGTTGGTTTTAATGTTGTGGCTGATCGGTGTGCTTGGATCCCTCTACAGAAAGACTATGTGATGCTACACACTCCAGCTCAGTAGGTGGCGGTCATGCACCATAAGCTGGATTGCTAACTGCCAAAAAACATCACAAAAAGAAGAAACTTTCTTGCCTGTAACAGCGCTTTGGATCATGAAAAAAACTAAAAGTACATAAACCGCAATGGTGTTGATATCAGAGTTGTTGTGCTCAGTCTATAGCTGTATTGCATTGTCATATTTATCGGATAGCTAGCTAGCGGCTTCCGAGCCTCACTACCGCTTTCCAAGATGGCAGGTCTATAAAGCCACAAGCCAGCAAATACTTTGTAATGGGCTGATTTCATGAATGTGATTCAGTTAGCTAGTTTTATGTAGAATTTTACCGAACTGCTTGGGTTTTTAGCAAGACATTCCTGATCCGATCGTCTAGATATAGAACATGGGCTAAATATCAAGAATTACTCCAAAGTTTTTAATTGATATCGAAAATTCTTAAAAAGACTACAGATTTAGCATGTGTTCTACAAATCAATGTATCTACTTTTAAATAATACAAATTATGCATGTAAACAATAAACATTTAACAAAGTAGATGTACTATATATATATATATATATATATATATATATATATATATAAAGCATTTGTCTTCAGGTGGTTATTTATATCTTCATCTTTAGTGTGTCATATAGGAAATATAAATGTTAGACTCCCAAACATTCCTTTTGCAAATAGAATAGAATAGAAGAACAGGGAGCCCTCACAAAGCCCCCCACTGAACATCGTGTCAGTCTGACATTACATATAGAGACAGAAGCAGCTGAGACAGACTAAATATATAAGAACTGTGGTGAAATCTCCCAGAAGCTTGGAACATCCTATCTGCCAACAACCAAGAAAAACTGTGTCCAGGTGTATCTAGGGGAATTGGTGCTGTTTTATAGGCAAAGTTGGTCACAAGGGGGACCTACACAATATTAAGCAGGTGGTTTTAATGTTGTGACTGATTGGCGCATATATATACATATTAGGGCTGTCGATTTAACTCGTTAATTACGTGCGATTAATTTGATAAAAAAAATATGCGTTAGAAGAATTGTAAAATGCAATTAATCCCAATGCCCCCAGACCGTAATAAGGAAGATACCTGAGA
Organism: Xyrauchen texanus; assembly: GCF_025860055.1. Lineage (NCBI taxonomy): Eukaryota > Metazoa > Chordata > Actinopteri > Cypriniformes > Catostomidae > Xyrauchen > Xyrauchen texanus. Next base: position 59,936,874 of record NC_068277.1, on the reverse strand, counting down.
AATGCAAGCTTGTAGTACCACCTGTTTACTCCAGAGGGCAGTAATTGAAACTTCAGCTGTATGAGCAATGCACAGTTTATACAGTGAAGAAAACAACATTACGTTGCATTAAGTTCTTGGGTTCAAAACACTTGATGGAGCGCAAATTCGAACTAAGTATTAAAATATATTTAACTTGACAAAGTGACCTAAAAATGTATGTTTATGACGCAACACACCCGAGATGCTACACAAGCACGTCTGACGTAGGTGTAAATTGACGGGTCCTTAAACAAGCCCTCATAATAAATCTCCAACTGATTGACAAATTCACTTGTGAAATGGATTGCTGTGAACTGTGTGTCAATGATTGACTTATGATCAATAATATGGTAGTAAACAATACATTGTATTCTAAAGCTGCTTTTTGTATTGTCTTATCAATGATTAACTCTTCTGCCACAAGAATGTAATGCATTTAAATTTTGTATTTTATATATATATATATATATATATATATATATATATATATATATATATATATATATATAATATTTAAAGATAACTATGTATAATTATTTCATCATTATATATTGAATTATTGTTATATGAGGGGCTTTTTCATCAAATATTTGTATATGCGATTAAATGCGATTAATTAATCGAGGCACCATGTAATTAATTCTATAACAAATTTGAATCGATTGATAGCCCTAATATATATATATATATATATATATATATATATATATATGCATTATAACATATGCATTTTCAAGACATCATATTTTTTGATGGAATACATCATAAATTTGTATAATAAAATGTAAAATAAAATTTGTTAAATTAATGTTTTCATATTGTACCAAGTTTAAAGGTCCCCTGTAATTAACAGCATTAGCTGAGAGAGAGTTTCTTTCTTATTTAAGCAAAATGGATATTATAACTTAAATATACCAAATGAATCAGACTCAAATCTGAATCTAATCAAGAGCTTGTGAATCAATGCCTAGCCTTATAAACAATTGCAGTAGACTAAATTAGGATGTGATTCATTGAGTTATCCTATGAATCTGTTTAATTGTTGCCATAGAAAGCACGTTTCCAGGGTATAAAATGAACACCCCCCAAATTCAAGTCATTTTATCTGCCCACCACTTTGCTAAGAAAATCGTTCAGATAACAGCAAAACATCATGTCAGTGTAAAAAGAAGATCACTGATCACTTGACCTCAGCAACTGAATGATTTTGTCAAATACATCGAAATTGCTTTTTCAGCTGCTGCAGTCATTAACTGAGTCGGTCATCAATGACCTCCCGCTTGCAGACACTAATGCAATCTCCCGATTCCTTCTGACTGACCAGTGATTGGAATCAGGAAGGGATTTGAACAACTAGACTTTAAAAAACAAATAAACAATCAGAACACTTTAGCAACTAAATGGCTATATTGTAAAGTGGATAAATCGCATTAACAACAGTGAGCATACAAACAAAAAAACCTCTACAGTAGATGTATACCTGGAATTTAATGAGTGACATATTTACCGTTATAGACTGTCACAGAGCTGGCAGCGGCTGAGAGGACGCTGGTATGCAGTTAGTTTTGGTTACTGGTTCTGCACAGGTTTTACAGTACATGACTGTATTAGCTGTAATTGTGCATGATTTTAATGGTTATCTTCTCACATCACATGTGTTACAGGTATGACTGTTTGTGCAGTGAAGGATGGTGCAGGTATGCTGATTCGTACTATCATTCACGGTGGCTCCATCAGCAGAGACGGGCGTCTCGGGGTCGGTGACCTTATTCTGGCCATTAATGGAGAACCAACGGGAAAACTGACCAACGCCCAGGCACGAGCCATGCTCCGCAGGCACTCTCTGACTGCACCAGATATGGGGTAATACCGATGTAATTCAGTTTAGCTTTTTAGGGGCAGAATCTATTAAAGGAATAGTTCACCTAGGTCATCATTAATGGACACTCATGTTGATTTTCAGTCTTCTACGAAACACAAAAGGAGATGATTTGCAGAGTGTCCTGAATGCTTTATTTCACTCAATGTAAGTGAGTGGGAACCGGGGCTGTTGTGCTCCTAAAATGAACAAAAAGCACCATAAAAGTAGACCGTACAAATTATGCGCTATATTGTATCAAGTCTTGTGATGCTAAACTAATAGTTTTGAGTGAGAAACACAGAAAATAGAAGCTGTTGTTTGTTAAAAAAAATTCCCCACTGGCCTGGGCCATTTCGGAGCAACTGGGGGCCCTAAACGAAGCTTTTTTTGTAGTTTTTAGAGCTCTACAGCCCCAGATCCATTCACTTTCATTGCATGGAAAAAAGCTTTCAGAACAATGCACTCAATTTCTCTTTTAGTGTTCCATGAACTACAGTGTCAAGAAAAAGTATGTGAACCCTTTGGAAATAGCTGGTTTTCTATGTTAATTTATCATAAAATGTGATCTTAAAGTCAAAGGTATCGACATAATGTGCTTAAGCTAATAACACACAAAAAAGTTATAATATGTAATGTCTTTATTGAACACATCCTATTAAACATTCACAGTGCTGTGGATAAAGTAAGTCAACCCTTTGATTTAATAACTAGTTGATCCTCCTTTGGCAGCAGTAACCTCAGCCTAGCATTTCCAGTAGCTGTGGATTAGACCTGCACAATGTTCAGAAGAAATTTTTGCCACATTCTTAGGATGTCTGGTGTAAACGGGTCTCTTGAGGTCATTCCACAGCAGCTGTATTGGGTTAAGGTCTGGGCTCTGACTGGGATACTCCAAAAGGTGGTTTTTCTTTTTTTGAAGCCATTCTGTGGTGGATTTACTTCATTGTTTAGGGTCATTCCCATTTATTTTTCACTCTATGATGGCAAGTGGTCCAGGCCCCAAAGCAGCAAAGCAGATCCAATTCATGATGCTCCCTCTACCGTACTTCACCGTTGAGATGATGTTTTCATGTTGGTATGCGGTGCACGTTTTACACCTTACGTAGAGCTGCGTGTTCTTCCCAAACAACCTTAGTTGCGTTTTGGAGTGTCAAGGTGGTCTTTGGCAAACTTCAGGCACGCAGCAATGTTTTTTGTTGGAAAGCAGCAGCTTCCTTCAAGGTGTCATGCCTTGGACACATGGGATTTTTATATAGTAGACTCATGAACAGAGATGTTAACCAGTTCCAATGATTCTTTCAAGTATTTAGCTGACACTTTAGGCTTCTTTTTTACCTCACTGAGCATTCTGCGGTGTGCCCTTTGAGTCATCTTGGCTGGACGGACACTTCTGGGGAGAGTAGCCATAGAACAAAATTTTCTCCATTTATAGAAAATGTGCATAACTGCGGACAAATGATAATCTAAACTCTTCACAATAACTTTGAAACCTTTCCAGCTTTATGCAAAGCAACCATTCTTGATCATAGGTCTTCTGAGATCTCTTTTTGCAAGGCATGGACCATGTCAGCAGATGCTTTTTGTGAATAGCAAACTCAAAATGTTTGAGTGCTTTTTATTAGTCGAAGTAGCTCTAACCCACACCTACAATCTCGTTTCAATAATTGGATGTCAGGTTTGCCAACACCAGACTCATTTCGTTGATGTCATTAGCCTCAGGGTTCACATGCTTACACTGTGAACGTTTGAATGATGTATTCAATATATACAAGAACAATACAATAATTTGTGTTATTAGTTAAAACATAATTGTATCTTAGATGAAGATCAAACCAGATTTTAAGACACATTTATACAGAAATGCAGGATTTTACAAAGGGTTTACATACATTTTCTTGCCACTGTATTGCAGCTGAAAGCTCCTGAAATGCGAGAAGAGAGGCTAGATGTAGTAGTTTACTTAGTTTTGCCTACTGCTGACAGGGCCGTCTGTGTCAGCTGCCATTTGTAAACTGCTCTTCACGTTTCTAGATCCACAGCTGCTGCGGGGGAAGAGCAAAACCCCTTCTCTGTGTGAGTACGCCCTTTATCTAGGCTTGATTTACACTGTCTGTCCTCACTCTCTGCTTGCGCTCGCTCTGCATTTTGGATTGTCGCTACAGAGGGTTATCCAAATAATCCGATTATTGGGGCCGCCTGCAGCCCTGCTTCAGTTCTGTCTTAATCACACAAGAGCATAAAGACCGGCAGAACACAAGCACGCTTGGTATTAGGAGAAAGACACATTTTACATCACAAAAAACTAATTAAAAACATTTCTTGAGCGTTCAAATTGCGTTCCAAATCTTTTTAAATCCTCAACGTCTTTGTTCCATGCTGTGTAGGAACTTAAATGGATCATATTTGGATAATCCTACAAATACTTCATTACTGGGGCATTCCTGTTATGCAGTAGCTTGTTTGCAACTTTTCAAAAACGAGAATGCTTATTTTGTCATTTTTAATAAAGCATCAGTACAGACTTTTGTAAATATGTTCTGGTGAAGCTCAGGCATTGAAACTTGATTCATTATAACTTGATTATTTACACAATTGCAAGAAAATGAACAGTGACTAACATGGCGGAAAATTGTTTTTTAAGTTTAATATTTGAGCAAATATATCACGACAAATCATGGGGACATGAAAGTCTACTGCAAAGTAGGAATGACCTTACTAAAGTTAAACCATTCTAACTCACATTCCAGTCGCCTCGGTAACAAGCATGCTTATGCTTGAGGAGACTGTTGTTTCCTTGGTAACATGCATTCCTGTTCTTTATTGGGCTGTTTTTCGTTAACATTATTGAAAGCCATCGTTTCCTTGCTAACATTTTGTCTGTTGTGTTGTTTGTGTTTTACTAACTCTTTTTCATGTCAGTGGATGATCAAAATATTAAATAATGAAGCTTTTTCAGACAGCACCAGGATCATTCATTTTATGTTTCCTCATGCCAACATACATCATTGAACAATTTGATTTACCCCATTCGATCTGTTATCTTTACTTACAGTGAACTGACGAAGCAAAGAATCGATCTCTGTTTTGACTCCTGAACCGAGTCCTGACAAAATAAATGCTTGTCTGGCTCGAGTTTTGGATATATTCTAAGAAGTAAATTGCATTTTTGTTCGGCCAATTCATTAACTAACACTAAAGAAGCAGCTGTTGTTGACAGTCACAAAGCAAGGTTTTATTGGCAATTTCACCTTGGGCAGAGATAGGCAGAAAACCTCACACACAACTCATTACCCACAATGCCTCACTTCAAAAAACAACCAAGATGCAGAATACAGATTAGGTTGCAAATGTGCACTTAAACTTTGATTCCAGCTTGCCAGATGTGGATCTCAAATGAGCAGAGTTTGATGATATGCCCTTGAGTTTGATTCTTGAATAAGAAATAACGAGTTTGAGCGTTTGGGACCAGGGATGTGCATTTTGGTGATTTTGATAGCTCAAGTACTCTGATTAATGAGCCGAGTACTTGTGTATTCTGGGCGGGATGGGAGGCAGTGAATAGAGTTTTTTCAGCAGTATTTTATATTGTTGGTCTATATACACTCACTGAGAACTTTATTAGGAACACCTGTACACCTACTTATTCATGCGATTATCTAATCAGCCAATCGTATAGCAGTCAGTCTCTAGAGTTTACTCAGAATGGTGCCAAAACATCCAGTGAGCTGCAGTTCTGCAGATAGAAACGCCTTGTTGATGAGAGGGAGATCAACGGAGAATGGCCAGACTTGTTTGAGCTGACAGAAAGGCTATGGTAACTCAGATAACCACTCTGTACAAATGTAGTGAGCAGAATAACATCTCAGAATGCACAACATGTCGAAACTTGAGGTGGATGGGCTACAACAGCAGAAGACCACGTCGGGCACTATATTAGGACCATAGTGTTCATAATAAAGTCCTTGGTGAGTCTACATAAGGGTTGTCCAGGGTTTGAACCAGCTCTGTCAGGTTGGATGGGTACCGTCGGTGGACAGCCATTTTCAGGTCTCTCCTGAGATATTCAATTGGGTTCAAGTTCGGGCTCTGACTGGGCCACTCAAGGTCATTTACAGAGTTGTCTCTGAGCCACTCTTGCGTTGTCTTGGCTGTGTGCTTAGGGTTATTTTCATGTTGGAAGATGAACCTTCAGCCCAGTCTGAGGTCCTGAGCACTCTGGACCAGGTTTTCATTAAGGATATCTCTGTATTTTGCTGTGTTCAGCTTTCCTTCAACCCTGACCAGTCCCCAGTCTGCTACCATCACCGTGCTTCACCGTTGGGATGATATTGCGCAGGTCATGGATTGGTTTTTGGTCTGATATGCATTTTCAGCTGTGAGACCTTATATAGACATCTGTGTGCCTTTCCAAATCATGTCCAATCAATTGAATTTGCCACAGGTGGACTCCAATCAAAGTGTAGAAACATCTTAAAGATGATCCAGAGAAATGGGATGCACCTGAGCTAAATTTCAAGTGTCATAGTAAAGGGTCTGAATACTTATGTTCATTTTTTATTTTGAATAAATTTGCAGTTATACATTTTTTTTGCTTTGTTTGAAGGCGTCTTAATATTTTCTAAATTCATTGTACGATCTACACAAAGTATTTTAAGTAGTTTAAAAGTATTATTATTAGGGCTGTCAATCGATTAAAATTTTTTATCGAATTAATTACTTGGTGTCCCGATTAATTAATCACGATTAATGGCATATAAAAATATTTGCTGAGAAAGCCCCTTATATAACAATAACTCAATATATAATGATTATACATATTTATATAATTATACAGTTATCTTTAAATATTAAAAATATATATATATATATATATATATATATATATATATATATATATATATATATATATATATAAAATTAAGATAATTAAAATGCATTACATTCCGCTTTTATAAGCGGCTTTTGAATACAATGTATTGTTTACTACCATATTATTGATCATAAGTCAATCATTGACACACAGTTCACAGCAATCCATTTCACAAGTTAATTTGTCAATCAGTTGGAGATTTGTTATGAGGGCTTGTTTAAATTAATTATTCTAAATAAATTAATTTATTTTTTTCTCTTCAAATTTTATTTGGCATTTTCAATTCAAATCCAAACACCACACTGATATGTATGAATATGTTTCAGACAAGTGTCTTTGGCCGTTGTATCTCGTTGCAAAAGACCTGCAAAATAATATCATAAGCTTTTGAGTTATTTGATTGTTTGTATATGTGTGTTTGTGCAGAATCACGTATGTACCTGCAGAATATTTAGAGGAATACATGGCAAGCCAACAGGTCAAGGGTGACGTCCTCGCTGATGGCAAAAACAACACTCGACAGTATGTACCACACACACACAGTATTATATTTATACACCATTCCTAGTGTATAAATATAATAATGATAATTTCATATCATTTCAACTAGACAACTTTGCCATTAAAAACCTTTGCTCAGATGAGACGCAACATGATATTATTTGTGTCATGGAGTTCAGCTGATTGGCTGGGTAGAAAATGTTTCATCTGATTGTCTAAAGTAGGGCTTTCCTTTGAAAAAATAACAAACAAAAACAATTTGTGAATCAAAAATATCCACACACAAATCCAAGGCGATCCACAGACGTTTGATGATTTGAAAATGCAAATTCAACAATTCATAAAAGTAAAAACCTAAAAAAATTATTCATATTTTGTTACACGTTTGAATTTGTTACGCATTTGTGGATCGTGATTTGTGAATGTGAATAACGTTGCACATTTGTGGATCGTATTTTATGAAAATATTACATTTTCTGTAAGTGAATTATGTTATGAATTTGTGAAACGTATTTGTGAATTTTGAGACTATTTTGACTCCATATTTGTCGAGGGGAGGGTATCTGATCTCTTGACTTCATATGAGACTTACATGTCAGTGTGCATAGAAAAGTTGGCGGTTTGGTTCTTTTTTTATATAAAATATAATATAATTTTTCTGTAACTACTAACACAACGTTTCAAGTGGAATCATTGTTATTTCAGTCAAATACCTGTATTAATTGAACTTAACATGATATACTTGAAAATGAAAAGGAAGTAGTTCACTTAAATATTATTACGACATTTTTTTGTGTGTTTAGTGGGACAGTCTCTGAGCTCCCAGAGAGAGAAGATGGAGAAGGTGAGGAGAGTGAACTACAGACAGCAGCTTCCATCAACTTGAATCTCCCGCAGAGGTGCATAAATTACACAAAACTCTTTTGTTGAGTGCATCAATAGAGAGTAAAGTTTTAATCATCTTTAATTGACATTTCAGTGTGTGTGTGTGTGTGTGTGTGTGTGTGTGTTTTCAGAGTGGAGTTGTACAGGGAAGTTGGGAAATCTCTAGGCATCAGCATTGTTGGTGGGCGGGGCATGGGCAGTCGCCTTTGCAATGGAGAAGTGATGCGGGGCATCTTTATTAAACACATCTTGGAGGACAGTCCTGCAGGACGCAATGGCACGCTAAAGACAGGAGACAGGATTGTAGAGGTACACACACATTTTGTGCCAGTTTCCTGGTGACCATGATTCCGTTTGGATCAACAGCGGTTAGATTTAGGGTTAGGCTTAGGGTCTTGCACACCATTACTTTTATTTCTCTCTAATTGTAGGTGAATGTAGGTAAGGGATAAGAGTATGTTTCTTTGACAGGAGTATTATTCTAGTACAAAGAAAAGATGCTGATCCAGGAACATGTCCTACTTAAATGGCAAAATCCTCAAATGCGCCTGGATCATTCTCAGGAAACAGTGTCATTTGTGTCAGGAAATGAAAAGGTTACTGCAGAGCCTCATATATTTTGATGTCATTCCCTCAAATATGATACTAGAAAGATCAAATCTTTTTAAGGGGGAAATGTCATTGCATATCAGGGTTAATCGGAAAGTGCAGGGATGCTGACAAATTCTGCATTTTCTTAGAAAATATTTAAGAAATTAAACTAAATAGTGAACGGATGACATTTTAAAGGTCTACTCGGTTATCTTTTCCTCATTAAAACCATTGTTCTCCTAATGAAATGAATTGCGTTTTGGAAATATACATACAGTATATAGTCATGATGACTCACATGAGATGAAGACTCTAGTTGTCTCAGTAACCTTATAAAAGCTGTTTTATTCTACATGGAGAGGGTCCCCTCATGGGGGCAGCCATGTTATGATCACATGACCAGCTGAATACTACTCGCTTAATCTCAGTAACCGTCCTGTTATTGGAAACTTTCACTCATGGATTAAATTCATAATGGCTGACTGTGAATAGTCATTTTCTGCATTGGCATCTGAAACTGAAAACTATTGCGTTTGACTCATGCACCATCCAGGCCACTAGGTGTCAGTGTAAGTCTAAGATTATATGAACAAAAACGTACTGAGTGCACCTTTCATTTCAATAAAAGCTCAAATTCAATTTAAATTTTGAATTCCGTATATAAAATAGTGGAGATTAAGGGGACATGTAAATTGGCTTTGATTTACTGGGACACATATGGCCCCCACCTACATACATCTTCAGACAATTCAAGAATGACCTCATGTATTCGGGCTCTGTGTGCGTGTGACAGGTGGGTGGAGTGGATTTACGTGATGCCAGTCATGAGCAGGCAGTGGAGGCCATCCGTAATGCTGGAAACCCTGTTGTGTTCCTGGTCCATAGCATCATTCACAGAGCCAGAGTCAGTATCACACACACACTCATACACATACTCACACATACACACACTCATACTCATACACACACACTCACACACACACACTCATACTCATACTCACACACACACACTCATACACACACACACACTCATACTCATACTCACACACACACACTCATACACATACTCACACATACACACACTCATACTCATACACACACACACACACTCACACACACACACTCATACTCATACTCACACACACACACTCATACACACACTCATACTCATACTCACACACACACACTCACACACACACACACACACTCACACACACACACTCATACTCATACTCACACACACACACACTCATACACATACTCACACACACACACTCATACTCTCACACACACACTCATACACATACTCACATACACACACTCATACTCACACACACACTCATACACACACTCACACATACACACACTCATACTCTCACACACACACTCATACACATACTCACACATACACACACTCATACTCATACACACACACTCACACACACACATTCATACTCATACTCATACTCACACACACACACTCATACACATACACTCATACTCATACTCACATACACACACTCATACTCACACACACACTCATACACACACTCACACATACACACACTCATACTCTCACACACACACTCATACACATACTCACACATACACACACTCATACTCATACACACACACTCACACACACACACTCATACTCATACTCTCACACACACACTCATACACATACTCACACATACACACACTCATACACACACACTCACACACACACACTCATACTCATACTCATACTCACATACACACACTCATACTCACACACACACTCATACACACACTCACACATACACACACTCATACTCTCACACACACACTCATACACATACTCACACACACACACTCATACACATACACTCATACTCATACTCACATACACACACTCATACTCACACACACACTCATACACACACTCACACATACACACACTCATACTCTCACACACACACTCATACACATACTCACACATACACACACTCATACTCATACACACACACTCACACACACACACTCATACTCATACTCTCACACACACACTCATACACATACTCACACATACACACACTCATACTCATACACACACACTCACACACACACACTTATACTCATACTCACACACACACTCATACACACACTCACACATACACACACTCATACTCTCACACACACACTCATACACATACTCACACACACACACTCATACATATACTCACACACACACACTCATACTCTCACACACACACACTCATACACATACTCACACATACACACACTCATACTCACACACACACACTCAAACACAAACTCATACACACACACACACACACACTCATACTCACACTCACACACACTCATACTCACACTCACACACACTCATACTCACACACACACACACACACACACACTCATACTCACACTCACACATACACACACTCATACTCACACACACACACACACACACTCATACACATACTCACACATACACACACTCATACTCATACACACACACACACACACACACTCATACTCACACA